>NC_045555.1:15095271-15417726 GCF_009769535.1 Thamnophis elegans | reverse complement strand
CCACCGTCAAACTATTTACTAAGACTGTATTTCTATTATTCTTCTTATCCTTCCTAATACCTGTCTCTTCCACTTATGACTGTAACCATATTGCTTGTATCTTTATAATTTATATTGTTTTATTTGTTTCCTAGTATGATTTGATTACTTATTAGTAACCTGTTGTGGCTCGTCAGGAACCTTTGGAGCTGCTATCAGACTCTGACAGCGAGGGGCCCTATGAGTCAGGGCTGGGAGGTGGAGGGCCCTGGACAGGGTTCTGACTCCGAGCAGGGCTCAGAGAGACTAGTTGGTGCCCAGGTAATGACTGAGCCTTGGACCAGTGAGGGAGGCTGACACAGAAACCTCCTGTGAGTTGTTTCGGGATGCAACAGGAAAAGGGCTGACCGACGTAAGGAGCAATTGAGGACTCACGGGGGATGATAACGAGCAGCTGTGGCTCGTTAAGATCTCCTGCGGATAAAAGACTAATGGTGCCACGCCCTAGTTGCAGAAGTCAACATTCCGTTCCATTTCTGTTCTAGTCAAGCTCTCCGTTCGTGTGCAACCATCAAGAAAAAGCACTTGGATAAGTGACTTGATTTATATAATCCTGTTTTGTTAGCAGTTTATGTGTTAGGACTTTTGCCAGAGCATTTATCTGTGTTTATTTTGGGCTTGCAGCCAGCAAGAGCCGGGACTGATAAAAACATTCCTTTGAACGTTCTGTTTGGCTTTAGTTTTTTGAACGGACAAGGTGGGGGATCAGAACAGTATGACTATCACTAAGTGTTGTATCTTATGATTCTTGATTATTGTATTTTATTTTTCTTTATGCACACTGAGAGCATAGGCATCAAAGACAAATTCCTTGTGTGTCCAATCACACTTGGCCAATAAGGAATTCTATTCTATTCTATTTTGTTCTGTTCTGTTCTGTTCTGCTCTGCTCTGCTCTGCTTTGCTCTACTCTATTCTATTCCATATTCTCCATTCCATTCTATTTTATTCTTCTGTACTTCTACTCTACTCTACTCTACTCACTCTACTCTACTCTACTCTACTACTCTACTCTCTACTACTTACTTGTCATTGTTAAATAAATGATAAGATGGATATTTTCTCCTAAAACAGGAACCAATGTTCATGAAAGGGTTAGGGTTTCATATAAGTTTCATCATAATTTGAAGCAGACCAGACCACTGCATAACAATGAGAGAACATTACCTTTTCCATCACATCAATTGTTCCAGATGTTCATAAACTTTCGGTGGTCATGGGGAGGATGGAGGGGTATGTTTCAACCCATCAGCTTGATTTAGTACTACTTGCAAACTGAAGTCAAAGAAACATCTGCCAGAATACAGCAAGCCATTACAGAAGACAACTTTTTGCCTCAAAAACAAGCTTGATTGCAGTTTTGTTCTGTTTAAGTCTGTAATATGTGCTCTGTGGAAAAAAATGCTGCTTCTCTTATTCAAGCAGACGCTTTCCCTCAATTCGCTTCTGAGGAAAAGAAATGCAACAGGAATTTGAATAGGTGGCCAGATGGGCCTTGGGTGCACCTTGACCCTATATCATGGGGAACTAACTTATGTTGCCAAAAGCTGACTTACATATGGTCCCCAGCCTACATGCTCTACTACACTGAGGTGAAACTAAATAGGATGAACGAGCTTCCTAAATTTCTTCTGACACAGTTATATTGCTGAAGCCAAGCAAAGGCTGACTTCTACACTGCCTGATGGAAAAACACATGGAGACGACACTTGGCTAGTGGCATAAAGCCTCATCATGAATATCTAACTGATCAGTTCCATCTTTGGAGAAGAAAGAGGCAGTTGGTGTCCTCTTCGTATCCTTTGAACTACAGAAGGGAATAGTTTACCCCTGAGATGGCGAGCCTATGGCACGTGTGCCAGTGGTGGCACACAGAGCCCTCTCTGTGGGCACATGTGCTGGTCAGCTGGTCTTCGCAGGTGCCAGAGCACTGGAATGGCCCAAAACAGCTGAAAAATGGCCTGAGAACAGCCTGAAAAATGACCAAAAAACAGGCAGTTTTGGGGCCATGTTCTGGGCTATTTTCCAGCCATTCTTTGGGTGTTTCTGGGCTAAAACCGGCCTAATAAGTGCCTGAAACCATTCTGAAAACAGCCCGAAAACCCATCTGAAAATGGCCCCCAAACGGCCAGAAAAATGCCCAAAAACCAGGCATGTGTGCACCGGCCAGCTGTCCTTCGGTTTTCTAGCACTCTGGCCCGTGCACACATACATGTGCATTCCGGTTTGGTCACTTGGTGCCGAAAAGGTTTGCCATCACTCTTCTAGGCTCTTGATCTCCTGTCTCAAATCTTTGTTTTAAAGTCTGGCATCTTATGGTAAAGCCACCTTAAAATTTACTGTGAATAGGCCATCGTTTTGGAGAATCTAATGGAATCAGCCCTGTCCTCCAACTTATGCAGAAAATGCAGATTTGTAAAAGAGGCATATCAATACAAACAGAGACATCTGGAGCACTTTGGTTAAAGGAAAAAAAAGTTAACCTTGCAGTCAAAACCGTGAGATTGAAGCTGGTCTTGTTGTATTCGGATCTTTTCCCGGGTAAGATTGAGATTGTCTTGGCAACGTTTCAGCGAGGTCTCACTCGCCATCTTCAGGCTGGGTTTTGGGCTTAAAGCATGGCTGGAGCTGCCGTCTTTCTATAAATCTTGGTGGGGGAGAGTGGAGTGCTGGCTTTGTTTCAGTAAGTGGAATGATTGGTTATGTTGTTGTATCATGATTGGTACATTGGTGCTGATTGGTGCTGGCTGTGTGTCGTTGTTGTTTTGTTTTGTAATGGCCTGGGTGGTAGGTGGGTCTCATTGTTGACTAGGGCTGGTTTCCAGATGTCTGGAAGGTGGGAGGCATTGTCTAGAGAAACACTCCAGAGAAACACCCCCATACACAACATGAATAAACGTGATGATACCTTCTGCCTACCAGACATTTGGAAACCAGCCCTAGGCAGAGAAGGGAGGTTGAGAAGACGTAAGGAATAGGGTTGTTGCAAAACAAGATGGAGATACGGGGTGGCAAGTAAGTGACCCCCAACTGTGTTTTCTATATTTGTAAGAAGATAGTGATAAATGTTAATAGTTAATAGATAAATGTTAATAGTATTTACAAGAATGTATATTTGTGAAGGTATATGAAAGAATAAAATAAAAAATACAATTAAAAAAGAAGCATCAGTGGCATTTCAGATTATCTGTTCCTTGCTGTTAGTCAGGTGAACTGACATTTCTGATTATTTTCAAACTCAATATAGGCAACACACAAAATAATCATGATTGTTCCAAAGGTGCTGTTGCAAGTTAAAACATACCCCTCTCCTAGAAAAATGAAATATTTTAGGATATACTAAAAAGGCAGAATATTTCCCCTAAAAGGAGGCAGAAACCCATCCCCCCACCTTGTCAATGGGCCCTTAAGACCTGGGCCAGTCTATTCTACATAACAAAGATTTACCCCCATTTCATTGCTCTTCATTGCACCATCCACCAAGTTTAAACCAAACTAGCATACAGACATCTACAAGCTACCTATGACCTCTGACAGCAACAAATCAGGATAAGCTTCCTGTGCCCCAGGAAGTTCAAAGCCCAGGAGAGGGCATACAACTCAGGCACTCTCATCATCTCTCCCCTTTTCTTTTCAGGAACTCAAGCCATGTGATCCTGTCTACCATTAAACCATCTTTCCAAACAATAGTAATAGCAATAGCAGTTAGACTTATATACCGCTTCATAGGGCTTTCAGCCCTCTTTAAGCGGTTTACAGAGACAGCATATTGCCCCAACAACAGTCCGGGTCCTCATTTTACCCACCTTGGAAGGATGGAAGGCTGAGTCAACCCTGAGCCGGTGAGATTTGAACATCCAAACTGCAGAACTGCAGTCAGCTGAAGTAGCCTCCAGTGCTGCATTTAACCACTGCGCCACCTCGGCTCTATGTTTTCTAGTGCCTTTTTCCCCACTTGGAACTGAACCCAGATGGACATTTCTTCCAACAGTGCTTTTTCAAAAGGCAACTGGACTTTATTTTCCTTGAAGATGTTTCACTTATCATCCAAGAATGAGAAGCAAAACATCTTCAAGGAAAAACAAAGTCCAGTTGCCTTTTGAAAAAGTACCTTTGGGACCACCATGACCTGGATGGCTGAGAATTTCCACAGCTATTCACACAAGATATTGTAAAAGCCAGAATATGTACAAGCAAAAACCTACCTCCACTGTTTTGTTTCTTTTCAAACTTCATTTAACATTTTTTTTAAAGTTCATTGACATCACAATCACTTCCGTTCTTTCTCTTTGGGAGTCTCCCCCCCCTCTTCATTCAGGATTCTTCCTACACCTTTTTCAGCTGAGTTTATTCCGAGATTCAGACTTTTGTTAGCTGTAACTTTTGGTTAAGTAATAAATAAACTTTATTTACAATCAAAGACCAGCTGGCAGCATGCATTATATCTATCAAGAGAAGGCAACATGAGAAGAAGGAAGCCATAAAAATTATGGGCATATGGTGAGTTGATTAATCTGATCCATAACGCGGATGAAATAAATATGCATGTGTAAATGCGGGCAAGTGGGTCTATACATGTATTCAACAGTTGAAAATCTCATCTATTAACCCTTGAAGAGCAGTAATGGAAAAAAAATATTTCCCTTTCTAGAGTTTTCTGAAGATACGTTGGCCATTAGAATCCGAAGTTTCTTCTCATCGGCCTGCAGAGGCAATTAAGTTCCATGAGGGTTATTAGGTTATACCTTAGCTGCATAAAGTTAACAAGATAAGGACAACAAACTCACTGGACAGAAACATACCACTTTCATGTTTTGTGTTGAAAAAAGTTGATGAAATAAAAATGATGGGTAGGCACGATTCAAAGAGTTTGGGGGGGGGTGGCTTACCCAGTCCCCCTCCACCTCAGATTCACTCATAAGCAATGTCAGGCGTGAAAGACCAGATCCACATGTGAAGATTCAATTAAACTGATTTATTACTAAGGATACTATAATCTTCTCAACTAATGGCTAACACCTGTTTGGAGTTAGATAAGGGTCAATGGCACTCAAAGGGATTGGACTTAACTCTCTTGTGGCTGTGTAGGGATTCCAGTCTGATCCCTCTTTCACTCTGCCCCCCAGTTTCTGCCATCCCTTCTCCAAGAGTTAGTATTCTCAAAAGCATTGGGGGGGAACCTAGAGACAACAGGAAATACTGTCAAGATTGAATCGCTTGCTTCTTTCAAACCTTAATGCTTTTCAACTTGCCAATGAACTGGGGGACAGGGAAATGGAATGTGGAGAATGTATGCAGAGATCGGGAGAGCATGGAAGCCATCAAGGTCACTGCTGCAGGTGCTTGAGAAAGAGATGGGCTGCTCCCATAACAAAAGAACATCTCATAATTGGACAATGTGATCAACCAGGGATGGGGAGGAGAAGAAGACATGTTTAACTGGGCAAGCATTTGCACAGGAAACCAGAGCTGATTTGATTTATGTGGTCTCCTTTCACGCTAATAAACAAACAATAGGCTGCAATGAACGTTTCAGGGGGAAAAGTTAGTACCTTGTTACGCTATATAACTGGATAAGTTATGGAGCAGAACTTAGTGTCTGTCTGTCTGTCTGTCTGCCTGTCTGTCTGCCTGTCTATCTGTCTGTCTGCCTCCCTCCCTCCCTCCCTCCCTCTCTCTCCATGTTTTGAATACTAAACAGTTGTTCTGATATTTTGGAGTTACAAATAGGGATTTTCCATCTCAAAATAATACTTTGTCTCCCTCCTTATGGAAGAATGCATCATCAAAGCTGGACATGTATTAAAACAGAAGAAATAAATATTTTCATTTATTACCAGTCTGCTAGTATCTTCTTGAGCTATTAGCTCTCTGAGTCTCATTCCTTACTTGTGGAGGGACAATAGTTTTTAAGAATGCTAACTTAAAAACGTTCCTTTCCTTTCCCTCCCCTCCCTCTCTCCCCTCCCTTCTATTAGGACCCCAAATGTTGCACTCATATACAACATCTCAAACCTGGTCTGAGACTAAATCTCATGCACACAGCTTGAGCTCTGAAATCAGCAATGCAATGAAAATAATTCCAGAGGTAGGAGCATTGATTTCCCATATTCTTTCCATTTAGCCATGCCCATCTATTAGTTCAATGTACCTTAGTAAGATGGTAAGACCCTCTAATGTTTATATTGCTTGCTAACGAATAGCATCCCAGCAGAAGGACACCATTTTCCTCCCTGTTTGAATAGCTATCCCACCCAACTGAAATGATATTAAGCAACTCAGGAAAGTGAAATAGCATATTAGCATCCTTGCAAATTTAGGACGGAAGATCTTGGAAGCTTAGCACATTAGGAATCTCTCTAGAAGAACAACTATATAAACACCGAATTAAAGCAATATTCCAGGTGTCAACTGTCCAACTAGCAAATCCAAAACAAGGAAACACTCTCGGGAGAATTGAATTCCTAAAAGTAAAACTTCATTCGATATACCATATTGGTACTGAAGAAACAAAACCAGCTCCGATTTCCCTGTGCAAATGCTTGCCCAGTTAAACAATGGCTTCCTCTTCTCCCCGTGCCAAAGTTATCACCTTGTCCAATTATGAGATGTCCTTTTGTTATGGGAACAGTCCATCTCTTTCTCCAACACCTGCAGCAGTTACCTTGATGGTTGCACAGGCTCTCTCAGTTCACACACACATTCTCGGCATTCCATTTTCCCCCTCCCTTCCCCCAATTCTTTGGCAAGTTGAAAAGCATTATGGTTTGAAAGAAGCAAAGCAAGTCAATCTTGACCACCAGGGAGATGATCTAGTGACAAAAAGTAAATCTTTTTTCCTTTCCTCTCCTACCGCTGATTTTACTAGCAGTCTCCTAACCTCTACAATTTACTAGCAATAGATTTATCTCAAATTCAGATTATACTAGGGTGTGTTGACTCATAAAGCTGTCACTCTTTTCCATATGAACAAAACTATGAATGCAAATACAATTCATCAATATCTTAGGACGTATTGTGTACTAAAATATTCCCATTAATGTTTTCCCATTTTTTAAAAAAATGTGTTTGGTGAATTTGGCAATAGGAATAAGCAACTGTGGATGGCAGGGGCCACAGATTGATTGGACTGGAGAACTTGTGAAATTGTGGGGGGAGGGAAGGAGGAAGAGGAAGAGGAGGAGGAAAAGGAGGAGGGGGAGGAGGGGGAGAGGGGAAAGAGGAGGAGAAGGAGAGGGAGAGGAAGAGAAGTAGGAATCAATATTGCTTTTCGAAAATCATATGAAATACCAAAACTGACCTTACTGTGGCAGATATAATAGCCACTGCAAATATGATTTACTGAATTGTCCATAGCTATAAAGATTGATTGATTAATTTTGCACTCAATAGCACACTTCAAATAACCTTCAAAGTGCCAGCCGTCACATCACATAGGAATGTTACACAACCTAGATATCTTGCCACACAAACATCTGAATCAAAATGACTTGGAGGGAGGGACATGCTTCACAGATTTTTTTTAGTGGAAACAGTGGGGATATTTCTGTTTTGAAATTCATGGTTTACCTTTAAATTTTGCACTTTGATGCCTGAAGCCTACAAACACCAAAACGTAGTTCAGATGCATCCTTTTTATGAAAAGCAACGAGCATCTTACTTACATGACTTAGAAGATTTTTCACGCTCCTTATTCAGTTAGAAAGAAAAATACAAAAATGGGGAAAATATTTGGGAGCAATTCAAGAAACATCTCTATGTGTGTGCACACATGCAATTTAAAAACTTCCTTTTCTTTCTTACTATGTCAGACACATCGAATGTTTATAAATATAATTTCCTGGCAATATCACGCTCGCTATTAAATTAAACTTTAACTTAACCGTTTATTGAAATTGCTATTAATAACATATCACACATTACATCACAATTAAAAAAAAACAACCAGCAGAATTGTTTCTGTATTTGCTACTCTCTATATCATTAAGTTTTCTGGATTAGACCATATCTTTCACAGCCTTCAAGCATAATTCATATTAACTCAAGTATTTTAACTCAGATATTTATACATTTTACCATCATCATACCTCCATTTTCATTTGACTATAGTTGTTTAAACGTCCTTCATCATAAAATATACCAAGATTTAATACATAACCACATACTGCCAGTTAGTACTTACCATAACACTACACATTGTATATATGATGAGCACTGAGAAGGATTTTACATGTCTGATTTTGGCATTCGTCCTACATTTAAAAGTACCCAGAGTTGGTAGTGATTTTTTGAGGAGGTTGGGTTGGGGGAGTTATATATTCTTTACCACACCTGGAATACTACAACCAATTTTGGTCACCATACTACAAAAAAAGATATTGAGACTTTAGAAAAAGTTCTTCAGAGAAGAGCAACAAAATAATCAAAGGCCTGGAGACTAAAACATATAAAGAACTGCTGCAGGATCTGGGTTTGGTTAGTCTAGAGAAAAGAAGAATTAGGGGTGACATGATAGCAGTGTTCCAATATGTGAGGGGTTGCCACAAAGAAGAGAGAGTCAAATTATTCTCCAAAGAACCAGAGGCCAGGACAAGAAACCATGGTCAGAAACTAATCAAGGACAGAAGAAACCTGGAATTTAGGAGAATCCTCCTAACAGTCAGGACAATTAACCACTGGAACCGCTTGCTTTCAAAAGATGTGGGTGCTCCGTCATTGGAGGTTTTTAAGAAGAAACTAAACAGCCATTTATCTGAAATGGTATAGGTCCTCCCGCTTGAGCAAGGGGCTGGACTAAAAGATCTCCAAGGTCCCTTCCAGCTCTATTCTATTCTAAATAGATGAAACAGATTAACAGAGTTTGAAGTGACCTTATAGGTCATCTAGTCCAACCCCCTGCCCAAGCAGGAGACCCTACACCATTTCTGACAAAAAGCAGTCCAATCTCTTCTTGAAAGTATCCAGTGATAAAGCTCCCACAACTTCTGAAGGGAACTTCTGTTCCATTGGTTGATTGTCCTCACTGTCAGAAAGTTCCTCCTTATTCCCAGGTTGAATCTCTCCTTGGTCAGTTCCATCCATTATTCCTTGTCTGGCCTTCAGGTGCTTTGGAAAATAGGTTGACTCCCTCCTCTCTGTAGCAGCCCCTCAAATATTGGAAGACTGCTATCATGTCTCTCCTAGTCCTTCTTTTCACTACACTAGCCATGCCCAGTTCCTGTAATTGTTCTTCATATATTTTAGTCTCCCGTCCCCTAATCATCCTGGTTGCTCTCCTCTGCACTTTTTCTAGAGTTTAATAGACTATAACACTGTTTCTCGACCCTAGGAGCTTGAAAATGTGTGGACCAACTCCAAGAATTTCCCAGCCAGCTTTGCTCCACAGGATTCTGCTTTGCTGGTTGGGGAATTCTGGGAGTTGAAGTTTGCTCATCTTCAAGTTTCCAAGATTGAGAAACACTGGACAATAACAATAGCAATAGCAGTTAGACTTATATACCGCTTCATAGGACTTTCAGCCCTCTCTAAGCAGTTTACAGAGTCAGCATATCGCCCGCACAGTCTGGGTCCTCATTTCACCCACCTTGGAAAGATGGAAGGCTGAGTCAACCTTGAGCCGGTGAGATTAGAACCGCTGAACTGCAGATAACAGTCAGCTGAAGTGGCCTGCACCCTAACCACTGCGCCACCTCGGCTCAATAACGATGAATACAATTTTAGAATATTCTTGTTTGGATTTCTTTTTTAAAAGTTTTTTATTTATTTTTAATTTTCAAAACAAACACAACACATAAAATCTTCCTTTTTTACATACTGTAGAAAGTGTATCAGTTGGTTACAAAAGACTTTCATGCATATGTTCCACAGTCATCAAGCATAATTCATATTAACTCAAATATTTTAACTCAGATATTTATACATGTTACCATCATCATACCTCCATTTTCATTTGACTATAGTTGTTTAAACATCTTTCATCATAAAATATACCAAGATTTAATATATAATCACATACTGGCATTTCATTTACTATTTCTAAAATCCTCCAATGACACTAAATCCTTATATCCTATTCTAGCTAAACATCCATAATATTTAATAACAAAGTTTTCTATCCTTCTTTCCAAATTGCTGTTTACAATTTACATCTCATTTCCTTATTTTATTTGTATTTATTGTCACTTATAGGCCGCCCTTTTCCCTGAGGGGACTCAGGGCGGCTTACAACTCATGGGAAGGGAGTGCAAGACAGAACGTAAAATAATATGTGGGTACAAATAAAAATAGCAATAAAACACAACATTCATTCAACATTTGGGTGGGGTGTATGAAGATCTTATCCCCAGGCCTGACGGGATAGCCAGATCTTAAGGGCTGTGCGGAAGCTCTGGACTGTGGTGAGGGTGCGAATCTCTACGGGGAGATCGTTCCAAAGGGTCGGAGCTGCTACTGAGAAGGCTTATATTGTGCCCATACATATATATACTATTACCACTATATCTCCTTTATTTGACTATATCCTGCATCATATCATTTCCCCCCCTAGTAATCAAGACTTAACTGAATCTAACTTAATTCTTTCTTTATTATTATTATTAACCTTTATATATAATCCAAAAGGGTTTCTAATCTTCCTTTCATGGGTACAATTCAATATTCATATCCAGTTATTACTTATCATAACACTACACATTGTATATATTATTATCATTATCAATTATTTATTTAACTATATCTATTATCACTAAATTTCGCTAAGTTTAGCTAGTTTTAAATTATACTTTTCCATCTATCAACCTGTATCTTTCCAGTAACAAAACAGTGTCATATCTTCTGCCATTTGTGGCGTCAGTCCTCTAATCATCTCCTTAATCAGCTTTGTATGGACTCCTCTTAGCAACTCTTTATTTGTAAGTTCTCTCATGTAATTTCGATGCCCTTCTTCTGTTTCCTTAATCTGCTTATCTTTGATTGTCAGTGGTGTTATCAAAACTATTGCTAATAAGATTTCTCTCTTTAAATCCATAAATTCTTTTATTTTTTTCTCTTCTGTATCTTCCTACCCAGGGGTAGATTTCCCCTCCATTTAATTCCTCTTTCAGTATTCCACTCTTTCCATTTTCAGAAACAAACCAATCACCATAGATATTAGCAATTTTAATTTCTTTATATTCATTTTCCTCTTCGATTTTTTTGGATTTTAACCGCCACTTTTTCCATTTGATGAATATCTTCAACTTCTCCGTCATATTTTACTGTTAAATGCACTAAGTAATCCAACTTCTTCTCTATCCTCTCACTTGTATTTGATAATTTCTGTATTTCTGAGAATATCTTTTGCAGATTTAAAACTTCTTTCTGGTGTTGAAATTGCACCATGATTTCCAGCTGACAAACACTGCTACTCTAGCTTAGAAGGTTGTAGCAGAATTAAGCATCACAATAACATTTCACCTTTCTCTGGTTAAAAATCTACTTCATAGGAACATTTGTGTGTTTTTCTTCTTCTTATCACTTTCTATAAACAAGCTGTGAGTCCTTGAAGTGCCAAGCCAGGATAATCAGTGAAAAAAGTATTTCATTTCCAATACACAAACATCTAGCTTTCAAGTAGCAGTGTTACAATGTTATCATTTCTTTGTTTCTTTTTGTATCTTTTTGTATTTCAAGTTTAAAAAAAAGGTTCGATTCTTAAATGAGTTAGAAAAACACCCACAGTAATGAAAGAGGAAAGTTTTAGTCCATAGATTACAGAGAATAGTCAAAGAAAAAAAATAGAAGAAAGAAACTTAATCCGTTTGTTTTAAAAGGCTTGCATAAATTCCATCCATAAAAATAGCATTTAAAAGGTAAGATAACCCACTGTTCAAAACCAGTCCAAATTTAATTCTGCCACTTATTTCTTCTGTTCTCCAATTTAAATTAATTTTAAATTTTAAGTCACTTTTAAAACAGTAAAAATTCCTCACCAGCTGAAAACACTTTCTCTTTCCATATCCTTCCATTTTGGAGCCGCCCCAACCTCATCAGCCATTTGCCTGGATTTTTTGTCACCGGCTTGAAGAGCTTCTCTTGGATCAATCAGAGACTTTGCGATGTTCCTGTGATCAGCAAGATGTATTCTTTCTGTTCACCGTTTCTACGGGACGGTTTAGGTCCATTTGGACCACTCAGAGGCAAAGGTGTCGACTGTGATCTCAGAGCATTGAGATTGCACGTCGTGTCATTGCGACTTCAGCTCCTCCCCTCCTTGTTTGGATTTCTGTTTGTAATCATGCAACAATAATATTTGAAAAACAAAAGATTGTTCGCTAGTCATTTTTTCTCCAAAAGAGTATTCATTTTTCAAATACGATTGTCCTATACTTTTGAAAGACAAAACGAGATCTTTGACTGAAGCGCTTAAACAATTTTAAGAGAATCCAATACTTACCAAGAGACGAGTTTGAAGTATAAAAGGAAATGCCTGAATCGATCTATAGATGTGATACAATCAAGGACAGAAGCCAAGGACAGAAAAGTGTGATATTAATGGAAACGAGATTTCTTTTGCTTTTTTTTCTTATCTCCTGTTTCTTTTTTCTTTGTTGATGTTGTTACTAACTCCTTTTTTTCCCATTTTTATAAAATTGTTTATTTTTAAAAGGATTAATGCAATACATTTTCTGAGAATAAAACCAGGACATTAGCAGTCCTTGAAAATGAATGTTTTGAATAACATATGCCCTTGGTTGCGGGGTGGGGAGAAATACTTAAGTCTAACAAACCCAAATCTGAGTTCACTTTGTATTGATGAGCAATTTAGCCTGAGCATTGGATTTGCAGCACACTTGTTTTTGAAAGAATGTATTTTATCTCTAAAGACAGCTATCTAGTTCACAACAGGAATAAAAAAATCTATTCGACCCAAAGAATACTCCTGCCAAATATCGGATTCTCAACCTTTATGATAGTTTGATCATATCACCCAAGCCAAATCCATCTACAAGTATTAATTAACAGAATAAGTTACAGAGTAATGGAGTTGGATGGAACCTCGGAGGTCTTCTAGTCCAACCATCCTTGACAGGGGTGTCAAACATGTGGCCCATGGTCCAGATGTGTCACTCACTGGCCATGTCCACCACCACCACTTTAGCAAAGGGGGGGGGAAGTCATGATATGTCATAGGATGACAATGTGACACTGCCAGTTGGACACTCCTGCCCTATACCATTTCAGACAAATGGCTGTCCAATCTCTTCTTAAAAACCTCTAATGTTGGAGCACCACAACTTCTGGAGGCAAGTTGTTCCACTGATTAATTATTCTAACTGTCAGGAAATTTCTTCTTAGCTCTAGGTTGGTTATCTCCTTGATTAATTTCCACCCATTGCTTCTTGTCCATCCCTCAGGTGTTTGGAGAATAGCTTGACTCCCTCTTTTTTGTGGCAACTCCTGAGATTTTGGTACAATCATGTTTCCCCTAGTCCTTCTATCATGTCATCCCTTTTTTTTTAAAAAAAAAAACTTTTTATTTTGTTTATGCAAACATCACATCTTTGCAACACATTACACTTCTTTTACATATCTGTTGTGATTCTTTTATCTGTTCATATATATATATATATATATATATATATATATATATATATATATGTATGTGTGTGTGTGTGTGGTGTGTGTGTGTGTGTGTGTGTGTGTGTTATATTTGTGCTGATAAATAAATAAAGGGAGACTAGTATAGATCTATTTCAAGCTATCTAGCTCTCATCAGCTAGCCATACCCTTACTGGGATTCGAACCTATGCTATAAAGGTTTGAATCCCAGTAAGGGTATGGCTAGCTGATAAGAGCTAAATAGCTTGAAATAGATCTATACTAGTCTCCCTTTATTTATTTATCAGCACAAATATAACACAAATGTGTAACAAAGGCAACAGTAAAAATATTGGGTTTCTGTCATGATGGACTCTTGTGACGAGCCGATTGACAGATAATGGAAGCTGTTAGCTTCCTCCCATAATAGGGGCTTACCAGGGGTTGTGACACTATATGTGTGTGTGTGTGTGTGTGTGTGTGTGTGTGTGTCTATGTCTGTGTATGCATGTGTGTGTATGCATGTATATGTATATGTATATGTATATATGTATGTATTGCATTTGTGCTGATAAATAAATAAAGGGAGACTAGCATAGATCTATTTCAAGCTATTTAGCTCTCATCAGCTAGCCGTACCCTTACTGGGATTTGAACCTGTGCTGTATTACATATTAGGCAGTTGTGTTAGCCACTAAGCCACAGGCTCTCCTCCTTTATCAGCTTGGCCTAGGAAATAGGTATGTATTATGTCACAACCCCTGGTATGCCCAAATATGGGAGGAAGCATACTGCTTCCTCCCATATTTATATATGCATTTATATTATTTCATACATATTTTTCTTCATTCCATATATAACATTCTATATATTCTATGTATAGCAACCTTTATTACATTTGACTCATTTCCTATTATTTATTTGTCCATTTCGTTTTTCTATCTTTTAATCATTTTCCGGTTTTGTAGTTGTTTTTTAATTTGTTGATCTTTCTTTCTTTTTTGCTTTCCTACTTCCCCCCACCCCTTTCCTCTAGCCAATTATACGTAAATCCCATACAGAGTAATATTCAGATTCTTCTTTCTCTTTTAATTCTTTCGTGAGCCTATCCATCTCTGTACATTCCAATATTTTTTTATTGCATTTTCTTCTGTTGGTGTGTAATTATTTTTCCAGTTTTGTACGAATGTAATTCTCACTGCGGTGATTATGTGTAGAATTAAGTATTTAATTCCCCCCCCATAATTTCCTCTTATAATTCCTAACAGAAATAACTCCAATTTTAGTTCAATTTGGTGTGTGATGATCTCCTCCAGCCAATCTTTTATTTTTTCTCATATGTTTTATCCTACAGACCCCCAATCATCTTTGTTGCTCTTCTCTGTACTCTTTCTAGAGTTTCAGCATCTTTTTAAACGTCAAGGCAATATTCAAGATATTGA
Organism: Thamnophis elegans; assembly: GCF_009769535.1. Classification (NCBI taxonomy): domain Eukaryota; kingdom Metazoa; phylum Chordata; class Lepidosauria; order Squamata; family Natricidae; genus Thamnophis; species Thamnophis elegans. The sequence continues at coordinate 15,402,667 of NC_045555.1, read as the reverse complement.
ATATTCATCACTTTCTTCCATAACTGTGTGGCAAAGCTGTAGTCACTCCTAACAACACATTAGTGCAAGTACCCTGTTCAAAAGTTTCATTTCTGACCTCACCTTTGTGTCCTTACCTATTCATCCAAGGGAAAATTACCCTTTTATCTCTAAACCTGGGAAATCTTTCCTTACTAAATTTCTAACTGAGATTTGACATCCAAGAGAAGTCCTGGCATGCCCACGCTTCTATAGTGTTAGAAAGATCAGGTCTCTAGTCCCAACCATCAAGACGTGATCCTGCTTGAGCTTCTGAAGTTTGACACAGATCGTTGCCTGAGGCTTCTTAGGTTCTTTTTGGCAGGAATGTGGGCGAATTACAGTCCTCACTGCAGATCTGAGTGACTCTTGAAAGCAAAATGTGTTGTCTCTGAAGAAAAGCAAGCAGGATCAGAAAACGGTTATCTGTCAGTCTTGCAAAATTCTCATGGAAAGGACAAGTCTCATGAAGATGCAGACAGGGGAACGAACAGAGAAACAGTATCAAAGACAGCTGTCAAACACGACTTTCAAAGCAGACAAACACATCAAGAAACCCAGAATAATAGTAATGGTTTTCTTTTCTTTTTGCCAAGAAACCAGACCCACTACCTACCCAACAAGGATTTCAAGGTCAAACCGAGGCAAAAATAAGCAAACCTTTCTCTCGTCACCAACACTAACTTTTTAACCAGGCTTTGTTGGAGAGGTTGACCAAACGTTGTACAAAAACCTGTAATTTCTTATGACTTCCAATCCCACTTTCTGTTTCTGTAATTTATTTATTTACTAGCCGATATCCTGGTGTTGCCCGGGTATTTATTTATAGGGGGAACATGTCCGGACCAAACATAATTTCTAATGTTGGATTTTTCACCTTTAACAGAGGGAGCCCCCTGTGGAGTACTGTGAAGCCATTACCATGGCAACTCCACTGCGCTGTACAGTAGAAGCCAGTACGGCAGTATGGCAGAACAGGATGTATCTTAACAGAACACACACACCAAGGGTTATTAGGGGTGTCTTACCCCCACAGTATTTTTCTCCAGAGAGTAAGTCATCTGTTTACCAAGTTTGGCTGAAATTGCTCAAGGTGTTCCAGAGTTATGCTGGCACACAGACATGCACACACACAAAAACACACACACACACTCCTATATAGATGATAGATAGATAGATAGATAGATAGATAGATAGATAGATAGATAGATAGATAGATAGATAGATAGATAGATAGATAGATAGATATTGGAATTTGTCAAACAAAAATGAGACTGTTTTGAGTGAGTATGAGTTTAAAATGGTTAAAATGACTTTAAAGTGGTTGTTTGTGTGCATATTATTGCGATTAAAACAGAAAAAGTCATTTACAGGTAAAGCATTACTACATATAATTTTGTATGCAATACCTACGTCTGACCACAAGCGTCGCTGTTCTAAGTTATCCAAACTGAGAATTTCGAACCTAGTAGCATAAGGAATTCTATTGTGTACAGAAGAGTGCAAGACTTTTCTTGTGAAATACTTCTGAACCCTCGCGATTGTACTGATGTCAGATATATGGCGGGATTCCAAACAGTTGAACCATATACTAAGATTGGTCTAGCATAAGTTTTATAAGCTCTAATTAGCAATACAATGTTTCCAGGAAAAAAAGGCTAATGTTAGGTCCTCATTAGGCATAAAATGTTACTACCGGCTTGGAACCTGGAGCACACACACTTCTGCACATGCGCAGAGCATCCACGATGACGTCTGGGTTGGTGGGCGGAGCCTCCCACCATCGCCACTACCGGTTCACCCAAACTGGGTGAACCGGCAAAATACTATGCTGTCTACGTTCCGACCAGAGCTTAGTGCGCAAAATAATCTGTCATAACCGTCCTACCTGTTAATGGCTCCTTTTACTTCAACTGCAATAACACAAGGGCCATCAATAGATATAAACCAAATATAATCCATTCTAATCTTTATTGCAGGATAAACAATTTCAATAATAGGGCACTCAGCTTGATTCTGTTGTTAGTTCCTTTTACCTTGTTGGAAGAAATGTCCTTCTGGGTTCGGCTCCAAGTGGGGAAAAAGATACTGGAAACATGGAGGCTGCTTGGAAAGATGGTTTAATGGTGGACAGGACCACATGGTTTGAGTCCTGGAGAAAAAAGTGATCACATGCTTCCAGATGTTGGGTGAAGAAGAAGAGAGAGCCAGCAGGGCTGGAAGTTCCTGGCTTTATACTCTCTGTTCAGCCCTACCACTCTGTTTCCTGTTCCTGTGTAAGAAATGTATTCTGATTGGTTGTCAGACTCCCATGGGGCCAAGTTTGAGTTTCCAGGTTTCATGTGGTAAAGGGCTAATACTTTCATGCCTTAATCCCATCACTCTGGAGTTGAAGGGGGGAACTCTTTATTATGTAGAATTGACTGGCTTGGACATTTTAATGGGCCATTAAGAAAGTGGGGGCTATTAAGGGTGAGTCTGTTTCCTGCCTAAAAACATGTTTCTCCATTTCTGATCCAGGGAAATGTAATATTCTGCCTTTTCAATATTTCCCAGGATATCTCATTTTTCCAGGAGAGGGGTGGGTGCTAACTTCCTACAACCTTAACTGTCTACTGTGCACCTTACACGTTTCTTAGGAGGTCCCTAAGGGGGCATGCATGATCGCACCAGTGTACCACCATCCCTGTCCTTCTGTCCCCATTTATATGCACACTTTTTATGTGTTATGGCTATGTTTTGCTTATTTATATCCATTTATTTGTGCCATTTTTTCATGTGTTTTCATACTTGTTTCCTTGTACTTGTTGACAAATAAATAAAATAAAATAAATACCACCTCTGGTCCTCATGCACTACTCTTCATTTAAAATAATGCTTGCCTGTTGTATTAAAATTATACATGTGATTAGGAAGGGGAATAAAAGTATAAACAAGAGATCTCAAATCCCCCCATAAGTTGAAAACTCTGGATTCACAACACCCAATAATAAGAATAACAAAATAAGATAAAATATGAAGCATTCCATCTTGTTTTTCACCCTTGCAGTTTTGAGTGGAAAGCAAAATGGAAAGTGTGTAGAATTTATTGTGCCCTCCCTAGACACTAACGTTGTAAAAGGGTACGTGTGAATTACAAATAATATCTCAATTTCATAACCTATTCATTAAACTCTAATAAGTGTCACATAATTCTCATTAAACAATGTGACTATCTGTTTCATTGGTTTTTTTTTTAAAACAAACTTAAAAGAATTAAGGCATCCTTCTGAATGAGTACCATATTTTTCAAAGTATAAGACACACCTTTTTCACTCAAAAAAGAGGCTGAAAATCTGGGTGCATCTTATACACAGAATACAGCATTTTTTGCCACCCGAAACCCTGGACCCTTCACCAAAATGGCAGAAATGAGTGAAAAACGGGCCGGTTTTTGCTCATTTCTGCCCCCCCCCCATCCTCCCCCCCCAGAAGCACTCTACAAGCCTCCTAAGGGCTATTCATGCCCTTTTAAAAAAAAACAGGCCATTTTGGGGAGATTTGCAGAGTGCAAAAATGTAATTTGCCTCTTCGAAATCTTGGTACGATTTATTCTCTGGTGCATCTTATACCACGAAAAATACGGTATATAAATATCTCTCTTGTTTTCAAACTATTTAGATACAGAAAATATGGCTGAAAGATGTTCCCCTGCTTTGGTGTATCCTCAGAAGTTTTTCTTTTAAGATCTGTGTCTCCATCTGCAGCTTTCCTGAATGAAATATTGCTTTTAATAGACATTTTCTCTTGCCTTTTTTTGGGGGTAGAGAATCATTAATGGAGATTAGCTGGATAAATAGGGGGAAGTGATTTTTAAACTGTTTGCAAACTTAATGTGAAGAGCCCAGCCTTTCAAATTATCACATCTAATCAGGGATGTCTGCTTCACTACTCCAGTAATTGTACTAGTATTAGTCAAATTCTTGTTGTCTCCTCATTAGCCATGAAAAGGAAATTCAAGATCTACTTCATTAGAGGATCCTGGAAATAAATGGTTTGGGAAAAAACGGAAAGAAGAGACGTACTTGATCTGCAAGAAACAATGGTGCAGAAGAAGACAAGAAACAGCTTGATTTAGCTACCGTGTTTGATCTCTTGCCTTAATCACAAAACTTGTTTGGAACTGCTCCATCTTCAGCATCCAATTTTGCATATTTGATAGCAGAAAGGCTTTCGTTCAAGCAACTGTGGCTGAAAGGCCTGGGAACATCTAAATATTTTTAATATTCTATTTGTAATTGTGTGTGTAATGTGTGTGTGTATCTAAGTCAGTGTTTTCGCCTGATGACTGCCTGGACAGGTCCCTGCAATGTTCTGGGCAAGATTTTAGAAGTGGCTTGCCATTGCTTCCTTCTTAGGGCTGAGAGACAGTGACTGGCTCAAGGTCATCCAATTGGTTTTGTGTTTAAGGCAGGACTAGAACTCACAGTCTCCCAATTTGTAGCCTGATTTCTTAACCACCACACCAAGCCATCTCTTTCTCCGTTCAATGTGTGTGACTGGAAGTAGCAATATCAAGAAATCTAGCAAGACTTAAAGGTAAAGGTTCCCCTCGCACATATGTCTTAGTCGTTCCCGACTCTAGGGTGGCGGTGTTCATCTCCATGTCAAAGCCAAAGAGCCAGCGCTGTCCAAAGACGCCTCTGTGGTCATGTGGCCGGCATGACTCAACACCAAAGTCGTACGGAATGCTGTTACCTTCCCACCAAAGGTGGTTCCTATTTTTCTACTTGCATTTTTACATGCTTCCAAACTGCTAGGTTGGCAGAAGCTGTGACAAGTAACGGGAGCTCACTCCGTTACATGGCACTACAGATTCAAACCACCGAACTGCTGACCTTCTGAGGGACAAGCTCGGCATCTTAGCCACCACATCCCTCAAGACTTACCTTTCTTTTAATTGCTTGTAAACAGATTTTCAGGCACTACCAGAAATAATTGAAAACCATCACATAGAAAAATCACAAATCATTTATTGTTATATGTGCAGGAATGTGCATGTCTACATGTGTCCCAGCAAGTAACACTACTTAGAAAGCATTGGTTGATTTTAATAAGCTAAGCAGAGTCAGGTTGGGCTAGTAGGTGGATGGGAGACACCCCCCGCCCCCAAGATAACCACAGGGCTCTCAGCTAGACTAGAAAATAGGAAGAAACATTCTGGAAGGAAGCCAGAGCAAGCCATTTTTGTATCACTGCCAAGAAAATTATAGGTACTGCCAAGAAAATTGCATGTATCTGTGTAGATAGAGTTTGTAGACACTTGTGGATTTCTGGTATTATATTTCTGTTAAGACATTTGACACAATTGCTCCATGAAACACTACGCCAACTGAGAAACTACCTTCATTGGTACATACAGTAGATGTGCTTAGAACAAATTGCACAGGTGGGCAGTCTCACAGCAGGTACTCAATGTTCTTACCAACTTAGTGTGTTGTCCCACTTATACAGACACACATGTAACAGTGGTTAAATGGGTTCATTAATATTCCCCCTCAGCTCCCTTCACCAAAAACCCAGAACTGTCCCAATTAAATGCGGCCACCAGCAGACCAATTGTCAGGTGCTGCTTCACTTAGTAACCAAGAAAGAATCCACTCCATTTTGCAGAATTAAGACTACTTTTACTGATTATAAGTAAATAGAAGCTAAACAAAGCTGGATCTGAGCAAAAACCCGCGAAAGCATTAGATATCAATACATGACCCATTCCCCTCTCCTTGGTAACCCAAGTCCATAGTCCAATCCAATATCTCCACAGCTGTCAGGTGGGAGACATCTTCAAATATCATCATCAAGTTGGTATGCCGGACAGTTGGCCTTGGCGGGAAACTCCCCTCCTTGCCACATGCGCAGACGATGGTGAGAACAACTCCCAATTAACAGTCCTCCTGTACAGATTATTTCCCTGCCCTATGTGTTCTTGGATCAAGTGAGGAAGGCAGTTCCTCTTCCTCATCGGTGGAGCTGCGTGCTTTCCCCACCTGAAGCCTCGGGGCTATCCTGCTTCAGCCAAATCCCTCTCAGATGGCTGCTTGGAGCCATTGTCGAACTCTCTTCCAAATGTGCCTTTTATTCAGATACTGGTGAACCAATTTTCCTTCATGTTCTTACAGCTTCATCAGCACTTGAATAAAGGACTTCGGTTTTTCTGCCACGTGGGTCAGCCTTTTCCAGAACTCTGGAGATTTTTGAAAAGTAAGTTAGCCGTGGGAAATGTGGTTGGGAGGAGCAAGTAGAATCCCAGAAGGCTAGCAAAGCAGGCCCAATGCCTGTGGAGACCCGGTGGGGGTGGAAACAACTATGGGGGCCCCAAGGGATTATAAGTGAGCATGAAGTATCTCACTGAGTCGGGAGAGGCCTGTTCAAGCACTAGAAGAACCACAGGGTCTTTCCCACCCTGAGATACCTCATGTGCACATAACGACTGGTGCATTCGATTAGTTGGGTAAAACAGGGAGGGATCACATTCATTTAACAAGCAATTAAATAAATTCTTGGGTTACAAATGCAACTGATAGGTTCTATTCAGAAGTGGTATTCAGCAGCTTTTGACCAGTTCTGGAGAACTGGTAGCGGAAATTTTGAGTAGTTCAGAGAACCAATAAATACCACCTCTGACTGGCCCCACTTCCATCTATTCTCTGCCTCCCAAGTCCCAGCTGATCAAAAGGAAATGGGGATTTTGCAGTATCCTTCCCCTGTCACACCCACCAAGCCACGCCCACAGAACTGGTAGTAAAAAAATATTGTATTCCACCACTGGTTCTATTACCTTTGTAACTCAAGGATTAACTGTACTGCTTGGCAATTTCTCCTGGGCAGGCATGCAAAAGAATATCATGATATCAAATCATGCTGAGAGGTCTCCAAGAACAAATAAATCAAACTTGTGTCTTTATCCATTTCCTAGGCCTGGTTTCTTAGATCCCCACTTAATAATGAGGCCCTGACTATTATCTACATGCTACTAAACTCTCTGATAGCTATGTTGTGGCACCGCTGTCCAAGAAGACAAGGCAAATACTCCAATGAGAGTTTAATTATGTCACATAATCTGATAGGCTGGAACAGGGAGAGTAACTTTCCTTTTACAGTAACATTGGAGGAGCTTCAAATTCTGAATCCAATTCAGTGTAATACGATGCCCTGAAAATAAATAAGTTTTCATTGCATTACTTCTATATTCTTTTACATTCATGCCTTCCATGCCTTTTTACCTTTTTTATAGGGATGTGGTGGCTCAGTGGCTAAGACGCTGAGCTTGTCGATCGAAAGGTCAGCAATTCAGCAGGTCAAACTCCTAGTGCCGCATAACGGAGTGAGCTCCCGTTACTTGTCCCAGGTTCTGTCAACCTAGCAGTTTGAAAGCATGTTAAAAATGCTAGTAGAAAAATAGGAACCACCTTTGGTGGGAAGGTAACAGCGTTCTGTGTCCCTTTGGCGTTTAGTCATGCCGGCCACATGACCACAGAGATGTCTTTGGACAGCGCTGGCTCTTCAGCTTTGAAATGGAGATTCACAGTGCCTGTGAATATAACTTATAACTATAGCTTATATGTTATAACATAATATGATATGATATAATATAATTAATATGATATGATATGATATGATATGATATCAATATAATATAATATAATATAATATAATATAATATAATATAATATAATATAATATAATATAATATAATATAATATAATATAATATAATATAATATAATATAATATAATATAATATAATATAATATAACATAACATAACATAACATAACATAACATAACATAACAATATAATATAATATAATATAATATAATAATATAATATAATATAATATAATAATATAATATAATATAATATAATATAATATAATATAATATAATATAATATAATATAATATAATATAATATAATATAATATAATATAATATAATATAATATAATATAATATAATATAATATAATATAATATAATAATATAATATAATACAATATGCTAGAGTCATGAATGACTAGCTCATATGTGTGAGGGGAATCTTTACCTTTACCTATTCCATACCTTTAAATATCCCTTTTTTAGCGGGGGGGGGGGATGGCAAGCATGACTTTAATTCAAAGTTTGCAGTAGCTGCAATAACAATGTAGATGATGACAATGTTATCGTTTTCAGGTGAAATTACCTTCCCCGCTTTGCTTCAAATGCCTTTGCTTCAAATCTCTGGTCTTGTGAATGTGGTAGCCATGTAAAATCAAAGCCACTTATTCTTGGGCATTTCTTCAAATCATATCCTCTTTCCTAACCATAAACAGTCACAGTTACCATGGCAGCTGCTAAATAAACCTAAACAAGCGGATAGCGCAAAAATCTCAGAGCTAAGCTTGCACTGAAAGACGCATGATCAGAAAGTCCCTGATTTTAGGGCGGGTGGCGGGGAATGCCATTCAGGTTTACAGAGAGGATCAAATACTTTCGATCTTTTATCAGATGTTTCCCTGTTTAAAATAGCCACACATGAAGTTTGACATCCAATAAACACAAGTTGAAAACTATTTTACGTCTATGTGACTTTGTGCTGTTTTCTGCTCGGCTGTCATCTAATCAGAAATAATTGAGAACAGTGGAGAAAAGGGGCAGCAGTTACAGGTTTCTATGAGTTATAGAAAAAAACTTGTCAAAATACAAGCATTCCACAACACAGTGATGGCTAAACTTTTTGTCATCGTGTGCCGAAAGTGTGTCCGTGTGACAGCGTGCGTGTGTGTGTCCACACCCATAATGAAATGCGTGCTATATCCTCCCACGTGCCCTGCATCCTGCGCATGTACGAATGACATTCCCCCTGCCCCGGTGCATGCACATGAGACCTCCCCATGTCCCATTTTAGGCCTAGCAGGCCTCCCTGAAGCCTCCTGGGACCAAAAATGGGGCGTGGTGGGCGCTGCCCCCCTGCCGTCCCCCTGACCCTGCACATGTATGTGTGACCCCCCTGCCTCTCTGTGCATGCACACACATCTCCCGCATACGCGGCAAAAACCTGAAAATCAGCTGGCTGGCGGGAGGCGCATGCTCGGTGGAGCTGAGCTGGGCCACAGTTCTCATGCCTGCAGAGAGGGCTCCAGGTGCCACCTGTGGCACATGTGCCATAGCTTCGCCATCACGGCCCTAACATGAGGGACAGGTTACATGTCACCCTTCCTTCCTCCACTCCTTTTTGAAGCTATTGTTGGAACTTTGCATATCATCAACAACCACAGTGTATCCTATTTTAATGCACACCACTAACAGGGTAAGATAAGCATCAAATGTCTCAAAGGTGCTTTTTCAAAAGGCAACTGGATTTTGCTTTTCCTTGAAGACATTACACTTCTCATCCAACAAGCTTCAGTTCTGAACATAAGAAGTGAAGTGAACTGAAGAAGCTCCTTGGATTTGAAGCGAAACCCCTTCAAGGAAAAACAAAGTCGACTTCCTGGGAGGAGCCTACTGGTGAAGGCAGCAAAAAATCAGCTGCCTCCGAATTCCTGGCTACGTACCTGTTTAGAGGATCTTCCATCTGACGTCTTATCAGGTTTTCTTATCCTTCAGGCAAGAGGGAAAGAAGAATCTGTTTTGCTGGCAAATGCTCTTCGATTTTTGCAGCTTTTGTGCTTGCAAGGAAAGGGGGGCTAGCCCATGGCAGAACGGCTGTCCGTGCTGGGAATTTCAAACTGCCTTGTGCAGGACAAAGTAGGTCTCTCCCACTCTGCTCTAAGTTTTGTTTGATTTAATCTTATCACGAGCAGAATCCGTTTACTGCGAGGACAATAATTGCTTATCAACATTTTAGCTTCTTCTCTTTTTCTCCTCCGAAAAATTATTTACTCAGAGGCTTTTAAAATGGCGCCGAGCAGGCTGGTTTCTCCGGTAATAACGAACACTTTTTGCTAATTCTCACAAGACTTCAAAAGAATTGAAAAGAATTCTTGAAAAGAATTCAAAACAAAAGAGATAGCTTATCACATGTTTTGGTTTCACAATAGAAGAATTTTACTCCTTCATTAACTTTGCTTATTTGGAAGTTAAATGGTGATGAATCTGTTGAACGGTCTTGTTACAATGTTTACTCACTGAAATTTTTGCCAAGCCTTAAACTTCAAAATAAAAGCCTCTTTACTTAAAGCTGCATATTTGGCAATAGAGTTTTATTAACTGCAGGCAGACAAATTTTGAAATGGCCTCAAAACCAAATATTAACTTGAAGTCGTCACCCTCTACTTCCAGGGGCACATCCTCAGTGCCTGGCACAAAGCTGCAGCCTCCGCCTCCTACGCCCCCTGCTGGGGATGTGTTAACGAAAGAATTTTTTCTGAGTAATCTAAGCGAGGCTCTTAATGCACAGACAATTAAAATGGAAGATAAATTTAGAGATAATAGAGAGGAGAGAAAAGAGGAAATAAAAGAAATGAAAGAAGAAATTAAAAGTGAAATTAAAAGTGAAATAAAAGGACTTAAACAGGAGTTGTATGAGAAATTTGAGGCTAAGGTTGATAAAATTAGAGATGACATGCTGAGTCTTGTAACTGTATTAACAGAACATATTTCTGGAGTGGAAGATACTCTAGAGGTTCTTAATGATGCCAATGCTAACTTGACATTGAAAACAGAGGTGGTGGAACAAAAAGTGGAAAATGCTGAAAAAGAAATTATTATGATACAGTACCGACAAATGGAGTTCGCATTAAGAGTAAGGGGGCTGCGTGAGGAGAAACAGGAGAACCTGAAACAGATCCTATCGGAAGCTTTTGACCGCCTGATGGGAAGACCAGGGACCAACCAAGGCTGGCAAATTGACAAAGCTTACCGCGTTAACTCCTGGCTGGCAAAGCAGAAGCAGCTTCCTCGAGACATCGTTATATATTTTACTACAAGAGAGTTCAGAAATATGGTACTGCAAGCGTCTTATAACACTAAGCTTCAAATTGGCGGTAAAGACCTGGCTGTTTTGAAAGAGATACCACCTCAAATGTTAAGAGCCAGAAGAGATTACGCTTTTTTGGTCGAAGAACTCAGAAATCGTCAGATACAGTATAGATGGGATGCACCATTCGGCATCATATTTACATTTGATAAGCAAAGGTACCGCCTCAACTCTGTATGGAAAGCCCGAGATTTTTATTATAATATATTGAAGGCCGGACACCCTGCACCATCTGGACCTAGAGAAAGACCACAAGAAGGACAGGATAGACAGCAAACTATACAACCACCAGACAAGATGGAGCATCTCTCTTCTCTAGAAGTGCAAGGTGCTATGGAACCAAGACCTAGCCGCATGACTACTAGACGTATGGAGAAACAAGCTAAGAAGCAACAGCGTCAACAATCACCGGCCATCGATCAAGGAACTACAACAACAAATCTGGAAGCAGTGGGAGGAGCTAGACCTAAGGTCAAACAGGCCATGCAGGAAGCTCTAAAAATGCTTCAACCAACCAAAGATGACAACTAAGATCTTAACATGGAATGTCAACGGACTGAACTCTCCACAGAAGAGGAAGAAAATATTTCATTATCTTAAACAGTTTAAGAACGATGTAATTTGTTTGCAAGAAACTCATATTAAGTCAACTGATCAAAAATATCTGATCAACTCAAAACTTGGTCAACATTTTGCAGCTTCTGCTATGGAAAAGAAGAATGGTATAGTTGTATACTTAAGAAAAGATATGAAAGCTGAATTAATAGAAGCAGATCCCTTCGGAAGATATATTGCTTTAGACTTAATCTTAGAAGGGAAAAAGACATTACTTTTGGGAATTTATGCTCCCAATCAACAGCAAGATAGATTCTATAGAAATCTTCATGCTAAATTAGTACAGTGGGACTATAGTTCCTGTATACTATTGGGTGACTGGAATGGAGTGATAGACACTAAGAGAGATAAGAAGATTTCCCGCTTAAATACCAAGATGCGAGCAAAGTTACCCAAATCTTTCTTTGACATTATGGATGATTTTGAATTGAGAGATATCTGGCGAGAAAGAAATGCAGAGGAATATGACTTCACTTTCTTCTCGGACAGGCATCAATCCCTTTCAAGGATTGATTTTATTCTAATCACTAATGATTTGCTTTCTAGGGTCAAGAAAACAAAGATTGCAGCTAGAGTCCTTTCGGACCATAACCCAGTTTGGATGGAGTTGGGAAGGGTAGTGCAGGCAAGAAGGTTTTGGAGACTGAATGAAAATTTATTTAGATATGAAAACTATATTAATGATTGTAAAAAATTACTATCTGAATATTTTGTTTTGAATATGAATAAGGGTACATCTATGGAATTTGTATGGGATGCAAGCAAAGCGTATATGAGAGGAGTTTTGATGAATATAAATAAAACACATAGAAATAAGCAAGGGTTAAAACGAACAGAACTGGAAGAGGAAATTAAGAGAAAAGAGCTGGAGTTAACAAGGAAACCAGACGATACAAAGGTTAAGGAAGCTATTAACATATTAAAATCTCAATTTGACATGTTGATCTCTGACCAGGTAGCTACTAATTTATTATATGCAAAACACAATACTTTTTGTAATGCAAACAAACCTGGCAGATGGTTAGCTTATCAGATTAGGAAAAAAAGGAAAACTCGAAATATATCTAAACTGATTTACAGAGGGAAGGAGGTGTTCCAACAGGAAGAGATTCAAAAGGCTTTCTGGGAATTTTTTACAGAACTGTATAAAGGGGATAAAATTAATGGTTTAGACATAGACAAATATTTAGACAAGGAGAAAATACCTTCAGTTAGAGAAGAACACAGGCAAAAATTGAATCAACCAATAACCTCGGGGGAAATCCTGCAGGTAATTAAGCAATTAAAGCCAGGGAAAGCACCAGGTACAGATGGCTTGACAGCGGTTTACTACAAAAACTTACAGTTAGAAATGGTAGAACCTCTTAGAGAATTATTTAATATGATTCAAACGGAAGGTAAAGTCCCTCCATCTTGGAAGACAGCGTTTATATCTTTGATACCCAAAGAAGATCAAGATACTACTCAACCCAAAAATTATAGACCCATTTCATTACTGAATGTAGATTATAAAATTTTTACTAAAATATTAGCAAATAGGTTAATGTTGGTCATTCAACAATTGATACATACGGACCAAACAGGTTTTATACAAGGGAGACAGATGAAAAGTAATGTTAGATTAATTATTAATGCATTAGAATATTTGGGAAAGAACAACCAGATCCCTGCTGCGTTTATATTTTTGGATGCTGAGAAGGCCTTTGATCGAGTTAATTGGCAATTTCTGTTGAAGATACTGCAAAAAATGCAGATAGGAGATAATTTTTTACAGTCAATTAAAGCAATATACCAACAGCAAACAGCACAAATCATAGTCAATGGAAGTCTAACAGACTCTTTTCAAATTGGAAAAGGTACAAGACAGGGCTGTCCTTTGTCCCCATTATTGTTTATTATAACTTTGGAAGTATTGTTGAGTAAAATACGGGGCTTGGATGGTTTAAAAGGGATCAAGATTAGGCAGCAAGAATATAGAGTCCGCGCTTTTGCGGATGATTTGGTCATAATATTGGAACAACCGCAGGAATCCAGTATGGTTTTAATGAATATGATTAATCAATATGGTCAAGTGTCGGGCTTTAAAATAAACTTAGGAAAAACCAAAATATTAGCTATAAATATGAATATTAAACAAAAGGAAGAATTAGGAGTGATGCTAGGATGTGAGGTAGTTAAAAAAGTCAAATATCTTGGAGTTAACATTTTAACTTCAAATGGGAAATTATATAAGCATAATTATGAACCACTTTGGCATAGCATACAGACAGAGATGAAAAAATGGGAGAAATTGCACTTATCTTTGCTGGGTAGGATAGCGGCAGTGAAAATGAACATTTTACCAAAATTTTTATTTCTCTTCCAAATGTTACCTATACTTAAAAAAGATGCGAACCTTTTAGAATGGCAGAAGGGTATCAACAAATTTGTGTGGGCAGGAAAGAAGCCGAGGGTAAAGATGAAAATAATGCAAGATGTACGTGAGAGAGGAGGATTGAAACTACCTAATTTAAAACTATATTATGATGCAGTGGCATTATCTGCAATTAGTGATTGGATTCATTTAACCAATGATAGAATATTGAACATTGAGGGACACGATCTGGTATTTGGTTGGCATGCTTACCTGTTATTCAACAAAAAATTGGATAAGACCTTTAAAAGTCATATTTTAAGAAATGCTTTATTGCGGGTCTGGAAGAAATATCAATATAAATTAAATGACAAGATACCCATGTGGGCAATTCCTAGACACGCAATTGAAAATATGAATACAGCACAAAGACAGGACAGAATTACTTACAGACAGCTTCTTACCTCGGAAAGGGGGGTATTACAATTAAAATGTTTAGAGGTATTAAAAGAGGAGAAGGTAGTTCAAACATGGTTCCAGTATGGGCAATTACAGGCTAGGTGGAAAATAGATCAAAAAATTGGTTTTATTCAAGTTGAGGATAATCTGTTTAAACAAATAAGAGATCAAAGCTTAATGCATATAAAGAGGATATATAATGTATTAATACAGATGGATTCGGAAACAGAATTAGTTAAAGATTGTATGATAAAATGGGCTCAAAATATTGAGGAACCAATAATGTTGGATACATGGGAAAGAATCTGGGTAAGAAATGTGAAATTTACACAAGCTCAAAATCTGAGAGAAAATTTTTACAAGATGTTCTATAGATGGCATTTAGATCCTAAAAAGTTGGCTTCTATGTATCCGAATGTACAGCCTAAATGTTGGAGGTGTGGTTCTCTCGATGCTACATATTATCATATATGGTGGACCTGCCAAAAGGTTAAGGCATTTTGGATAAAAATATGGTGGGTCATGCAAAATGTTTTTAAAAGAAGGATAAAGTTTAGTCCTCAGTTATTTTTACTAGGTATATGTACTGATTTTACAGTGGTAGAGACCAACTTGACTCTGCACCTGATAACTGCAGCAAGACTGTTGGTGGCGCAATATTGGAAGAAGGAAGACTTGCCTACAATCCAAGAATGGACATTGAAAGTAACAAACTTAGCTGAAATGGCTAAAATATCGGCATATCTCAAAGATCATTCAAATGAGAGATATAAACGAGACTGGAAAAAATGGATTGACTATATACAAAATAAATACGGGACTAAGAAATTCCAGTTAGCCTATGCTTAAGATCAGAAATGATTTAAACTGTTAAAAGTCAGTTCAGTAAGAAGAAGCTAAGGTCAATCTAGAATGTCATTAATTTCTTTATTTCTTTTTTCTCAATAGATTTTAGACTGTGTTAGTTAAAAATCCATACCGTGTACGGGTTCTGGGAAGTCGGGGGGGGGGAAGGAGGAGGGGGGGTGGGGGGGTGGAGGGAGGGAGGGATACACACAACAAAAAAAAATTGTACTTTAATGTCTTAATGATTGACAAATGATGACATATTTGTGTTTTTTTTTTTTTTTTAAAGAAAAATAAAAAAGTTGAAGACTTGCAAGGAAAAACAAAGTCCATTTGCCTTTTGACAAAGCATCTTTGAGACAACCATGTCCTGGATGACCGAGAATCTCCGTAGACATAAGCACTTAATCATTTCAAATAGAATCCCACCACAGCTTTCTTTTAATCAATTCTCACAGGTTCTGAAATTTTTCTTTCCTTTACAATGATCGGTTCTCCCAGTGATTCACCAAGGCTGGTCTAGATTTTGAAATGTTAACATAACGTTTGGCCATGGATTTCACCCAAGTATGTCCTAAATGTTGTCCTTCTCCCTGCCAGCTGTTTGAAAAGAGAACTTGGCATTGAGGCTGCCTGAAAAAGTTCCAGTCTTTTGTGACTTTGCTTTTGCTTTGAAGTTAAAAGGAATATTGGCATATTTTAATAAAGGTTACTGCTTGCAGTGTGCACTAGTCTCGGAAGATAACTTCAGGGTGTTGGACAATGATTTGTTTGTATGTCCAGTTGAGTGGAAAACAATTCTAGACATGAATCCATTTCTGTGTAAATTTTAAGAAAGGACAAAGTGTTCTGACTGAGGCTTCCTAAGAGCATGAAACAAACTCCTTGTCCTGGTAAAACCTCCTTTTATTAATTTACTGTGAATTCTGCTCATTCACAGCCAGCAAAGTCTTTCAAAGGATGATTTATGGTCACAGACCTTATCTGGATTGGAGAGCTGACAGGCTGATATCTGCAGAACCTGGCAAGGAGTCTCAGAGAGTCACGAACCAATTAGCAAAACTAATTGTTTCCTGCAAACTCCACTCCCCTTTTGCTCCTCTTTTATTTCCTCTGGAAGGGGCCATTCCTTGTCTGGCCTTACTCCCAAGTTGACCCCTGTTCTTTAGTTGTTCCCTTTGTCTGGCAACTCTGTGTATGCACACACTGGGAACAGGCTCCAGTTGTTCATCTGCCTCACTGATGTCTGACTCTGAAGGCAGCTGATAACTGGCATACTACCCCCTCTCTGCCTCTGACACGAGCCCTCATCAGAGCCTTCCCCAGACTCCAGAACTGGCCCAGGATCCTTCCCAATCTCCTCACTGTCCGAATCTGCTGCCAGCTCTGCTGGCTGTTGGTGGCCCACAACACAAAGTCTTTTTCAAATCAAACTCAATTTGTGTGATTGCAAATTATTTGCTGATGGTGTAGAAGCTTTTCCCCCCCTTGAGATTAGTTCTAGGAGATCTCACACCTTAGTACTAATAAGATCCTGTTACTTAGCTTTTTGAGATCAGCCAAAGCTGGCTAGATGTTATTGATACCATAAACAAGACAGGTGGCTCAGAATCCCACTGTATGATTTCTCCCCAATGAACAGACAATATGTGGGTGGTTGGATGAGAGAAACAGAATAGGAAGCACCACCACACAAATAAAACCATAAATAGACATTGGAGAGTTACAAAATAATCTAGGTAAATAATTTTACCCATCTTGGAAGGAGGGACACTGGCTCAGCAGCTAAAATGGTGAGCTTGCCAATCAGAAGGTTGGCAGTTCAGCAGTTCAAATCCCTAGTGTCGTGTAACGGGGTGAGTTCCCATTACTTGCCCCAGCTTCTACCAACCCAGAGTTCGAAAGCATGTAAAAATGCAAGTAGAAAAATAGGGACCACTTTTGGTGGGAAGGTTACAGTGCTCCGTGTGCCCTCGGTATTGAGTCATGCTAGCCACATGACCACGGAGATGTCTTTGGACAGCGCTGGCTCTTCGGCTTTGAAACGGAGATGAGCACTGCCTCCTAGAGCTGGAAATGACTATAATGCATGTGCGGGGGAACCTTTACCTTGGAAGGATGGAAGGTTGAATCAGGATCGAACTGCTAGGAGTGAACAGAGTTAGGCTGCAATATGTCATTCTAACCACTGTATCACCACGGCTCAAGATTTGAGAAGTTATCATTCAAAAGATAGGATTAGAAGTGCTTCTTTGAGAACTGGTAGGGTCATGTTTGAGGTTGGGGCACCTCATCATTTTGCTATTCACTCAGCTGGAATGAAGAAAGGAAAAAGAATTCCCATGGTGGCAAAATGAACCTTGTTCTCCAAAAACTATTACAGGATTCAAATTGTTCTATCAGAGGGCAAAAAAAATGCCCTGTTACTATCTGGCTTCTGTGTTCAACATAGATAGTAAAAGGTAGCCAAGCAGGAAATGGATCCACCAGCTAATGGCTACGACCAAAATAAGTTGGGGTGTGCTTTGATTAGGAAATGGATATGAAATATTTTATGAACTGTTCATGGTCTAATAGCAATAGCACTTAGACTTATATACCACTTTATAGTGCTTTATAGCCCTCTCCAAGTGGTTTACGGAGTCAGCCTATTACCCCCAACAATTTGAGTCCTCATTTTGCCCACCTCAGAAGGATAGAAAGCTGAGTCAACCTTGAGCCTAGTGAGATTCGAACTGCCAAATTGCAGACAGCTGGCAGTCAGCAGAAGTAGCCTGTAGTACTGCATTCCAACCACTGTGCCAATATATAAAAATATATTACTCATATGGTATTGCAGATGTATTGGCTATCTGAATTTTACTGATTGTATGACTGCTTTATATGTATGTTTCCTTAAAATCTTCATGCATATAACAAATATTCTTTTTGGAGAAGTGGAATTGGGTGACGAAGAGTATTTATTTGATTTGTTTATGTGATTTTTATAGCCACCCATTTCACACCCGTGACTTTGGGTGACTCACAAACACCACTACGTAAAAACCCTCCACCAAGCAAAGATAAAAACCTCGGTGTATAATTGCCATCACTTATTATTGGGATTACAATATGTCATGCTGCATACGTACAATATTTTATAAATTAATTTAGCATTAGCAATACCGGGCACCAGAACAAAAATATTAGAAATAATTACTATACGACGAGTGTTACCATGATTAACATTCTTAACATTAGTAGGGTCTAAGCTGAAGGAATGAATAATTATTGCATTTGTTATAAAGCAGGCCTGGTGGAAAGGGGAGAAATGTTAGCATAATTAAAATTTGGAAAACGTGGATGCTTCATTCATGGTAATTAATTCGGTGGAAAAAGTAGCTGGAAGGCTTTTTTATGACATTGCGGGGGGAAAAAGGGTCCCTACAAAAGAAAATTTCCTCCTTTCGGTGATCTCTGAGAGGTGGCGGAAAAACTGCTGTCTTCTAGTGTGTAGGTACATTAGTCATTATTGCACCTACTAACCAAAGCAGCATTTTTGCCCATCGATTTTTAAATGATATATGCCAGTGATGGCTAATCTTTTTGGTACCATGCTGAAAGCATGTGTGTATACCCATAATGCAATGTGGGGCCCCCTGCATGCCACATCCCCCTGTGCATGCACTGTGATACTCACCACATGCACCCTGCCCCCCCCACATGCGTGTGCGTCTCCTGCATGCACCTTAGCCTCTGCTCATGCACAGCAGAGACATGAAAACCAGCTGGCCAGTGGGAGGCGCACACATATGCGCGGCAGAAATGAGGTGGGGCAGCGGTTTGCGTGCCCATAGAGAATACTCTGCGTGCCACCTATGGCACACATGGTTCGCCATCATGGATATATGTTCTTGTGGACTCCAGTTATCCCAGAAAGTCCTCCTCTCCACTTCACGTGACAGAACTTGATAGCAGCATGATTCTATTCTCTGAATCAATTCTATTTGGCTTGTGTAATCATCTTGCTTATTTAGAAAGTAGAATAATTGGGTTGGAAGGGATTGCGGAGGTCTTCTAGTTCAACCCCCTCTCTGATCAAGCAGGAGACCCTATATATCCATGATGGCGAACCTATGGCATGTGTGCTACAGGTTGCACGTGGAGCCATATTTGGTCGCATGTCAGCCGTTAACTCCAGCATGCATGCGCACCCCGAGCCAGCTAATTTTGTACCCTTCCAGAGGGCCAGAGGACGCTGTTTTCACCCTCTCAGGCTTCAGGAAAACCTCTGGAGCCTGGGGAGGGGTCACACATGCAGGCACGAGTGGGTGGGGAGATTGAGTAGGCACACGCACGCGCAATTTTGGTTCACCATCACTGTTATATATCATTACAGATAAATGGCTTTCCAATCTTCTCTTCTTTTTTCCTGTCAATTTTGTTTATATAACATATAAAAAATTCCATTTCAATCAAACAGTGTGTTGTCTGCATACAATTTTTAGGGGGGAAATCATAAGCCACGAGCCGAGGTGGCGCAGTGGTTAGAGTGCAGCACTGCAGGCTACTTCAGCTGACTGCAGTTCTGCAGTTCGGCTGTTCAAATCTCACCGGCTCAGGGTTGACTCAGCCTTCCATCCTTCCGAGGTGGGTAAAATGAGGACCCGGATTGTTGTTGGGGGCAATATGCTGACTCTGTAAACCGCTTAGAGAGGGCTGAAAGCCCTATGAAGCGGTATATAAGTCTAACTGCTATTGCTATTGCTATAATCAAAATGTTTACAATAGTAATTCAATAATAATAATAATAATAATAACAACAACAACAACAACAACAACTTGTCCAACAAATATTAGTCCTTTTTATATCCCCATATTTCTAACTTCTTTTTTTATTATCTAACCATTGATACAATAAGTCCAAGGCCAAGAAATATTCAGTTCCTTCTTTTTCCTTAATTGTACGTGTTAATCTGTCCATTTCTGCACATTCTTATATTTTTTAAATCACACTCTGATCTGTCGGGATCTCTTCTCTTTTTCACTGTTGTGCGAATACAATTCTGGCTGCAGTTAATATATGTAAAATCAAATACATATTCCTTTTCTCATACTTTCAAATCATACTTTCTTGAAATCCTCCAGTGATGGAGCACCCACAACTTCTGGAGGCAAGTCGTTCACTGATTAATTGTTCTCACTGTCAAGAAATTTCTCCTTAGTTCTAGGTTTGCTTCTCTCCTTGATTAGTTTCCACCCATTTCTTCTTCTCCTACCCTCTGGTGCTTTGGAGAATAGGTTGATCCCTTCTTCTCTGTGTCAGTCTCTCAAGTATTGGGAGACAGATATCATGTCTCCCCTAATCCTTCACTTTGTTAGACTAATATCAGAATCAGAGCAGAGCTGGAAGGGACCTTGAAGGTCTTCTTGTCTTCTTTCTTTCTAAACAGAAACCCTAAATGGAATTGCATGTTTCAGAATCAATCTGGATAACTTCCGAGCATACCATATTTTTGGAGTATAAGATGCACCTTAGCTTTTGGGGAGGAAAATAATAAGAAGAAAAATTCTGCCTCTGCCTACCAGCATCCATCTGGCTAGCTTCCTGACTCAGAACGCATGTTAACAAGATCAGCCAATGAAGAGGCATAGCAACTAAATCAGCCAATAAGGGCTATTTGGACCCTGAAACAGTATTTGCTGTGTGAGCAACAAGGAGACCAGAAGGAGCCTGGCTTAGCTGAGAACTGAAAGTGAAACTGCTTGTGTTTTCCTTGTATTTACTGCTACCTTGGAAAACCTGCTTTTGGTAATGTATTGTATATTGTTATTATTTTGAATCCTGCTGAATCAGTTACTGTGCTTTCTGAATGTGATTGCTGCTGCACATTCTGACCAACCAGGTCAGCTTTAGCACTTATTGCAGCCTGATTCAGCACAGCTGATTGGCAGGTGTGTCAGAATCCCGGAATACCCCCAATCAGCTGTTCCAGACTGCAGGGACCACAGACCATCACAGCCTCCATGCCTTGCATTTTTTATCTCTGGTGGGGGTGGATGGAGCAGTGTATAAGACACACCCAAATTTTCACCCTCTTTTTTTTGGGGGGGTGCGTCTTATATTCCAAAAATACAGTATATGGAGAGGGGTTTCTTTTTAAAATAAATGATCTGAAAATCCAAATTCACCTACATCAGGAATATTTAGGCTTTTAACCCTTGCTTAACTCTGCTCGAGTGATCATAAAATGCCTAAAGTCAGACTAGATGAGGGACATCATTCTCCTGCCTCCTCCTGTAGAGGGCACATTTTTAGAGGCTTTTTTAAACAGTTAAGCATTAAGCAGAGTCATCCATGGTGACTCTGGCAGCAACTAGCTCAGCCTGACCTCAGCTCTTGCCTTTTTCCTTTTACATTTTTTTTCCCATTTCATGATGACAGTGGTGAGGCTCTGCGTCCCCTGCCTCCCCTGACTGCACATCCTTGCTAGTCAGTATCTGTAAGTTACATCAACAGAATAATTTAATTCAATCTCCCTTCAAGGGTCATACATAAAATCATGGAATTCATGAGTTCCACGGGATTTGGGACAACCTTCAAATCAGGCATCACTGATTTACAGGGCGGGGCATAACCTTTTCCTAGGGGGTCACAGCAAGATCGACAGCAGTTTACAACTTCCGCGACACCTCATTTTAAAGCCCATAAAAAACTGAATTGAATGAGCTATTAAATGTTAAATTTGCTTTAAGAATGGCTGGAAAATTCGATTCGGAAGAACAAAGGATCATTGACAGAATAAAATGCATTGCCTTTCGAGAGGCTCGCGATGCTGGAGCAACGTTTATCAATCGAAAATGGATTGCAAACAAATTGAAACGTCATCCGGATTGGGTTACTGATAATTGGAACAAAACAGCCCAAGAATGTTTCACAAAATTTGGAGAAGGGCGTCCTCTGCAACTGTCCCAAGAAAGCAAAGCCATCATTGCAACTGGCAGTCGCAAACAACGAAAAGGAAACCGAAAAGTGGCCCAAGAAATCCTTCAAATTCGTGGAAAACGAGTTGATCAAAGGACAATCGGCCGATATCGAGAACGAGAAGGTTTGAAGCCATTCCACGTCATTTGCAAACCATTGAAAACTCAAACACACGTTCAAGATCAGCTTTGGTTGTGCGATTGGTTGTCTGAATGGACCGAGGAAGATTTTCTTCATTTGGCGCCATCTGACGAATTCTTCGTTTATGCCATTCGAAAACCGAATTTCCAGAACGATCGAATTTGGGCTAAAGACGTTGACGACATCGCCAAACATGAACGATATCGACAAATCGTTCGCAATCCGACTTGCATCGGGATTTTCGTCATTTTCACAGCCAAGAAACTGCATTGGGTTTTGAAGGATAAAGGGGAATCCTGGGATGGCAGTTATTTCCGTGAGAAAATTTTATTGGAGAATGTCATTCCATTTCTCAGTGATCCAGACAATGTCTTGGTGGTTGGTGAGGCTGTCTTTCTTCATGACAAAGCTCCTTGCATGCGTGCAAATGCGACTCAGCAATTGTTAAAGGAAAACAATGTCGAATATTGGGGCAATGACGTCTGGCCGGGAAATTCGCCAGATCTCAATCCGGCAGAGAACATTGGGGCCATAATTAAGGATGAAGTGGAAGCTCTGATGATTCAGGAGCAAGGTCAAAATCGATATTCGGTTGAAACTTTGAGAATGAATTTGGAAACTGTGTTGAAAAATCTGGAAAATCGAACGGAACTGTTTGAAGATTTGTTGTGTTCTTATCCACCTCGTTTGAATGCTGTTCGAAGGGCTAATGGTGGTCATACTGACTATTAAATCGTGTCAATAAACTCAGTTTTTGATGGGCTTTCGAATGGTGTATGAATTATTTGTGTTGTTATTACAAGTGTTGCTGTGACCCCCTAGGAAAAGGTTATGCCCCGCCCTGTATTTGCAAATTGTGAAGGCCATTATTAGGATCTGACCATCCTGAAATTATCAGCATAGCACAACTTCAAAGATGTCAGCCCATTTCAATCTATAGATCTACAAGCTGATCAGTGTAACTGTTACAAATTCTGTTTATATATAGCACTACAGAGCAAACAAAGAATACAGTCACCATGTGCTTTACTGCTCAACAGAGGTGGGTTGCTCCCGGTTTGGCCTGGTTCGGCTGAACCGGTAGTGGAATTCAGGTCTGGCTCGCAAAACTAGCAGCGATCCAGGCCTGCCACGCCCCCAAACTGGTTCCCTCACTGCCACTGGGCCACCACCACTTTGGTTTTTAGTGACTGCCCATGTGCAGTTTATTGTAAATTGTTCTGTGCATGCGCAAAGAAAAGTTTACATTGAACAGTGCACACACGCACAGTAGTAAAACTGGCAGCAACCCACCCCTGCTGCTCAGCTATTTAACTATAACAGGAAACAGGAAACACTACTTAGAACAAAAGAGCATAGAGTATATACAATAGATCCAAACTTGTAAACATTGCCATCTACTGGCTAAATACTACTGTAGTCGTTCCAAAAACATACCTTCCAGCGATGAATTCCAACAGTAATGCAGGTTGAGCAACAGAACAACAGAGTTGGAAAGGACCTGGGAGGTCTTCTAACCGCCTGTTCAAACAGGAGACCCTATACCATTTCATATAAGTGGCTGTCCAGTCTCTTCTTAAAAATCTCCAGTGATGGAGCACCCACAAGAAGTCAAACCATTCCACTGGTGGATTGTTCTCACGGTTAGGAAATTTCTCCTTAGTTCAAGGTTGCTTCTCTCCTTGATTAGTTTCCATCCATTTTTTCTTGTGTTGCCTTCTTGACCCACCTCCAAATTTGGCAGCCCTTCAAATAATAGAATACTGTTATCATATCACACCTAGTTTTTCTCTTCATTAGACTCAAGGGTGGGTTCCTGCCAGTTCTAACCTCTTCTATAGAAGAGGTTCCACAAATCTACAGTGCTGTTTAGAACCGGTAACAGCTCCCTCCCCCCACCCATCCGCACCATGCTTGCCCCGCCTGCCGCTCACTCATTGGCTGGCTCACCAATCGCCCCGCCCGCCTCTAAGAGTCCTATCTAAACCTTAAAGCTGTCAAGTTTGAACATCCCTGTGGGTTTTTTTCTAAAGGGTTAGGGGTGCAAGAGTCTTGTAACTTGACAGCTTTAAGACTTACACACTTCAATGCAGAGTTCCTGAACCAACATGACTGGAGGAGGAATTCTGGGAGTTGAAGTCCACAAGTCTTAAAGCTGTCAAGTTTGAACACCCATGTTTTTTTTTTTTAAAGGGTTAGGGATGCAAGGATCTTGTAACTTGACAGCTTTAAGACTTGCATGTTTCAAATGCCAGAATTTCTGAGCCAACATTTTGGTTGCTAAGCAAGAGCGTTGTTAAGTGAGTTTCACCACATTTTACAAGTTGGCCACGCCCACACAGTCACATGACTTCCAAGCCACCCCCACCAAGCAGGCCACACCTACAGAAGATGTTCTAAAAATTTTGAAATCCACCACTGATTAGACTAGACACATCCAGTTCCTGCAACCATTTTAACCTTCCCTCATCATCTTTGTTTCCCTTTTCTGCACTCTTTCCAGAGTTTTTATATATTTTTCCTATATGGTTGACACCCATAGCCCAGATAATCTGACCCATTTAAAGAAAACCCTTTGAAAAGAACTCAGTTTCCTGGTCTTTGGAATCTTTTCTTTTCACGTTCTTCAATAAAAGGTTAACATGCAATCCTGGAATATTGCCACACATTTACAGAGTGTGAACTAACTCCTCCCTTTACTTATAGCAGACTATTTAATGTGGGAAATCTGTTTGTACATTCTGATTTGACTTGAACTCAGCAACACTTTGAATTCTTGGACATAATACATATTGATGTGTTTTGCCTTGCAATTCATAAATATTTCATATATTTTGAATTCCAAAATAGCCATTAAAACAAAACAGATGGGGGGAGGGAAAGAGAAAAAGAGAGGAAGAGGATAGAGGGAGGGAGGGAGGGAGAGAGACAGAGGAGAAGGAGGATGAGGAAAGGAAGTGGGTATAGGGAGGGAGAGAGAGAGAGAAAGAGAGGAGGAGGAGAATGAGGAAGCAGGAGGGAGAGGGGGAGGGAGGGAACGAGAGAAAAATAGAAAGGAGGAAGAGGAAAAGGAGAGAGGGATGGGGAGAGACATAGACAGAGGAGGAGAAGGAGGAGGAAGAGGAAGGGAAGGGGGAGGGAGGGAAAGAGAGAGAGAGAGAGAGAGAGAGAGAGATTCTCGCTGGATAATTGGGAAAACCAAAAAATGCCAACAAAAGTCAATACGTGTTTCATTGATTGTAGAAAATCCTTTAATCATGTCAAACTGTGAAAAGAAATTGGGAATTCCACACTATCTCATGGTCATCATGAGAAACTTATCCATAGGTCAGGAAACCACAGCGTGGACAGAACCCACTGAAACGGACTGGCTCCAGGTTATAAAGGAGCCCCACGAGGCTATCTACCCTCTCTTTAGTTACCCAACTGAAATTCTAGGTAGATATTAAGGGAAGTTGGATTGAAAGAAGACGAACGTGATTTTATAATTGGAGGAAGAAACATCAATAACCTACACTGTGCAAATGTCATTACTCTGACAGCTAAATATGCAAAGGATACACGAGCTCTGCTAGTAAAAGACAAGGAACAGAATGGGAGAAAAAAAAATGGAAATAATGTTAAATATAAAGACCAAACTGATTACAATAGATCACATTACCAGCCTTAGAATTGTCAGTGAAAATATTGAAGTGATGGGCAGCTTCTGCCCTTTGGGATCAATCAACAGTAAAGGAATTAACAGTCAAGAAATAGGCAGGGAAAAAAATATCCGAAATCCCTTCCAATTCTATTATTCTATGTTCGTGTTGGCAATCCTATGGCACGTGTGTCAGAGGTGGCACACAGAGCCCTCTCTGTGGGCAAGTGTGCTGCAGGGGTGGGTTGCGGCAGAGACTACTGCTGGTTCGCTCAGGGACACGCCACATGTGCATGCTGCGCACACATGTGCAGTACAACTAAATGTACTCTGTGCATGCGCAGAAGCGAAAAACAACATGGCGGCATCTATGGTGCCATCGGGAGAACCAGTTCAGGGGCATGGCAGGCCTGGGTCGCTGCTGGTTCCATCGACCCAGGCCGCCAAGCTACTACTGATTCTGCCAAACAGGTCCGAACCAGTAGGAACCCACCACTGGTGTGCTATCATCAGCTACTTTTCTGGTTTCTGGTGCACATATGTGTGCTGGCCAGCTGGTCTTCATGGGAGCGCCTGAAAACGGCTTTAAAAAATGGCCAGAGAACAGGTTTTTCGGGCCATTTTCGAGCAAAACACGGCCTGAAAACGACACCAAAAACAGCCCAATAAGAGGCATGTGCACATCAGCTGGCTGGTCTTCAGGTTTCTGGTGCTCTGGTGCACATGTGCACACACATGCATACGCATGCAGACATGTTCCGGTTTGGGCACTTGGTGCCAAAAATGTTCTCCATCCCTGTTCTCTGTTCTATGCTTCAGATTAGCACACAGTAGAGCAGCCATTGTAATGGGAGAGCCGACAGCTATGAAATTCTTGATTTTTTTTCCAATTCTGGAAAAGAATGCCATGATGTGTTTATATGTACAAAAATCAGAATTGTGCGAGCCATGGTATTCCTTGTGCCACTTTTACGGCAGCAAAGGGTTATAGAGGCATGATCAGAAGAATGTTGGCATCTTTGAACTTTAGTGGTGGAGAAAACTCAAACCAATGGATTTCAAGTAAGACCTCTCATCTGATTAGTTCAAAGACCTTTGGAGCTTTGAATTAATCCGAGGAGTGGCGCAGTAGTTAGAATGCAGTAGTGCAGGGTAACTCTGCTCACTGCCAGGAATTCGATCCTGACTGGCTCAAGGTTGACTCAGCCTTCCATCCTTCCGAAGTGGGTAAAATGAAGACCCAGATTGTTGGGGGCAAGAGGCTGACTCTGTATATTTCTGAGATTGGGCTGCGAAGCACTATGGGGTACTATATACATCTAAGTGCCGTTGCAAGTGCTATTCCTATTGAGCCACAGATAACTGGGCTCTAATTACCCTACTTCAAACACATTATGTGAAGACATAACTCTCTGAAAACCCTAATGCTAGGACAGTGTTGGTGAACCTTGTCTCCACCAAGTGCCAAAATGTGTGTGCCCGCCACAAACCAGAAGACCAGCTGCTCAGTGTGCATGTGCTCTCTGGTAGCTGCTCTTCCAGCTTCCGGCACCTGCATACATACCAACCACCTAGTCTTCCGCTTTCTGGTGCACATGAACATGTGAAGAGCAGGTGGCCGGTGCACATGCGCACACTGGAAACCGGAAGAGCAGCTGCCTGGTGCGTATGCATGCGTGAAGACCAGCTGTCCAGCACACCGGAACCCAGAAGAGCAACGATCAACAGTTTGCGTGCCTGGAGAGATGCCCCTCTGTGCCACTTCCGGCACACATGTCATTGTTTCACCATCATGGATCTAGGAAATGGGGAAAGGAATAAAAAAGATGACCAGCTTACGAGTTTAACAGAATAAGAGAGCTGGAAGGGACCTTGGAGGTCTTCTAGTCCAACCCTCTGCTCAAGCAGTAGACCTTTTACCTGAGATGGCAAACCTATGGCACGCATGCCGGAAAAGGGATGCAGAGCCATCTCTCTAGGCGCCTGAACCATCGCCAATTGCTCTTCCGTTTCTGGTGTGCTAGAAACCAGAAGAGAAGCCGTACACGTGCACACCAGGAAGAGGACTTTCTGGTTTGTGGTGCATGCATGTGCACCGCCCAGCTGGTATTTGTGCGTGTATGCACACCAGAAACCAGAAGACCAGATTGCCAGTGCCCATGCATGCACCACAAACTGGAAGATCATCTGCCTGGTGTGCATGTGTGGGCAGCTGCTCTTCTGGTTTCTGGCACAAGTGCGCAAACATGTGTGCATGCTCCTGTTTTGGCACTTGGTGCTGAAAAGGTTCACCAACACTGCCCTATACAATTTCAGACAAATGGCTGTGAGGTTTCTTTTCAAAAGCCTCCAGTGATGGAGCCCCCATCAACTCCTAAATCAAACACAAAAACTGCAGTTCCTGCCATTGGATCATGAGAAATGCTGTTCAGAGTACAGGTGGGTGATCTCACAATCTCTCCCTTTTCCAGAGAGATTTCATCCACGAGAATTCACTGCCTGCTGCCAATCTCATGGCGGTGCCGTTCCTGCTCCTTCCGAGGAATCTTGTTTGTCGCGAACCCTCAACCATTGCTCTTCCGGGTCCAGTGTGCTCATGTACACTGGCCAGCTGGTCTTCATGTGCATGGGAGCACCGGAAACTGGAAGAGCAGATGCTCGGTGTGCATGCACATACCAGGAAGATAATCTTCCAATTTGTGGTGCGTGCATGCGCACTAGGCAGCTGGTATTTGTACACGTATGCATGCCAGAAACTAGAAGACCAGGTGACCAGTGCTCATGTGCCCATCAGAAACCAGAATATCATGTTCTTGGAATGTGCATGAGCACCAGGCGGCTGCTCTTCCAGTTTCCGGCACAGGAATGCACACATGCATTCCACAAACTGGAAGACCAGCTGGCCAGTGCACATGAGCGCTGGAAAGTGAAAGAGCAGCCGCCCTGCATGTTTATGCATGCTGGGCAGCTGCTCTTCTAGTTTCCAGCACTTGTGCGCACATGTGCATGCATACTCACATTTTGGCACTCGGTGCTGAAAAGGTTCACCAATGCTGACCTAAATGTTAGCCCCCTTCCCAACAATTATATTCCACTTCTTTCTTTCTTTCTTTCTTTCTTTCTTTCTTTCTTTCTTTCTTTCTTTCTTTCTTCCTTCCTTCCTTCCTTCCTTCCTTCCTTCCTTCCTTCCTCCCTTCCTTTTAAAAATGGGACATCTCAGGCTAGAAATACTAAAGCCTCTGCTTATTGTCCTTTCTCACTCCTTCTTTAATTGTTAAGACTGCTATTTTGTGTAGCTGGCTGGATTATAGCTTGCAATAGAGAAAGGTGAAGGAAATACATCCACTGCTTGGGATTTTTTTACTCCAGTGTTTGTGTCTTTTACTCCAGCAGTGCTTTTACTCCATCTTGCAATAGAGAAAGGTAAAGCAAATACATCAACCTGCTTGGGGCTTGCCTTGTTTTGTTATTCAACCTGCTGTTAAACAGTATTAATCACAGATGCTTTATTTATTTATTTTTTCAAAAGAAAGTTTAATAGTTACCCTAGCAGATAAAGGCCTCTGTGGCCAAGAAAAATCCTCTCTTGCGGATGTATGAACGAGGAATGCGTCTGAATGTAAATAGCGTTTCCGAAGCACTTTATCGCAAGCTAGTTTGTCAGCGGGATGGGAACGCCAAACGCCTCCCCCACCCCCCATCCCACCCCCGCCGAAACGGCTGGTTTCCTTACAGACTGTTCCACCGGGAATAGCATAATGCATGGAACAGCTCATGGTTTGTGTCTGATGGTAAAAATCAATGGTCTTCTTCATTGAAAAGGTGCCCTTGGGGGACCAAAAAAGCAGTGCATAGCTGATGAGTTTGTGCACACGCGCTGGCAGATGATAAAGCTGAGCTGAAAAATCTGCTGTATGCCATAATAAAATAACCAGCCCTATCTTTTAAAGCGACTCTCTGCACTCGTATCTTAGAGGAATATCCCTCCATTAAGCAAAGCCAAGTTGTAACTCATCTTTAACCACAGTATGAAAATGCCAGGGAGTAGGAGCTCATAATAACTTCCGAGGGCCACCGGTGCAAGGAAAGAGAGAGACAGAGAGAAGACATGCAACCAAGATGTTTGAGACATTTCAAATAAGAACTGCCGGTCATGGTCATTCTATCGTTAACCTTTTTAAACCTTCCATGCACAAGCTTTCCAAGCAGGTGACAAATAATTAAAATATACACCACGGCTGTAAAAATCAACAAAACCCAATGCAATCATCCAGCCAGCTGCACAAAATCATATGCCTTAACAGTCCAAGAAGGAGTTAGAAGGGATAATAAATGGAGATTGAATATTTCTAAGCTGAGATATCCTTTCTTTTTTTTTTTAAAAAAAAGAAAAATATTGTCAGCAAACGAAAGGATAGAAGATTTGATTGATTATGCTTTCAAAAGTTAGTGTGTGTGTGTGTGTGTGTGTGAGAGAGAGAGAGAGAGAGAGAGAGAGAGGGAGGGAGGGAGGGAGAGAGAGAGACAGAGAGACAGAGAGACAGAGAGACAGAGAGACAGAGACAGAGAGAGAGACAGACAAAGAGTGTGTTCTGACCTAGGCTTCCATCCATCCATCCATCCATCCATTTATCTATCCATCCATCATCTATTCATCTATCTATCTATCTATCTATCTATCTATCTATCTATCTATCTGCTCATTTGTCTCTACCTGCCTGCTTGCCTATTGTCTATCGTCTATCCATCTATCCGTCTCTCCGTCTCTCCATCTGTCTGTCTCTCCGTCTCTCCGTCTCTCCGTCTCTCCGTCTCTCCATCTCTCCGTCTATCCGTCTATCTATCTATCTATTCATCCATTATCTATTCATCCATCATCCATCTATCTATCCATCCATCCATCCATCCATCCATCATCTATCCATCAATCATCTATCTATCTATCATCCATCTCTCTCTTCATCTTCATCATCATCACCACCACCATGTACCTTTGAAATATAATAGAATCTAGTTAGTACTTGGATGATAAGATTATCAGGAAAGCTAAAAGCTTCAAACTAGATTTGGAATTTGAGCTGGGATGAGGAAATCTTGGCAGCACACCATAGCAAATCATTCTCATGTTATTCTCAAGGAAATGGCAACCAAATATTCAATCTATTGTGCTGCAAAGTTCGTGCTGATGTTCACCTATAAATGCCTTGGGTAAGAGGCCCCTTCAAAAATATTTTTCTTGCTTGGAAAGGTAGAAATAGTTGAAACAAACTCTTTGGTTTTTAAGATATTTTTTACCCTCTTAGGCAAAGGTACATTCGCCTTCGCAGCCTTCACAGCCAGGGGAATAATCTCTTTTTCAGCTTTCTAAATGAAGGGATGATGTTGACCTTTGTTGGAAGGCAAATTGACATGAAGGCTAAGTTGGGCTGGAAGAGGTTCTTCAAGTGAGCAATTGACACATTGGGAGCCAGGAAGGAATTGATGGAACACCCTCAGAGATCAGGAGGTAAATGTCAAAATGTTATCACAAAAATAAAAGTGTATCATCAACAGTGGAAAACAGTTTGTTCTATGTGAACTGTACATGAAGAAGGCTCAGGATATCTTGAGGGACGTCCAGCTTCTAGTCCTATACTCTGTGCATCCCATTTGCACGACAGCAGGGTGCATCATACATACACCTACATACATCATACATACATATAAATAGTCTAGAGAAAAGAAAGATTAGGTGGGACATGATAGCAGTATTCTAGTATTTCAGAGATTGCCACACACACAAACACAAAAAAGAGTGCATCAACCTATTTTTCAAAGTACCAGAAGGTAGGACAACAATGAATGGAAACCAGTCAAGGAGAGAAACAACCTGGAATTAAGGAGAGGACAGTCCTTAACAGTGAGGACAATTAACCAGTGGAACAGCTTGCCACCAGAAGTTGTAGGTGCTTCATCACTGGAGGCTATTAAGAAGAGACTGGACAGTCACTTGTCTGAGATAGTATAGGGTCTCCTGCTTGAGCAGGGCTTTACAGATTAGAGATTAACAGAGTTGAAAGGACCTTGTAGGTCATCTAGTCCAACCCCACCTAGGAGACCCTGCACCATTTCTGACAACTGGCAGTCCAGTCTCTTCTTGAAAGCCTCCAGTGATGAAGCTCCCACAACTTCCAAAGGCAACTTCTGTTCCATTGGTTGATTGTTCTCACTGTCAGAAAATTTCTCCTTGTTTCTAGGTTGAATCTCTCCTTGATCAGTTTCCATCCATTGTTCCTTGTCTGGCCTTCAGATGCCTTGGAAAATAGCTTGACCCCGTCCTCTCTGTGGCAGCCCCTCAAATATTGAAACACTGATATCATGTCTCCCCTGGTCCTTCTCTTCACTAGACTAGTCGTGCCCAGTTCCTGCAACCATTCATCATATGTTTTAGCCTCCAGTCCCCTAATCATCTTTCTTTCTCTTCTCTGTACTCTTTCTAGAGTCTCAACATCTTTTTTACAGTGGGGTGACCAAAACTGGATGCACTGCTCTATGTGTAGTCTTACTAAGGCTTTATAAAGTCATATTAGTATCTCACTTGATCTTGATTGTAAATGTAAAGGAAAAGGTTCCTCTCTACAAGGAGGGATGCCGTGGCTCAGGGGCTAAGGTGCTGAGCTTGTTAATCAGAAAGGTCAGCAGTTCGGCGGTTCAAATCCCTAGCGCTGCATAACGGAGTGAGCTCCCATTACTGTCCCATCTTCTGCCAACCTAGCAGTTCGAAAGCATGTAAAAATGCAAGTAGAAAAATAGGGACCACCTTTGGTGGAAGATAACAGCGTTCTGTGTGCCTTCGGCATTTAGTCGTGCCGGCCACATGATCATGGAATCGTCATCAGACATCTCTGGCTTTTCGGCTTTGTAATGGAGATGAGCACCGCCCCCTAGAGTCGGGAACGACTAGCACATATGTGCGAGGGGAACCTTTACCTTTAAGGCTGAGACATTTTAGGGCAGGAAAAAATAAAAATTCTGCAGCCCTTCCATCCTGCTTCCAGGATGAGCATAAAAATTGCCTGCCAGACCTCACACCTTCCTACTTATATGCAGGAGAGAGATTTGAGGCAGGGGAAAACCAGTTTTCTCCCTGTCGAAAACATTCACGCATAATTACTGGCAAAAACCTTCCCTTCTTTTCTTTTCCCCTTTCCCACCCACCTACCCACCCCTCTTTCTCTCTCTCCCTTTTCTTTTTCACCACGTTTCAGAAGAACATTTTGACCAAATACAATATTGGAACCTATCTTTATCAAACATTCATGCGTTGTGCAGGAGATAAAAACAGGAATCCATAATTCATACGGCAGAGTGTATTACCCAGTGTGAATGAGAGGCTGAATTTAAATGAGGGAGGAGCGCACAATAAATTTCTGAGAGGCATCATCTTCAATCATCTACATTATTCACCAGATTTTTCCAGAACCGTAAATCTCATTTGTGTGTGTGTGTGTGTGTGTGTGTGTGTGTGTTTGTGTGTTTGTGTGTTTGTGTGTTTGTGTGAGTCTGTCAATCAGGCTGTCTGTCTGTCTGTCTGTCTGTCTCTCTCCCTCTCTCTCTCTGTGTGTCTTTCTCTAATAATGGTTGGTAGTTGCTTAAAAATGCTTTTGACTCTGGGCCAAATTCTTGACTTATTTCTCTGGGGGGAAATTCCATCAGACACAATAGATTGTTATTCCAATGTATAACACCTGATTAGTGGTCTGAGGGTGCTCTCAATACCATTTTAGCCCCCCCGCGCGCGCTTTTTTTTAAAAAAAAAATCACAGGTTTTTACTATTAACTTGTACATTTTTAACCTTGCTTTTTAATTTTATTTTATTTTTAAATTGTGATTTTAGGCATGTTTTTATTATCCTGCTTGTAAATCATCAAGGGTCACTTAGGCAAGATATGGACAGTGTAGTAATAGCAATAGCATGTACACATATACCATTTCACAGTGCTTTTACAGCCCCCTCTAAGCAGTTTACAGAGTCAGCCTTTTGCTCCCAACAATCTGAGTCCTCATTTTACCCACCTCAGAAGGATGAAAGGCTGAGTCAACCTTGAGCCAGTCAGGATTGAACTGGTGGCAGTCGGCAGAATTAGCCTGCAATACTGCATTCTAACCACTGCACCACCATGGCTTTATTTAGCAGAAATTGTATCATCCAAATCCTCTCCAATGGTCTGGTCATCAGTTCTATTTGAGTATATATTACATCAAAATCTCACAGACTCATGGTGATTGAGATTAGGTAAAGGTAAAGTTTCCCCTCTCACATATGTGCTAGTCGTTCCCAGCTCTAGGGGGCAGAGCTCATATTCATTTCAAAGCTGAAGAGCCAGCACTGTCTAAAAATGTCTCCAGGGTCATGTGGCCGGTATGACTAAACACCAAAGGCACACGGAACGTTGAGACCTTCCCACCAAAAGTGGTTCCTATTTTTCTACTTGCATTTTTACTTTTGAATTGCTAGGTTGACAGAAGCTGGGACAAGTAACGGGAGCTCACTCCTCTATACGGCACTAGGGATTTGAACTGCTGAACTGCCGACCTTTCTGATCAACAAGCTCAGCGTCTTAGCTACTGAGCCACCTCATCCCTAGATTGAGATTAAGAACGTGTAAAGAAGAATACAATTAAAGCCATTAACCCCACCCAAGGAGGACAAAATGAACAATCATCTACTGGCACCCAGCCTGGACCAGCGATGACATATAAAGTCCTTGAAAAATCATCCTGCCTTGATCAATTTGTGATACGAAAAGCCAAAATTGGTGACACCTCCAACAGCACGGGATGGAGGAGACTTTTGTCCTTTGTGAGGCAAATTGAATACCTAAAACCACTTGATTTACCTCTCAGAAATGTTTTGAAATAAATCTGTGTAGAAACAGCATTGTTGTAGTGTGAGAGTCTCAAGATACTTACCGTATTTTTGGAGTATAAGACGCA
The DNA here is from genome assembly GCF_009769535.1 of Thamnophis elegans. Classification (NCBI taxonomy): domain Eukaryota; kingdom Metazoa; phylum Chordata; class Lepidosauria; order Squamata; family Natricidae; genus Thamnophis; species Thamnophis elegans. The sequence continues at coordinate 15,367,657 of NC_045555.1, read as the reverse complement.
CCAGAGTATAAGACGCACCAAGGTTTTGAAGAGGCATTTTTTTAAAAAAAAAGTTTTTGCACTCTGCAAACCTCCCAAAAATGGCCTGTTTTTGCAAAAACGGGCTCATTTTCTCCCCCAAAAAGACATAAATAGCCTTTAGGGGGCTTGCAGAGTGCTCCTGGGGGGTGCCCCCCCAAAACAAGCAAAAACGGCCCATGTTTCGCAAAAATGAGCCCATTTTTGTCAAAAAAATTGCATGCATAGCCTTTAGAAGGCTTATAGAGTACTCCTGGGGCCCGGGGTGGGAGAAAAATGAGCAAAAAAAGGCCCATTTTTCACTCATTTCTGCCTTCCCCAGCCCCCAGGAACTCTCTGAAAGCCTTCTACAGGCTCTGCAGGGCCATTTTGGTGAAGGGGGCGGGGTTTCAGGAAGCCAAAAATGCTGTATTCAGTGTATAAGACGCACCCATATTTTCAGCCTCTTTTTTGAGGGAAAAAGGTGCATCATATACTCCGAAAAATATGGTAATCAGAGTTCCATCCCCATGAAACAAATAAAATACAAGGTCAGAAGATAGCCTTGAGAATGGAAAGTGACAAAATAACATTATTCTTAGCAACATGAGAACAATATATAGCAGATCCAATTCAGTGTAAGGTTATGTTGGCATATTTTCATACAATGCCAACACTAAAACTTTATCAACAATGTTCCTCAAGAGAAATTGACACACATGGCCTCTGAAGGCATTGTTCTGGCCTAGGCTTCCCAAAAGCATGAAGCCGACTCATCATCCCAATAAAATCCTTTTTATTTAGTTAAAGGGAATTCCTCTCCAGCAAAATCCCAGCCAACACTCTTTCAAGAGATTTCCCAACTACAGACTTGGAGAGCTGCCAGGCCGATACCTTCCAAACGCCACTCTGTAGCAGAAAATATTTGGCAAGAAGTCAGGAAGAGATCTTCACTCTAATGAATTGAGCTAATTGTCTCCTGCAAACTCCCCTCCACTTTTGCTCCTCTTTTATTTCCTCTGGGAGGGGCCATTTACTGTGGACCTGTGCCTTTACTTCTGAGTCGGCCCTTGTTCCTTAGCTGTTCCCTTTTCCTGGCAGCTCTGCATATGCGCACATCAGGAACAGGCTCCTGCTGTTCTTCTGCCCCACTGATGTCTAACTCCGAAAGCAGCTGATAACTGTCAGCCGGCGTTGGTCCTCTCTCTGCCTCCGACACAGAGCCCTCATTAGAGCCTTCCCCAGACTCCAGGACTGGCCCACGTTCCTCCCAAACCTCCTCACTGTCTGAGTCTGACACCAGCTCTGCTGGCTGCTGGGAGACCTCAACGGGAATCTCCTTCCCCATAAGCCCATTTTTGTGGGAAATAGGTTCCATTTATGCCCCAAACCAATTGATTTCATGCAACTATGTTCACAGATAGATTTATTCATTATGGGATTAGCTCCTCATTGATGTTAGTGGGATTGTCTCAAAGCTGACCCTAGTGACAATGCATTGTAGTTCTCTGATGGACGGTTGGTAATATGGTTCCACCACAAAACCGTGGACGACAAAATCACGGTCGACGAAAGCGCGTATGTGACGTCATCACAGAAAAAGATCGAAAAATGTAAAAATAAAGCGAAAACCTTACCCTAACCCCCCCAAACCTAACCCTAAACCTAACCCTAAACCTAACCCTTAACCTAACCCTAAACCTAACCCTTAACGTAACGAAAAACCTAACGCTAACCCTTAACCTAACGCTAAACGTAACGCTAACGCTCTAAACCTAACCCTAACCCTTAACCTAATCCTAACCCTTAACCTAACGCTTACCTTTATGTGAATTGGCTTGCTGTAATTTAATTTTTATTTCAATTTTTCGATCTTTTTCGTCGCGTTGTTATGACGTCACATACGCGATTTCGTCGACCGCGCTTTTGTGGAACGTGGTTTTGACGGGTCACGGGTAATATTGTCTAACAATGGACAACATTGTGGAAAATGGCCAACACTAACTCACAAATCTGCCTCAAGTAGCAAACGAACAGCTAATGGATGGTGGACACTACAGTAATTTTTAATTAACCGCTGATAACTCAGCAGAAAATGAATTCAAGCATAAATAAAATGATGCTCAGGAAACTATCTCTCTTTACAGAACAATGACACAGAATGAAAGCGACGGAGATATTTTTATTTTAATTATCATTCTAGCATACTACTTTTGATCGCATATTCCTGTCTGCACAGGGGAATGAGTCATTCACCCCTTTCCTTGTGAAGTAAAATTCAACTCTTATTCTAGGTTTACAGGGGAGTAAATTGTGCTGTGATGTGGCTTGTACAATTTTGCTTTGGCAGTTTTAGTTTTTTTTTTAAAAAAGTCTATTAAAATTGAAGTAGTTGTTATTATTCCAATTTATTTACTTCATTTTTATGTCACAGGTATATAAAAATATAGCTTTGGGTATTTTTTTCCAGAAACCAGTTGATTATCTATTTTAATTATAATCTTTTGGGGTGATTTTTCCCAATGGATCTCTTTTGTTGTTAGTTGCGAAGTCGTGTCTGACCATTGCAACCCCATGGATAACATTCCTCCAGGCCTTCCTGTCCTCTATCATCCTCTGGAGTCCATTTAAGCTCACACCGACTGCTTTGGTGACTCCATCCAGCCACCTCATTCTCTGTTGTCCCCTTCTTCTTTTGCCCTCAATCCTTCCCAGAATTAGGCTCTTCTCCAGTGAGTCCTTCCTTCTCATTAGGTGGCCAATGTATTTGAGTTTCATCTTCAGGATCTGGCCTTCTAAAGAGCAGTCAGGGTGGATCTCCTCTAGGACTAATTATTTTGATCCAAGGGACTCGCAGGAGTCTTCTCCAGCACCAGAGTTCAAAGGCTTCAATACTTTGGCGCTCAACCTTCCTTACAGTCCAACTATCACAGCCATCCATTGCAACTGGGAAAACCATAGCCTTGACTATACGCACTTTTGTTGGCAGGGTGATGTCTCTGCTTTTTAGGATGCTGTCCAGATTTGTCTTAGTTTTCCTTCCCAGGAGCAAGCATATTTTAATTTCTTGGCTGCAGTCCCCATCTGCGGTGATCTTGGAGCCCAGGCAAATAAAATCTGTCACTACCTCCATTTCTTCCCCATCTATTTGCCAGGAATTGAGAGGGCAGGATGCCATGATCTTAGTTTTTCTCAATGTTGAGTTTCAAGTCAACTTTTGCACTCTCCTCCTTCACCCGCATCAAGAGGCTCTTTAGTTCCTCTTCACTTTCTGCCATTAGAATGGTATCATCTTAATATCTGAGGTTGTTGATATTTCTCCTAGCAATCTTAATTCCAACTTTTGATTCATGAATCAGATGAATCTCATGGTCAATTTCTTTCTCTTTTAGTTGACTTACCTTAACACTTTGAGTATATACCACATCCTCTTTCACTTTGGAGAGTCTCAGTCTATCAGGTCATGGTTGTCCCAAAGATGCTTTTTCAAGAGGCAATTGGACTTTCTTTGTTTTTCCTTGAACATGTTTTGCTTCTCATCCAAGAAGCTTCTTCAGAACTGAAGCACTGAAGAAGCTTCTTGGATGAGAAGTGAAACATCTTTCATTGCTAAATTTTGGGGCTCTATGAAGAGGAATGTAATTAATTTAGTTTGGTCAGCCCACTCTTCCCACAATCAATCAATCAATCACTATATCTATCTATCTATCTATCTATCTGTCTGTCTGTCTGTCTGTCTGTCTGTCTGTCTGTCTGTCTGTATCTACATCCACATCCACATCACATCCACATCCACCTCCACCTCCACCTCCACCTCCACCTCCACCTCCACCTCCACCACCATCTCCATATCCATATCCATATCCATATCCATATCCATATCCATATCCATATCCATATCCATATCCATATCCATATCCATATCCATATCTATATCTATATCTATATCTATATCTATATCTATATCTATCTATATCTACATCTACATCTACATCTACATCTACATCTATATCCATATCTATATCTATATATCTTGAGCAATTTCATCCAAACTTGGTACAGAGATGACTTACTCTCTGGAAAAAAGTACTGTGGAAGTAAGGCACCCTTAACACTCCTTGGGATGTGTGTTCTGTTAAGATGCAGCCTGTTGTGCCTTTAAATAGATTCTACTGTACAGCGCAGTGGAGTTGCCCTGGTTACGGCTTCACAGTACTCCACAAGGGGGCAAGCCACAAAGTTCAAGTTGTTTCTTGAGAACTCAACCTGTGGAATTGTTGCTGTAATGATGAAGAAAAGCTGGGTTAAATAAACCTCTTCTTTAAATGTTCCATTTGTTATTGCCACTTCTGTTTTATTCGATAGTTTCCCCCCATAAATCTATAAAATAGCTCTAATTTGATTGGAAATTGTCAAAGGCAGGAAAAGATAGATACCTTTTAAGAGAATAAAAGGTGCCTGATAGATGTCCTTCAATATAGTAATGGGCCACAATTTTGGGGCTCTACAAAGAGGAATGCAATTCTCATTTGGTCAGCCCACCCTTCCCACAGTGTGTTAATAAAAATTTCGCTAAGATCCAACACAGAGATTATATATTCAAACTGCATCCAGGCTGGTTTAGTGAGGCCTCATAAACCTTGCCCTCCTACATAATTAATTTTGAAATTCACTGTTGTCTCGCACTCCCGGTCCACACCCTTCTTTCTTGTTACAGTCTTGCACACGCCTGTTTTTTTTCCCCCTTTCCTAATTAAAATGGAAAATTCCAGGCATTAGTTTTCTTTACACATTATACAATAACAGAGAAATTAATTAAGAGGTCTATATTTCCATTTCAAGGTTCAAATGCTTTCAATGAGTCAAACGTGCTGCCAGATATCTGCAGCCTCAGCAAAGCTGTTTGTGTTTCTTCAGTGCAATAGTATTTCCTTCCCCATCCCCTTTTTTGGGGGGTACTCTCCTACAAGTGATAAATTAGTAGTGGATAAGATTGCCTGGTGTTGATACCTTTGATGAAAGCTACTTTGGTGTAGTGGTTAAGGCACCAGTCTGAAAAGCAGAAGATCATGAGTTCTAGTCCCACCTTGGACACAAAGCCAGCTGGGTGACCTTGAGCCGGACGCTTTCTCTCAGCTCTGGGAAGGAAACAATGGCAAGCTGGATTCCAGATAATATGAAATATATCCAGCACAGCACATTCCATTTGGCCTGCAGCTTATTCCCAAAGCATTGAACGTCCTTGCCCTCTCTCTTTTTCATCCCAATAGGGCATGGAGATGGTTTATTTGAGAGAATGCCTCTTCCTTATATCTACATTTATTCCTCTCCTCTCCTTTCTTTCTGTCCTCTCCTCTCCCTCTCTTCTCCTCCCCTCCCCTCTCCGCCTCTCTTTCTCGCCTCTCTTTCTTCCTCCCTCGCCTCTTTCTCTCCTCCCCTCTCCTCTCTTTCTCTCCTTTCCCCTCCTCTTTCTCTCCTCCTCACCTGTTTCTCTCCTCACCTCTCCTCCTCGCCTCTCTTTCTCTCTTCTCCTCTTTCTCTCCTCACCTCTCCTCTCTTTGACTCCTCTCTTTCTCTCCTCACCCTCCTCTCTTTCTCTCCTCTCTTTCTCTCCTCACCCTCCTCTCTTTCTCTCCTCTCTTTCTCTCCTCACCCTCCTCACTTTCTCTCCTCTCTTTCTCTCCTCACCTCTCCTCTTTCTCTCCTGTCCTCTCCTCTCTTTCTCTCCTCACCTCTCCTCCTCTCCTCTCTTTCTCTCTTTTCCTCTCTTTGTCTCCTCACCTCTCCTCTCTTTCTCTTCACACCTCTCCTCTCTTTCTCTCTTCTCCTCTCTTTCTGTCCTCTCCACTCTTCTCTTTCTCTCCTCTCCTTCCTTCCCCTCCCTCTCTCCTCTCTTTCTCTCCTCTCTCCTCATCTCCTATCTTTCTCCTTTCCCCTCCTCCTTCTCTTCTCTCCTCTTCTCCTCTAATCTCTTTCTCTCTTCTCCTCTCTTTCTCTCCTCGCCTCTCTTTCTCTCCTCTCCTCTCTTTCTCTCATCTCCTCCCCTCCCCTCTGCTCTCTTTCTCTCCTCTCTCCTCCTCTCCTATCTTTCTCTTCCCTCCTCTTTCTCTCATCTCCTCTTCTCCCCTCCTCTCTTTCTCCCCTCTCCTCTCCCCTCTTCTCTTCTCCTCTCTCTCCTCTCCTCTCCTCATTTCACCTCACCTCACCTCCTGGCCTCTTCCTAGTCCTTTCCTCCAAGCTTTACAATAAGACAAATACTGACTTGTGTGACATTGGTTTTCTGGTCTGATGTACCTCGAAGGACTATTAGAGATTACAGCATTGGAGATTGTTAGTGACACTCAGCCACACTCACCCAGTTTTGCTAATTAATGCTAATTATAGCAATGAGCAATTATTTCTCTCCACTGAGAAGGGACACATGGTGGATTAAGGTAACAAAGTCTGGAAAATCCACCAGTCCTTTCCCTTCACTCATCCCACTTTAAAACTTGAGGATATCACCCTCTGGGCTCACTTACTCTGAAGCAGAATTTTTGCATCAGAGCAGAAAATTTGTCTGGCATCTTTTTTTTTGCTGGCTCAAGAATTGATAGATTGTGCTTTCTTATGACTCTTCCCTGAGACCCTTTAAGTCATTCTTAACTGCACCAGTGCTTAAATTAATATATTCCCCCCGAGACTGTGGTCCTACGGATGCTCTTAGACATCTTTTATTTGATTTGCAAGAAAACCTTGGAGGCAAAATTAGAAAATATTGACCTACCTGAAATAGGCTGGCATCCTTTGGGTTTTCCTATAGTTAGAGAACTTACCCAATGGCAAATAGTGGATATTGATTTGCAGAGGGACCCCACTCGGTGTTGTCCTTGCTGGTTCACCGACAAAACCGCAAAGCCCTTATCCGCGCCGACATAAGCGTGGAGGGCAAATCCGCGCCATACGAAGCGCTAAGGAAAAAGGCGACCCTAGCACGACGACATAACCGCGGAGGGCAAATCCGTGCCTTCCGAAGCACTCAGCACCCTAAACCTAACCCTAAACCTAAACCTAACCCTAAACCTAACCCTAACCTAACCCTAACCCTAACCCTAACCCTAACCCTAACCCTAAACCTAACCCTAAACCTAAACCTAACCCTAAACCAAACCCCTAAACCTAATCCTAACCCTTACCTTAATTTAAATTGGCTTTCTGCCGCCACGCTGTTTTAAAGCGCCCTTCTGTTGCTGCGCTGTTGTCGCCGCGGTGATGACGTTGCGGTGATGACGTCACGGCTTTAGCGACGCGGTTTTGTCGCCGCTATTTTGATGAGCGCGGTTTTGTCGGGCCACGGTCCTTGCTTTGAGAAAAGGGAACCAAAGTCAACCTTTCCTTCTGGCTAAATCTCTTTACAATCCTTCTACTATGACATATTATTAGGACTTTTCTTTTTTTTTTAACCTAGGCTTTTATATTGCCTAAATCCGTGATGGCGAACCTATGGCACGCGTGCCAGAGGTGGCATGCAGCACTCTCTGTGGGCACACCATTGCCAGCTGCTTTTCTGGATTCTGGCACATGCATGCATGTCAGCCAGCTGGTCTTTACATGCACCGGAAACCCAAAGACCAGCTGACCAGCACTTGTGCATGTTCTAGGAACCCAAGGGACATGTGGCCAGCGCACACATTTGCACCCACCACCTGGTCTTTGGGGTTTTCAGCACTCCAGCACATGGGAAGACCAGCTGGCTGGTGTGCATGTGAGTGCCAGATCAGGGAGCTGGTGTGCATGCATGTGCGTTCTGGTTTGGGCACTCTGTGATGAAAAGGTTCTCCATCATAGGCCTAGAGTGTTGCTTGAATATAGACAGCAACATTTTCATTTTCCCTGAGAAGTTTTGTCCCGTCATTCAGCAAGAAAAGCACCTGGAAAAACGACACACCCCTGGTGATTGGAAAGGCCCAACACAGACTTCATTTCCCTAGAGTCTTGCGAAAAAATCAGGTTGAACAACGGCAGATGACCTCTTTCTACCGGTCCGTGATAGAAAGTGCCCCCACATACTGCATTATAGTATGGTACTCTGGTTTAACAGCTACGGACAGGAAGGCACTACAGAGAGTGATCAACTCAGCACAAGAAACCATTGGTTGCCCTCTAACACCACTGGATGACATCACCAGATCTCACTGCTTTAGCAGAGTAAGGAAGATACTCAGAGATGATTCACACCCTGGTCAATAACCCAGCCGAACAAAGAGGTTTAAAAATGGTTTCTATCCTTGGGCTGTCAGACTCTTAAACACAACCACTCTACGCAGATTGCTGTTTGTTTGAGGTCTGACTAAAGTACATGTATGTATATATTCTTTTCAGATAAAGGTAAAGGTTCACCTCACACGTACGTGCTAGTCGTTCCTGACTCTAGGGGATGCTGCTCATCTCCGTTTCAAAGCCGAAGAGCCTGCGCTGTCCTAAGATGTTTCCGTGGTCATGTGGCTGGCATGATTAAATGGCAAAGATGCACGGAATGCTGTTGCCTTCCCAACAAAGATGGTTCCTATTTTTTCTACTTGCATTTTGCATGCTTTCGAACTGCTAGGTTGGCAGAAGCTGGGACAAGTAAGGGGAGCTCACTCAGTTATGCAGTGCTAGGGATTCGAACCACCAAATGCCAACCTGCAAGCTCAGCAGCCACTGAGCCACCGTGTCCCTCCTTGTAGATAAACCACTATTTAAATACAAACCTCTGTTTAGTGTATTTGCTCGTGGGTTGTCTCATACAGTCACACTGTGCACAGTCTGACAAATACCATTAACAGATGGTCCTTGGGTTATAACCATTTGTTTAGCGACTGTTCAAAATTACAACAACACCAATAACTAATACTGCTATAGAAATCAAGAAAACAAGATACAACAATCTGTTTTTAAGAAGAGGACAGGTCATACAGTAGTCCTTGACTTACAGCAGTTTACTTAGTGACCCTTCGAACTTATAATGGCACTGAAAAAAGTGACTTGTGACCATTTTTCACACTTATGACCACTGCAGCATCCCCATGGTCACAGGATTTAAATTCGGATGCTTGACAACTGATATCCCAGGCTCCAGGGGTGGGTTCCGGCAGTCACTACTACTGGTTTGCTCGTGGGTGCATCGCATGGGTGCACTTTGCACACTTGATGCACTGGCCATGCTTGATGTACGCTGGGTGCGCTTGATGTGCACTGGGAATGCTTGATGTCCTGGACATGCATGCGCAGAGCCATAAAATTGCTCTGCACATGCGCAGAAGGAAAAAACAAGATGGTGGTGCCAGTTCAGGGGAATGGCAGCCTGGGTCACTGAGTCCCGCCGGGAATAGGGCGGCATATAAATAAAATGAACCTTGAACCTTGACCCAGGCTGCCAAACCACTACCAGTTCAGCCAAACTGATCTGAACTGGTAGGAACCCGCCACTGCCAGGCTCATATGATTCCCCTCTTGCGACCTCCTTACAAGCAAAGTCAACGGGGAAACCAGTTTTACTTAACAACCGTGTTACTAATTTAACAACTGCAGTGATTCACTTAACAAACGTGGCAAGAAACATCATAAAATGGGGCAAAATTCACTTAACAAATTTCTCACTTAGCAACATACGTTTTGGGGCTCAATTGTGATCGCATATTGAGAACTACCTGTGGTCCACTTATATTTTGTTTTAACCAAAAGGTACTCTCTTTTTCTTTATTTCGAGTGCAAAAAAGGAAAGAAATCGGGCTTTTTTAAAAAAAAACCTAATCATTTTTAGGTAGTTTTGGCAATGAGCAAGATGCAGGCTGAATTCTCTTAGAGCATTACTCTTGACAGCTTACAACCAGATTGTTAAACATTGAAAAGTTAATATTCCTGCTTGTCTTTGATATCCTCAACTGCATTTTTATGTTAGGCCACGAAGCTTTCTACCACTCAGCAAGAGGGTAGGACATCAAAGCATCTACGCAGCTAGCCAACCTCCAACTGTTAGGGATATTTCCAAAGTGGAATTACCACTTAGGATACAAGAAGCTTTCCATGGATAAGAGGCTGCATCCTGCATACTGTATTGTGACCTACAAAACACAGGGCTTAGATTCAATCGAAATTTTTAAGAAGAGACTTGGCAGTCACTTGTCTGAGATGATATAGGTTCTCCTGCTGAGCAGGCGGCTGGACTAGAAGACCTCTAAGGTCCCTTCCAACTCTGACTGGGCTGATTATTCATCATCGTTGTTTAGAGTTGGGGATTTCAAATGGGGGCTTGGTCCGGCCTTGGCGAAGCGGGCGGCTGATTGGGTGTGCCGTAGCTGGAGCCTTTTCTGGATGCCCCCCCCCTCCTCCATATTGAACTCAGCTTTACAGCGATACCATTGCTTTCAACAACATTGCTCCCCTTACCAATACTGTCCCTTCTACCAACGCTGTTACTGGTACTGTTACTACTCTTTCCAGCAACATAACCCCCTGTTCCAGCATTGTTTCCTTTACCAACGCTGCCTTATTCTTCGACGCTGCTCTTTCCATCAACGCTGCCTTTTTACCAACACTGGTTCCCTCCCGCCTCGGACTCTGCTTATCAGATCTCCCACACCTATAGACCTAGGCCCTGTGTGCCTGTCTGTCTTAGCCCTGACTATTACTATCATTACTACTGGTGCCTATCCCCAGAAGGAAACTGTGGTCTGGGCTGTGGATGGACAGTTGATGGCAACAAACTGAACTCGCATTTTAAAACTTTTTAATCAATTGCGCAACTACTTTAACTTTCACTCTTTTCTTTCATCTTTTTTTCTTCTTTCTTTGTATGGGCTATGCATGAGGTTCGTATGAGATGAATGAATGTCCCACTTTTATGATTATATTGTTGTAAATTTTGTGTTTTTTAACTATTACGTGGGGACTGTTTGGGGGAGTGTATGAGTATGTGTGATTCGGAGGACCTGCCGGGGGTTGCGGGGGCTATAGGGGTGGTTGAGGGGACCAGAGACACGGGAGAGGGTCGGGGTATTGCGGTCATAACAGGGAGGGGCAGATACGGCGGGGACTTCAGGGCAGGCCATTACCGGGGAAGGAGGGTTCGCTACATCACAGAGATCCCTCCTTCCGGCCCTGGGAGTCCCACTCCGAGACCAGATGGCGTAAGTAGTCAGGACCCTGGTCTCAGGCTGTTGTCGCTAAATGCCAGGTCTGTCGTCCATAAAGCTCCTCTCGTCCGGGACTTAATTTTAGACGAGAGGGCAGACCTGGCATGTATTACTGAAACCTGGCTGGGCCCAGAGGGAGGAGTCCCCCTTGTAGAGCTGTGCCCAGAAGGATTTCAGGTGCTGCATCAGCCGAGAGCCCAGGGAAGGGGTGGGGGTGTGGCCGCCGTCATCCGGGAGTCGTTAGTTCCTCGTAGGGTCCCTGCTCCGGAGATTGTCGGGTGTGAGTCTTTGCTGTTAAAGTTGGACCTCAAGGGTCAAGTGGGGTTGCTGCTAACGTACCTGCCTCCCAACAGCGTTGCAGCAGCCCTCCCCTCGCTCCTCGAGTCGGTAGCCGAGCTGGCAGTTGAGTTCCCTAGGCTGATGGTCCTGGGGGACTTTAACTTGCCATCGCTCGGTGAAAACTCTGATGGGGCGCAGGAGTTCATGGCTTCCATGACAGCCATGGGCTTGACCCAAGTAATTCGAGGCCCAACCCATTCAGCGGGACACATGCTTGACCTTGTATTTCTCTCGGAGCAGTGGATTTACGATCTTGGTCTGAGGGGGAGCGACATCATACCCCTGTCGTGGTCAGACCACTGCCTACTGAGGCTCGACTTCCGGAGGCCAAACCCTCACTGTAGGGAGGAGGAACCGACCAGGTGGTTCCGCCCCAGGCGCCTTATGGAGCCATCAAGGTTCCAGACAGAGCTTGGGGTTATTCCTGACACTTTCGCCCACAGTCCGGTGGAGACTCTGGCTGCTGCGTGGCACTTGGCAGCGTCAGAGGCCCTCGACCGGATTGCGCCACTGCGGCTCCTCCGAGGCGGCGGATCCCGGAGACCCCCTTGGTTTACTGAGGAGCTCCGGGAGATGAAGCGCCGGAGGAGATGCCTAGAGCACCGTTGGAGGTCCGATAAGTCCGAATCGAACCGAGCAATGGTAACCACATGCACCAGGGAATATACTAGGGCACTTAGGTCAGCAAAAAGATCACAACATAGCCACCCTGGTTGCATCCGCTGAGTCCCGCCCAGCCGCCCTGTTCAGGATAACCCGCTCCCTGTTGAACAAAAGGGAGACGGGGGAACCCCTGCGGGCAGAGCTGAAGAATATGCCCAATTCTTAGCGGACAAAATTGCTCGGTTTCGGTCGGACTTGGACTCCACACCTGCAGTTCCAGCCGAGGCACAGGGGGATCAAGTAGAACAGCTCTGGGTTGAGTTTCAGGACGTTACCCCGGGATGTGGACAAGGCCATGAGAGCTGTAAGTTCCTCCACCTGTGCTCTGGATCCGTGTCCCTCATGGCTGGTTGTTAACTGCAGTGAGGTGACACGAGGCTGGATCCAGGCGGTTGTAACCGCCTCCCTTCGGGAGGGGAACTTCCCCGCCGCACTGAAAGCGGCGGTGGTGAGACCCCTCCTGAAGAAACCATCCTTGGATCCAGCTGTCCTCAATAGTTATCCGCCCGGTCTCCAACCTTCCCTTCTTGGGGAAGGTTGTTGAGAAGGTGGTGGCCTTCCAGCTCCAACGGTCCTTGGAGGAAGCAAACTATCTTGACCCCTTCCAGTCAGGCTTCAGACCCGGTTACAGCACAGAAACCGCGTTGGTCGCATTGATGGATGATCTTGGAGAGCCAGAGATGAAGGACATCCCTCCATCCTGGTCCTCCTTGACCTCTCAGCGGCTTTCGATACCATCGACCATGGTATCCTTCTGCGACGACTGCGGGAGGTGGGAGTGGGAGGCACCGTGCTACGGTGGTTCTCCTCCTACCTCTCGGACAGGTCGCAGTCGGTGTTAGTGGGAGGGGAGAGATCGTCCCCAAGGCCCCTAAATTATGGGGTGCCGCAGGGTTCGGTCTTATCCCCCCTACTATTCAACATCTACATGAAACCGCTGGGAGAGATCATCCGCAGGCACGGGATTAGATACCATCAATATGCGGACGATACTCAACTGTATCTGTCCGCCCCGTGCCAAATCAATGAAGCGGTTGACGTGATGGGCCGGGGTCTTGAGGCCGTTATGGACTGGATGAGGGTTAACAAGCTTGTGCTCAACCCAGAAAAGACCGAGTGGCTGTTGTGTTTCCCTCCCAATGATTTGGCAAACATTCCAACACTCAGGCTGGGGGGTCAAATTCTACACCCCTCAGAGAGGGTTCGCAACTTGGGAGTCCTCCTGGATCCACAGCTGTCATTCGACCACCATTTAACGGCTGTGACCAGGGGGGCATTCGCCCAGGTACGCCTGGTGCGCCAGTTGCGACCCTACCTGGACCGGGAGGCCCTCACAACAGTCACTCGGGCCCTTGTGATCTCTAGGCTGGAATACTGCAATGTGCTCTACATGGGGCTGCCCTTGAGGAGCATCCGGCGACTTCAGCTAGTGCAGAACGCAGCCGCGCGAGGTGATTGCGGGTGCCCCCCGATTCACCCGCATAACACCTATCCTCCGCGAGCTGCGCTGGCTACCTGTCGATCTCCGGATGCGCTTCAAGGTGCTATTAATCACCCATAAAGCCCTACAGGCAGTGGATCTGGATACTTGAGAGACCGCCTTCTGCCAATTACCTCCCTACGACCTATAAGATCCCATAGATTAGGCCTCCTCCGCATTCCATCGGCCAGCCAGTGTCGGCTGGCAACTACAAGGAGGAGGGCCTTCTCAGCAGTAGCCCCGACCCTTTGGAACGAGCTCCCCGTGGAGATTCGTACCCTCTCCACCGTCCAGGCCTTCCGCATAGCCTTGAAGAACTGGCTCGCCCGTCAGGCCTGGGGATAAGAATTGCTACCCCGCCCCGAATGATGAATGAATGTTGCTTACTATTTTTATTATATGTTGTTGTCTTAATATTGTATTCCCCTCTCCCTGGTTTTCTGTGAGCCGCCCTGAGTCCCCTCAGGGAAAAGGGCGGCCTACAAATGCTAATAAACCACTAAACCACTAAACCACTATTCTATTCTTTATTTTCTATATTCTATTCTATTCTGTTCTATTATATTCTTTATTTTCTACATTCTATTCTGTTCTTTATTTTCTCTATTCTATTCTGTTCTGTTCTATTCTTTATTTTCTCTATTCTATTCTATCTGTTCTATTCTATTTTTTATTTTCTACATTCTATTCTATTCTGTTCTTTATTTTCTCTAGTCTATTCTGTTCTGTTCTATTCTATTTTTTATTTTCTATTCTATTCTATTCTGTTCTTTATTTTCTATATTCTATTCTGTCCCTGTTCTAGAACAAGGACACTTTTCCCCCTGAACACCATCATTCTGCTAAACAAATAATTCCCTCACCACTGTCAAACTATTCACTAAGGCTGCATTACTATTACTATTAGTCTTCTTGTTGTTCCTATCACCCATCTCCTCCCACTTATGACAGCATGACTGTAACTTTGTTGCTTGTATCCTTATGATTTATATTGATATCGATTGTTTCCTAGTATGATTTCATTGCTTATTTGTACCCTATGACTATATTAAGTGTGGTACCTTATGATTCTTGATGAATTTATCTTTTCTTTTATGTACACTGAGAGGCGTCTGCACCAAAGACAAATTCCTTGTGTGTCCAATCACACTTGGCCCAATAAGGATTTCTGTTCTGTTCTGTTCTGTTTCTGTTCTATTCTATTCTATTCTATTCTATCTATTCTATTCTATTCTATTCTATTCTAACCTATTCCATTCCATTCTATTTCACTAGTGAGGCCACCCTTAAAATACTGCATCTAGTTCTGGTCACCATGATACGAAAAAAGATGCTAAAGAAAGCATGAAGAGAAGAACAACAAAGATGATACGGCATCTGGATTCCAAATCACATGATGAATGGTTGAGGGAACTAAGTATGTCTAACCTAACTTGGATAAGGCCTACAGGTGACATGAGAGCCATCTTCCATACTTGAGGGGCTGTCACAGAGAAGAGGGGGTTGACTTATTCTCCAAAACTTAGGATAAGAAACAAGGGGTAGAAGCTCATCAAAGAGAGATCCAATCAGAACTAAGGAGAAATTTCCTGATAGGGAGTTGGGGTGCTTCACCATTGGAGGGTTTCAAAAACAGACTGGACAGCCATTTTTCTGGGGTGGTATAAGGTCTCATCAAAACAATCACCGCGGCTGCGTGGGAGTTGAAAAGTGCTGTGCGGTGTTTTCTTGCCTAGAGGGAACAGTGGTCCCGCGGGGGAGTCTCCGGCCGCTGCGCTCTGCCTTGCCCGCCGGCCCCCAAAGAGGCGGGGGATTTCCCATGCTTGTCCAGGTGGAAGTGGGGCTGGAATAGGTGAGCTTCTCCCCGCCCATACCGCCCGCTCACTCGCTACACTACCCCGCCCATGCGAGCAGCAGCAGATGGGGCGGGGGAGCGAGCGATCAAAGAAGGCGCCAAAATTAAAGTGGGATCTTTTGACAATGGCCCGGGACGTGGGAAAAATTATGAAGAAGCGTGCCTGTCCCGCCAAATTGCAGGACGTCTGGTTACCTTAATCCAGTGCCAGGCTTGTAGTCCTCCCTCCTCCCCCTCTCTTTTCTTTCTTTCTTTTCTTTCTCCCCCTCCCCTCTCTTCTCTTCCTTCTTTCTTTCTTCTTTCTTTCTTTTCTTTCTTTCTTTCTCCCCTACCTCCCTTCTTCTTTCTTTCTCAGCACCCCCCAACCCCCCACCCCTTTTCTGGCCTAGCAGGCTTCAGGAAAGCCTCATGGGAGCAAAAATGGACCGCAAATGCTAAAGATAAGTTTTAAAAGTTCCTATCGTTGCGTAGCACAGTTGTCATTCAGAACTTTTTTTACTTTGTTAGGCATTTTTTACTAACGGTTCAGGCGAACCAACCTGAACCGGTAGCATTTCACCACTGGTGTGATCCACTAGGATTCCTAGATCCCTCTCACACTTAATACCATTGAGCCAAGATCTAGCTGCTGTGATCCCTCTTTTCTTGCAGCCTGTAACTTGATCATTTCATCATCTGCTGATTAAAAAAATAATACTAATGATTGGATATCCGTGATCTACGGACATGATTAATTGAAAGTTTTGCATGGAGCTATTAATATATTGCAAAGGTTGTATTTGACATGCATTTAACCGGTTAACCAACCAAGAAATTAATTTTTCATCCGTTTACATTTTTTTTAATCAACTCTTTTCATCATTCCCTCTTCCTCCCTAGCCAGGAGCAGCAGGTTTGTGAGATTTCTCTCAGATATTTCATTGGAATAGAAGGCCAGAATAACCGATTCAGCTTTGGAAATGTAAGGGATGAAAATCATAAATAAAGACCTTAATAATGGAAAAGAGAACTCCCAAATTTTGAACTCTGACATTATCTCCAGGCAGCTGCGAGCAGAAAGCAATATATTTTCCTAGTTTCAAAAGAAATTATTAGCTCTGAATCCTTCAGGCTCCCAATCCTTTGCTTGCAACATGGAAATAATTTTCGACAGCAATTAGAAAGTTCATCCTGATTTATGAAAGCCTTTCCTTTATTCAAGAATTAGTTAGAGCTGGTGCTGTTTTCCCCAAACGGCCACAGCTAACAGGGACATATGAAGTGTAAAATAACCCAGGGTAGAAATTATCCTTGCAATCATTAATTACATTCAATTCGGCATTCAGAAGCAGAACTGGAGACGATCCAGGTGAGCTCCAGGTGTGTTTACAATCACATCTTTGCAGAGATCTCTTCTCCTTTTTGATATTTGCCTCTGATTCCAGAGATTGACATAGAACAATTCTGGGCCACCTGCCACTCACAAAAACATTAATCTTTTCAAAAACAGATTAGGTGGATGTTAAGGGCCATGCTCCTTTCTGTATAACCAGGGTCCCAACTTATCCAGTGAATAGTTTTGAAATGTCAGGGTCTCATGGTGTTGGCTTGTTTCATCTTCAGATTCTAGCAGAGATAGCTCAATGTAATCTCTCCCTCTCCCTCTGCCTATAATCATCATCCATAAATCCATCCATCTATCCATCCATCCATCCATCCATCCATCCATCCATCCATCCATCCATCCATTTGTCTATATCTACCCACCCATCTATCCACCCACCCATTTGTCTATATCCATCTATTAACTATCTATCTATCTATCTATCTATCTATCTATCTATCTATCTATCTATCTATCTATCTATCTATCTATCTATCTATCTATCTACCTACCTACCTACCTACCTACCTACCTACCTACCTATCTATCTATCTATCTATCTATCTATCTATCTATCCAGAGGTGGGTTGCTCCTGGTTTTACTACTGGTTTGCTGTGCACACACACACAGAACAATTTACAGGGAACTGTGCACATGTGTGCACTACTAAGCAACATGCTGGCAACAGCAGTGGAGACTGGGGAACCGGTTCTGGGGCATGGCCAGCCTCGGTCGCTGCTGGTTCTGCAACCCAGGCCAAAATACTACTACTGGTTCAGCCGAACTGGGCCGAACCGCAAGCAACTCACCTCTGCATATCGCTCCCTCCCTCCCTTTCACTCTCTCTCCCTCCCTCTCTCTCTTTCTTTCTCTCCCTCCCTCCCTTCTCCCATCTCTGAAATTTAAGAAATCTTAAGAAATCTTTACCCAATTATAGTTTACTTTAGATGATGAGAAAACTATCAAAAAAGGGGTGACATGATAGCAGGATTCCAATATCTCAGGGGCTGCCACAAAGAAGAAGGGGTCAACTTATTTTCCAAAGCACCTGAAGGCAGGACACGTAGCAATGAATAAAAAGTAGTCAAGGAGAGACTCAATCTAGAATAAGGATAAGTTTCCTACCCATGAGAACAGTTGAACAACTTGCCTCTAGCTTTGGAGGTTTCAAAGAAGAGATTGGACAGCCATTTGTCTGAAATAATATAGGGTCTCCTGTGTGAGCAGGGAGTTGGACTAGAAGACCTCCAAGGTCCCTTCCAGCTCTATGCTGATTCAGGAAAATGATTCAATGGACAAAAACTAATAAAGGAGAGAAACGATCTAGAACTAAGGAGAAATTTTCTGACAGTTAGAACAATTAACCAGTGGAACAACTTGCCTCCAGAAGTTCTGAATGCTCCAACACTGGAAGATTTTAAGAAGAGATTGGACAACCATTTGTCTGAAATGGTATAGGATCTCCTGCTCAAGCAGGGACTAGAAGACCTCCAAGTTGCCTTCCAACTCTATTATTCTGAGACACTCCAAGGAATGAAGGTGAATGTTTTAACCATTAAAATATTGCTTTTTTTGTCTGGAGTTGAGAGGGAATGAAATACAGGCTCCACCAGTGTTTCAACACTTGATAGACATAACCAAGGCCTGTAATAAAACAAGAAATTTCCTGTTGCGAATGGTGTCTGTTACCGGGCATAGCACAGCTTGGATAGAGGGAAAAGCAGACAATATGTAAACAATCATTTTAAAGCACATGATATCCTACACATCTGGAATAGCAAGTCTTAAAAGTACAGGGCCAACGGGAAAGATGAAATCATGGTGACTGGAGATTTAAACCGGAGAAGCTTTCTAATACAATTCCACGAATCCGTGTTTTATGTCTTCCTTGGTTTTCAAACGATCTGACAGAATCAAGAAAAAGGCATTACAACTGGGGAAAGGAAGTGCTTCCTGTGTGACTAAGAAAGCAGCTTTCTGGAAATTTATTGGGGATCTAGGAATGGTTCCCTCCACACGCATCCACATTTCCAACAAATCGTTTGTGACCCATATTTGCGCAATTTGTTTTTCAAGCTTCCAAAAGAGGAACTTTCTTAGATTTAACCTTAAAATAAGTTCATCCAGCCCAGCAGTTACTTCCAAGGGGAAGTGGGTTCCCACAAAATTGCTTAGTAGGAAAGGATTTTTTTTTTAAATACAAAGAAGAAGAAGAAGAAGAAGAAGAAGAAGAAGAAGAAGAAGAAGAAGAAGAAGAAGAAGAAGAAGAAGAAGAAGAAGAAGAAAAAGAAAAAAGAAAAAGAAGAAATCACTCCAATGAGCCAGAAACGGCTGGCTGCACTTTTTCACCCTCACTGTTTTAAAATGGCAATTTATTTCTACCTTGTTTAAATGTTCTTTTGTTCCCTGGAAAACCTTTTCCTCTTTTTTATCACCATCATTTACAGTCTTCTAACTTTTCTTTCTTAATAATGGATGGGTTCTACGAGCAGCTTTCTTGCACAAAAATGAATGGGATGCAATGTGCTCTTCACCGCATCTTCCTTTCCATCAGTTTATGTATGCACACACAAAGAGAACTCAGTGTTGTGGCCTGCCAGCGCCCAGCAGAGATGGCAGCGGATTTGGACAGTGAGGAGATTGGGGAGCAACTTGGGCCAGTCCTGGAGTTTGGGGAAGGCTCTGATGAGGGCTCTGTGTCAGAAGCAGAGATGGGGCCAGGGACGTATGCCAGTTATCAGATACCTTCAGAGTCAGACATCAGTGAGACAGAAGAACAGCTGGAGACTGTTCCCAGTGTGCGCATGAGCAGAGTTGCCAGACGAAGGGAACAGCTAAAGACAGGGGTTGACTTGGGAGTAAGACCACAGGTGGATGATGAATGGCTCATCCCAGAGGAAATAAAAGAGGAGCAAAGGGGGAGTGGAGTTTGCAGGAGGCAATTAGTTTGCTTAATTGGTTGTGACTCTCCGAGACGCCTTGGCAAGTTTTGCAGATATTGGCCTGGCAGCTCTCCAAGCGAGATAAGTTCTGTGACTGTAAATCAGACTCCCATGGGGCCATGCAGGGGCAACTCTATAGGCTGTCCTGAGTCCCAAACCTGGTTGACTCTTGCTGGGTGATGATGTGATGAAAGGGCTTTGGGATTCCTATTATGGCTCTGCCTGAAGGAGATAGATCTGTGTTATGTAGAATAGACTGGCCTTATTGGCCCATTGACAAATGGGGGGGTGAGCTTTTGCCTCTCTTTTAGGGGAAATATTCTGCCCTTTTAATATTTCCTAAAATATCTCATTTTTCTAGGAGAGGAGTGGATGATATCTTCCTACAAAGGCTAATAGAATTATTGATTGATTTATAGTCATCGATAGAAAAAAATGGGCAACCATATCTCCACAATGGAAACAAATCCCCTGCCTTGGGAAGGAGATTGGACTAGAAGACTCCAAAGTCGCTTCAAGCCTTACAATTCTATGATTCTCTAAGTCTGGTAGGAAAGAATGTTCTAGATCTCCATCAGCTAAAGAGTGCCATCTGAGGAGAAAGGAATATAAAATGGTAAATATAAAGTCAGAACTGGTTTTCTGGAATATCATCCCGAAAATACCCCAGACGGAAAGGAAAATAGGCAACCACATGCATGACCCGACAAAAGCGCGAACGTCAAAAGCGCGCCGACAAAAGTGCGGCACTAAAACTGCGATGTCAAAAGCGCGCCGACAACAGCGCGCCGACAAAAGCGCACCGACAGAAGCGCGATTTAAGTTAAGGTAAGGTTTAGGGTTAGGGTTAGGTTTAGGTTTAGGTTTAGGGTTAGGGTTAGGGTTAGGGTTAGGGTTACAGCGCGCTTCTGTCGGCGCGCTGTTGTCGGCATGCTTCAGCGCTCATTCATCGGCGCGGTTTTGTCACCGCGGTTTTGTCACCGTGGTTTAGTCAGGCGCGCTTTTGTCGTTCGCGCATTTGTGGTGGAACCAACCACAACAATAGAAGAGGAAAGGAAGAAGAAAGAGGAGAGGAGAAGAGAAGAGAGGGAAAGAGAGGGAAAGAAGAAAGAGGAAAGGCGAGGAAGATTGGGAGGGATAGGAAGAGGAGGAGAGAGGATATGAAGGAGAAGAGGTAGAGAGGAGCAGGGGAGAGGAAGGAGAAGAAGGAAGGGAAAGGAAAGGAGAGGAAAGAAGAAAGTAGACAAGGGAGGGAGGAAGAAAAGGAAAGCAAAGGAAAGTAGGGTGGTGGCAAAACAAAACAGGTATCTGGGATGGTAAGCAAAACGATCCCGATCATATTGTTTTATGATTAATAATCTTTATTAAGCTTTTTACAAAACAAAACATAAAAATCACATTCTGCATTCATTCTTCCCATTCCTAAGATATTGTTATATCCCATTTTGATTATTGATGTACATACTTTCCACTCGTTTTACATTTGCAATTTCCTCTTTACGTTTATAATTCTTATAACCTAATACTGTGTGCGTGTGTGTGTATTTGTTTTTGTAAATTTTCATGGGTATAGGTATGCAGGTCTTGGCGTATTTGGGTCTTTTCCCATGTAAGATTGACAGTATCTTGGCGACGTTTCAACGAGGTCATACTCGTCATCTTCAGGCTGGTGCCTTTGGCTTCGTGCTTGTGCGAGCAAAGCGTGATCAGAGCTGATGTTTTTCTATAAATATAGGTGGGTTGTGTGGCATGTTGGTTTTGTTGCTTTAAACGGATTGGTTGGCTGTATTGTCACATCTTGATTGGTTGATGGAATTGATATTTGGTAAGGGTGATTGGTGATGGTGTCCTGTGTTGTTCTGGGTCCTGTGTCGGTTTTGTGGCAGGGACTTGTTTATTGACTAGGGCTAGTTTCCAGATATCTGGTAGGCAGAAGGTATCATCATGTTTATTCATGTTGTGAGGATGTTTCTCTATTTCGATAGCTTCCATAATTATTCTCTTGTTGAAGTGTTCAGTTTTGGAGAGTAATTTGGTTCCTTCAAAATCAATTTCATGTCCTGTTGTTTTAAGGTGCTGGAAAAGGAAGTTTTTTCTTCTTTTCTGACTGTGTTCTTGTGTTCTGTGATGCCTGCATTTATTCTCCTATTAGTTTGCCCAATGTATGTTGCAGGGCAGATTTTGCATGGTATTTCATAGACTCCTTGGTTTTCTAGCTGGATTTTGTCTTTGGGGTTTCTTAAGATGTTGGGTATTTTTTGATCAGTGCCAAAGACTGTCTTGATATTGTGTTTGTGGAGAATTTTGCTGATTTTATCTGTGGTGCCTTTGATGTAAGGGAGGAGGGCGATGCCGTTGTCCTGTTCTGTGTCTCGGTTCTTGGTGGGTGTCTCCCTTTGGATTAGGTTGGTAATTATGTTTTTTTGGACAACACAGCCAACCAATCCATTTAAAGCAACAAAACCAACATTCCACATACCTCACCTACTGTATATTTATAGAAAAATGGCAGTTCCGATCATGCTTTGCTCACACAAGCACGAAGCCAAAGGCACCAGCCTGAAGATGATGAGTGTGACCTCGTTGAAATGTCACCAAGATACTGTCAATCTTACATGGAAAAAGACCTGAATACGCCAAGATTTGCATACACACACACACACACACACACACACACACACACAAATGGCATCATTGGTTAGAGAACAGGAATAATGAATGAATTATATAGCTATAATTCATTCATTACTCATGTTCTCTAACCAATGATGCCATTTATCTCATACTGTATAATATTCTTTATCTTCTTTTAAATCTTGCAATTTAAAAGTTAATTTGACCATTTCCGCGCAATCCATTATTATTTTTTAATTATCATGTTTTTGGATCATACATTTTAATTTTTTTATATCAAAAAATGAATGTTTAAAAGTGTTAAAACATGATAAGAATAATAACTATGAGAATGTATACTTGTAAATGTGTGTATGAGACTAAAAAAAACAAACACCTTTTTACATACAAAAAAAGAGTGTCATCTGACAGGGGCTAGGAAAATAACCTGCCCTACAGAATATTATTAAATTGGCCCTGAGCATGAAAACACAGTTTTTGCCAATGAGAACCTGGGAATATGGCAGAGTCAGCATAGTAGTTGCATTGAATGTTACTAGGGGGCCCTAGGTGCTCTCTGAGCTTCGTAGACATTTCATCACCCAGCTAACATCTTCAGTGTTTCACTTCATGAAACATCTGCAAGAAAACAACCAAGCTCATTTTGAAAGACAAATCCAGTCCAGGGAGAAAGACGCTGGACATAAAATGGAGACTGGCTGCAGGAAAGAAGGTCCCTTTTATTTGGATGATAGAAACTTCAGTGACAGCAGCAAGTTTCTGGGGTGGCTGGCCAAATGGGGTTAAGATATGTCGGATGTTATACATTCTTTGAGGCCTCGTGATTGAGATGCCTGTGTAAATATGTGTGCTTTAATATTTTAATGCCTGTTGCCAGATTTCTATGGGGTCATGTAGGGGCCATGGTAGGCAAAAGAAAGGAAGCTGAAAGAATGGAAGGAGGAAGGAAGAGAAAAGGAGGAAGGGAGTGAGGAAAGAAGAGAGGGTGGAAGGAGAAATGAAGGAAGAGAGGGAAAGAGCAGAAGACAGATAAGGTGAAGGTAGATAAGCAAGAGGAATGAAGGAAGAAATGAGGTGTCTCGAGGAGGGGGAAAACATTTAGTGACCAAAGTTACAATGGCATTGAAAAAAGTGACTGATGACCATTTTTCACACTTAGCGACCATTGCAGCATCCTCATGGTCACGTGATCAAAATTTTGTTTGGCAACAGATTCGTATTTATGATGGTTTCAGTGTCCTGGGGTGACCTTTTGACAAAATATAAAATTTTTAATCAAGCCCCCCTCCCCCCCCGTCAATGGTGTCCCTCTTTACCAATCTGAACATCTGGTCACCTTAGCCATGGCTGGCTTTACAGGCAAGAGGAGAAATGCAGATCCTAGGTGTTCATCTGAGCTAATCTTATCAGCTTTGACTTGCCTAATTGTGTTGCTTATTTGGAGTCTCTTTCGGAATGGATACAAAATCTCCATTCCAAAAGACCAGTCTCTTCAAGCTTTTGCTTGAGGCTGTTTTCCTATGGCAGGAAGACTGGATCTGCTTTCTGATTTTGTTAAGATTTTTTCCCCCATTCTCCTTCAGGGGAAATATTCTATCCTGCCCCTTTTTAATATTAAGAATAAAGAATATTTTAATCTGTGGCAGAGAGGAGCTACCTACACTCAGAGAGCAACAAAGATACCCCACAGTTCTTCTCCTCTTTCTCCTCCTCCCGTCTCCACCTCTGCAAACCCCATTCTCTTGTAGCACTGATGATACTACCTACTTGGGTCGTGAAATGTCTGCAAGAAAACAACCAAGCTCAGAAAGCACCAGGGCCTCCACAGTTCAACAGTTACAAATATTCTTCTCTGTTGAATGTTACTGGATATTAGTCTAAAATCTACTGGAAATTCTGCCTTTGCTGAAAAACAATATTTTATATGCTGCTTTTTTTCAATGATTTATATTTGTTTTAATTGTTTGTAAGCTGCCCAGAGTTTTATATCCAGCATGGGGAAAAATCTCTTCTTCAATATCCTAGTCTGAACTCCACAGATCACTATGGCCCCCAATTTCACCCTTTTGGCCTCATAATATTGCATAGAATACCAAGCACACAGGGCTTCTTTTCATATTTGCTCTTCAGCTATATAATACTTTTTCCAGATGTTCAGCAAAATTCGAATATCTCCAGGAGAGGACTCAACACACTTAAAGGGAAAGGACATTTTATAACCAAAGATCAGGAATTTCACCAAGTTATAATTTTCACAGATGTTTCACACAATGCCTTCTTTGTAAGAACATATAGAAGTAATTTGACTCTGACAGATATTTGTAACTGAGCTGGTAGCTATAATGCAGAGAACAAGTCACGACCCAAAAAATATTATTCTACAAATTTCAACTTTAAACATTCCCTTTAATTATCTGAATGCTGGAAGATATTTTCATATAGTCATTCAATGATTTCTGGCTTTCATATGTGATGTTTTACAATAATTAACAATTAACGTTTAATCCTAAAGGTTACAGTGAGTCATTCTGAGAATGGTAAGTTGCTTTTTTTAACACCACCGTAACTTTGAATGGATGTTGAATGAATGGTCATAAGTCAAGGGGTATCTTTAATTGAAGTTATGATTGGCTGTGATTGATAATCTGAGATTCTTCTCATTGGAAACTCTGTTTATATAAAGCACCACACAGAGCAAACAAAGTGTACAGTCACCATGTATTTTACTGCTCAACTATAGTACTATGACAGGAAACAGGAAATTACTCAGAACAAAAGAACATAGAGTATATACCAGTGTTGGCGAAAACGGGAGCATGCACACACGCATGGGACAGCACCAGAAACCGGAAGAGCAGCTCCCTGGCACGCATGCATGCGCACACCGGAAACTAGAAGAGCAACAGACGACAGTTGAAGTGCCCAGAGAGATGGCTCTGCATGCCACTTCTGGCACCCGTGCCATAGGTTCACCATCACAGGTATACCCCATAGATCCAAACTTGTAAATACTGCTAACTATTGGCTGAATATTACTGTAGTTGTTGCATAGTAATACATTCCAACAATGAATTCCAACACTTCTGCTTCTACACCCACCTGTGTTACAGCAGCTTTGTGTCACAAGAGATTCCCCCCCCCCCAAAAAAAAAGCAACAAGGGCTTTTAGTGGCACAGCAGTGTTAACTTGCTCATTGCCCTGGTTTTTTTTTATTAATTTTTTTAAAATTTTTTAATTTAAAACAAGTACAACATCTTTCTTTACATGCTATAGAAAGTGTGTCAGTCGGTCACAAATAAACTTTTGTGCATCTCCTCCACAGTCAACAAACATAACTCATGTTAACTCGAGCATTTTAACTCAAATATTCATACATATCACCATCATCATATATCCATTTTCATTTGACTGTAATTATTATTTAAAAATATTAATAAGAATAATAATCTTAAACAATACATGCCCACACCAGTGGGAAAAGAAAAAAAAAAGACAAAAAGAACAAAAGACAAGTCAGGGAAGAAAAAACAAAACAAAAAACAAAAACAAAAACAAAAAAAAGAACACAGGTATATAATATATATATATATATATATATATATATATATATATATATATATATATATATATATATATATATATATATATATATATATATATATATATATATAGTATATCAGCTGTTTACAACATGTTTTGGTGCATCTCTTCCATTAATTCATATTAATTCAAATATCTTAATTCAAATGTTTACCATATTAACATCATTATACCTCCACTTTTAGTTGACTACAGTTATTTAAACATCCTTCATCCTTAACTATGCCAAAGAATTAATCCATAACACCTGCTGACATTTCATTTACTTGTTTGTAAAATCCTCTATTGACATCAAATCCTCATATCCTATTTTAGCTGAACATCCATAATATTTAATACCAAAAATTCCATCTTCCATGCAGTATAGTT
This sequence comes from Thamnophis elegans, assembly GCF_009769535.1. NCBI lineage: Eukaryota > Metazoa > Chordata > Lepidosauria > Squamata > Natricidae > Thamnophis > Thamnophis elegans. The sequence continues at coordinate 15,341,257 of NC_045555.1, read as the reverse complement.
TATTATCATTCTCCCTTCTTTATGTAGTTATATCATATATCATAACATTTCCCCCATATTAATTAACATTTAACTGTATATATTTTTATTTTATTTTTTAATAGTGATTGCCCTGGTTGTTGTTCCTTTATTTTTGCCTAATCTTTAATTTTGACACTTTGCTGTGATAGCCTCACACTTTGGAGAGGACCGGCAGGAGGGGGTTTGCTTGCTGAACAGGAGAAGCAGCAGGACATCAAGTTCAAATCTGACACACCTAATTAGCAAACAACAATTAATTATTACAGACACAACAAATCAAAAAGGAGTGTAGCAAACGCGATCAGAACCAGCACGAGAGCTGAAGGGTGATTATAGAAACATCAGTCAATCAAGTTATTTCATAGAAGGTAGGTTTTTATGACTGCAATTCCACAAGTCCTGGGTAATGCAGCATGAGACAATGACACACTGCTGGCTGCTTCACACCTAATCTGAAACTGAACTCGGCAACAAATGCCACATCTTGATCTATTGCCCATCCTTAATGGAAGAGAAGGCCCATACCTGGGAGTTGACCACGAGGTAAACAAGTTTGATAATCTTTCCCCCTATTTAAATTATTCACCATTTTATGATTTGCGGCTGTCTCTCTATTAGTTCTGCAACGCTGACATTTTCCAGCGCTACTTGTGTGATTACTCCCTAGTACCTGACATTCAGGAAAGGCAGAGACTCCTGTAGATTTTCAACTAATATTCTTTTGCAGTCTTCTCATTCTGCATTTAATGGAACATTTTAATCAAAGGAAGGAACCTTGGATGTCTTCTAGTCCAACCCAAGCAGGAGACCCTATTACATTCCAGACAAATGGCTGTCCAATCTCTTCTTAAAAGCCTCCAGTGATGGTACATTCACAACCTCTGAAGGCAAGGCGTTCTACTGGTTAATTGTCCTCACTGTTAGAAAGTTACTCCTTAATTCCAGGTTGCTTCTCTTCTTGATTAATTTCCGCCCATTGCCTCTTGTTCTTCCTTCAGGTGCTTTGGAGAATAGCTTGACACCCTCTTCTTTGTGGCAGTCATTCAAATATTGGAACACTACTATTATGGGTTCCAAAGTCCTTCTTTTCACTAGACCAGACAATTCCTGAAACCACCATCCCCTCATTTGCAATTGACTGACTACATGTCCCTGGTTAGTTTGGGTAATTTGACTTTATTAGAGACTAACTGATAACCCAGCATTGCCTGGGTATTTATTTATAGGGGGAAAATGTCCAAACATATTTTCTAATATTGGATTTTCCCTCTTACCAGAGGGAACCCACTTTTGGAATACTCTGAAGCCATTACCATGGTAACTGCACTGTACAGTACAGTAGAAGCCATTTTAAGGCACAACAGGCTGTATCTTAACAGAACATACACCCGAGGGGTTTTAGGGGTGTCTTACCCCCACAGTATTTTTTTCCAGAGAGTAAGTCATCTGTGTACCAAATTTGGTTGAAATTACGGGAGGTCTTCCAGAGTTATGCTGGAACACACACACACATGTGTGTATGTGTTTATGTATATATGTGTGTATGTGTATATATCTATATCTATACCCTAACCCTAACCCTGACCCTGACCCTGACCCTGACCCAGACCCAGACCCAGACCCAGACCCAGACCCAGACCCAGACCCAGACCCAGACCCAGACCCAGACCTACCTACCTACCTACCTACCTACCTACCTATCTATCTATCTATCTATCTATCTATCTATCTATCGAACTAGACTTCCCCAAACCACGAAGCACATTCCTTGTCCTGACAAAAAAAACCTTTTTAATAAATTAATGTGAATTCCACTCATTCACATCTTTCTTTCAAGAGTGAATATACCTTATCTGGCATGGAGAACTGCCAAGCAAGTATCTTCAAAATTTGGCATGGAGCCTCTGTAAGTCACGAAACAATTAAGCGAACTAATTGTCTCCTGCAAACTCCACTCCCCTTTCATTCCACTTTTATTCCCTATGGGAGGGGCCATTCATCATCCACCTTACTCCCAAGTCAGCCTTTGCTCCTTAGCCGTTCCCTTCATCTGGCAACTCTGTGCATGGGCACACTGAGAACAGGCTCCAGCTGTTCATCTGCCACAGTGATGTCTGACTCTGAAGGCAGCTGATAAATGGCATACGTCCCTGGCCCCCACTCTGTCTCCAATGCAGAGCTCTCATCAGAACCTTCTGCAGACTCCAGGACTGTCCATGTTGTTTCCCAACCTCCTCACTGTCCGAATCTACTGCTAGCTCTACTGACGGGCCACAAAAGGTATTCTGTTTATAGTTCTTTCTGAGTTGTCATCTTGCTTTGCTTCCTCCAAGAGACCGCCTTCTGCCGATTACCTCCCTCCGTCCCATCAGATCGCACAGATTGGGCCTCCTCCGAATTCCATCTGCCAGTCAGTGCCGACTGGCGACTACGCGGAGGAGAGCCTTCTCAGTAGCAGCTCCGACCCTTTGGAATGATCTCCCTGTGGAGTTTCGTACCCTCACCACCATCCAGACCTTCCGCACAGCCCTTAAGATCTGGCTATCCCGTCAGGCCTGGGGATAAGATCCCAATCCGCCCTGCCCGAATGCTGAATGAATGTTGTGTTTTACTGCTTTATTTTATTTTATTCACAAATTTTATGTTTTGTCTTGCACTCCCTCCCACGAGTTGTAAGCCGCCCTGAGTCCCCTCAGGGAAAAGGGCGGCCTATAAATGCCAAATAAAACTCTAAAAAACTCTAAAAAAAACCTCCAGTTGTTAAAATTTGTGGTCCCTTCTAAACTCTGATGGGCATAGGACTGAGGTTGAGTTTTCCATGGCTTGCTAGTTACAGCACATTTTCCCCACGTCTAAGAAAAAGGAAATTGGCTTTTTCAAGAAGAGGTTTGCCACTTCAAGTGTATAATACGTGTCACTACCCTAGAAGTATTCTTAAATGAACTTAAATAAATGAATCTCCTACCTAATTAATAGAAGGCATGTTAGTCAACTGATTTTTTTAAACTGATTAATCTAATTGATTAATGAATTGATATCAAAGAGATATGTATGCAGATGACAAAGGAGACAATGCAGCAGGCAATTTGCTGCTTTCAAGTGGAACTCTTCAAACTTCAAAAGACTGTACATATTAATGTTTTCTTAGTCTGATTTGTCTTCAAAGATTTCAATTAGTCTTGTCTTGTGGTGTAAGAGCTCTTCTCTTGCACATGTGATTTGCTAAAGAATCGGTGGTTTAAATGTCCTGTAGTAAGGAGGACACACCATAAGGCATTTTATAGACAGGAGAGGCAATTTGTTCCATTCTGTGAAGGTAAACAACATTGGCCAGAGGATCAGGGACTCTGAGAGCCAAGCAGCAGGGCAGATAAAACAACTATCGGCAACTTTCCAAATCAGACCATCAAGATGGGATTACAAATGTCTGTGCATCCATCAATTTCAGATGCTCTCAGTTTCTCTTTGTCACAAACAGTGGTAGTCTGATTTATTTAACTTCAGCATTTCTGTTTGGCTGCACAGTTTTCAGAACAGAATAACAGAGTTGGAAGGGACCTTATAGGTCATCTAGTCCAGCGGTCACCAACTGGTGGTCTATGGACCACTGATGGTCTGTGAGAAAATGTTGATGGTCCGCAGAAGAATTATTTGCATTTTTTATATTGCACTAATCAAGGGTCCTCAAACTACAGCTGCTGGGATGAACGTTTGTGTTGCTGCAGAGAGTCTCCCCCTTCGGGGTCTTTTTGTGCGGGTCAGAGGGGGGACAGAAATTCTGACTTGGAGTCTGCTTCAGCCTCCTGGTGTAGGGCTTCGGGCAAAAACTGGAGGGAAGTTCCACTGGTGGCAAAAAGCCGGAGGGCCTCGTTCCAGTGGGACAACATCATGGCCTGGAACTGGCTGACCATCTCAGCCCAGTGAGCCTCCAGGGGCTGATACCTGGCCTTGTAATCCTGCAGGTCTTCCCTCTGCTTAGAAAGCCTATGCTCGTAGTCCTCAGTGAGGTGCTTCTGCTGAGCCTCCTTTTTGGTCAGATCCAATTTGAACTGAGCCAGCTGTTTTACCAACTCTTTCCTGTGGTGGCTGCTTAGCTCCAGCAACTGCTTCCTGTTGAAGTCCTAAGGAGCCCAGGCAGGCAGGCGAGGAGTGGCTGGGAGATGAAGGGTAAGTAGGGGCCGGTGAGGCGCCCTTCAACATGATTGACATCAAGTTGGCCATGCCCACCCAGTCACATGACCACCTAGCCATGCCCACCCACCCAGTCATTAGACAGATCATATTAGTGGTCCACAGGATTTAAAATTATGAATTTAGTGGTCCCTAAGGTCCAAAAGGCTGGAGACCCCTGATCTAGTCCAATCCCCCACCCAAGCAGGAGACCCTGCACCATTTCTGACAGATGGCAATCCAGTCTCTTCTTGAAAGCCTCCAGTGATGAAGCTCCCACAACTTCTGAAGGCAACTTCTGTTCCATGGGTTGATTGTTCTCACTGTGAGAAAAAAAAATCTCCCTATTTCTAGGTTGGATCAACCTGTTATCTTTTTTTGTTTGCAACTTTACCTAATGTATAGGCTTGGAAAGTAATTTCCCTTAATAGGTGAAGGTAAAAAAAAAACTAAAATAGCTGTATTTTTATATACAATAGGCATGTTAAAAATGGGTAAAGTATGTCTTTTCCTTACAACCAAGAGAAAATGCATTTTGGAGTACCATTTTCATCAAAGAATGCATTTCTGTAGAGACATTTTCCAAATATCCATTTTACTTTTAATCATAGGTGTCTTGTATAATCTATGATGTTGTCACATGTTCCATAATACAAACAATATAATATGTATAATATATACTGATTAACTTGTATTGCTTGCATGTTGTTCAGAAACACATAATCTCACTTCCCCAATTTACTTTAAGGATGCCCTTTTTACTAATATTCAGAAATTCAAATCTATTTGGTCAGATTTCTTTTTAAATTATTGATTGCTTTAAACAGTGTAAGCAGCCCAAAATGTTCGCAGTCAATTGGACTCAGCATCAAATAAATAAATAAAAAATAACTATTTAACCAACTATTGGCTCATGTATGCAACATTACATACTGTATATGTGATTCAGCAACATACTCAATGAGCTTCTTCTGATCCATTGTTGAAACATTGTTGGAAGAAATGTCCTTCTGGATTCAGTTCCAAGTGGGGTGAAAGTCACTGGAAACATGGGGTCTGCTTGGAAAGATGGTTTAATGGTGGACAGGATCACAGGGTTTGAGGTCCTGGGCAAAAAAGGCACATGGATGAGAGAAGGAGAGAGATTTATACCCTCTATTGAGCTTTGAACTTGCTTCCTTTTCCTGTGAAAGATATGTATTCTGATTGGTTGACAGACTCCCATGGGGACATACAGGGGTAACTTTGTAGGTTGTCCTGAGTTCTAGGCTTGGTTGAATTTTACTGGGTGATGTAACGAGTGGTGGGTTCCTACCAGTTTGGATTGGTTCGGCCAAACTGGTAGTGGTTTGGCGGTAGGGGTTGCTGGAACCGGCAGCAACCCAGGCCTGCCACGTCCCTCCCCAGAATCAGTTCCCTGGGTGGTGCCGTTGGCGCCACCATTTTGTTTTTCACTTCTGCCCATGTGCGGAACAATTTTAATTGCACTGAACATCCATGCACAGTGCGTATCAGGTGCATGTGTAAAATGCACACAGGAGTGAACTGGCAGTAGTGCCTGCTGGAACCCACCCCTGGATGTATTGAAGGGGCTTTGGGCAATTCCTATTATGGCTGAGGGCTAATCCTACTTTTGTTGGATCTTGGGTGAGGGTATTAGCTTATGAATAGACCCAGCCACAGAGGTGGGTTCCTACCAGTTCGCACCTATTCGGTAGAACCGGTTCGTCAAATCTACCAAACTGGTTAGAAGAGGTTCTACCAGTGGATCCGGAAAGCAGGCCACACATACAGAAGAGGTTCCAAATTTTTTTGAAACCCACCATTGGTCTTTGGATATGATTATTCTACACCAGTGTTTCTCAACGTTGACAACTTGAAGATGTCCGGACTTCAACTCCCAGAATTCCCCAGCCAGCATTTGCTGGCTGGGGAATTCTGGGAGTTGAAGTCCAGACATCTTCAAGTTGCCAACGTTGAGAAACACTGTTCTACACTATCATGCTCATATTTATAAAACTCAGTGCCTCTGTGAAAGGTAAGGATGACTACTGCGTTTGTGATGCAATCAGAACATTGTGTGTGTTGAAGTTGTTTTAACGCAAACAAAAGATGCCTTATGCATGTCAGTGCTGTGTGTGAGGTAATTTAAGGTGGTTCTGACATCTTCATATCCGGTCACATGGGCAGCAAGCCACTCCCATCTGGTCACATGGGTGGCAAGCCACTCCCACAAAGGAGGCCACACCCACAGAGTAGGTTCAAACAATTTTTGAAACCCACCACTGCCTAGCCATCTCTTTATCTCTTAAGCGCTGACATCTGCTGTGGGCTATTGAGGAGAGTGGAGGCTATTAAGAATGAGTCTGCTTCCTGCCTTAAAAAAAAACCTGTTTCTCCATTTCTCATGGAGAAATATAGTATTTTGCCCTTTTAATATTTCCTAGAATATTTCATTTTTCTATTAAAAGGAGGGTGTTAACTTTCTACAACATGTAAGAAGGGGTGGGGAACAATGGTCCTTTTATAGCTTGTGGACTTCAACTGCCAGAATTCCTGAGCCAGCCATGCATAAGAGGACACATCTATCGGGATATTAGGAAGAAACAGTATGACCTCTTCCCAACCACATTAAAACAGCAACCAAAGTCTCCTGACGTTACCCAGAAACAAGTAAATCCATGACTAGATAATAGCGTCCAAGCTTATCTTGGAAACTTATCAAAGAGAGATCCCACCTAGAACTAAGAATACATTTCCTGACAGAAGAATCAATCAGTGGAATGTTTTGCCTCGAGAAGTTGTGGGAGCTCCATTACTGGAGGTTCTCAAGAAGAGATTGGACAGGGATTGAATTAGAAGACCTCCAAGGCAGTGGTGGGTTGCTAACTGGTTTACCACCATTTCGCTTGTGCTCGTGCTCTCGTGTGCACGTGCAATGCTTCTGTGCTTGCGCAGAAGCATCCGGGGCCAGGTGGGTGGATGGAGCCTCCTGCCGATGCCACTACCAGTTCGCCTGCACTGGGCCATACTGGGAGCAACCCACCATGTCTCCAAGGCTCCTTCCAATTCTATTTTTCTGTTATCTATAGCGATACTAACAGGAAGCAACTTTCTAATTAGGAAGCCAACTGAAACCACCTTCAGTGAATTTATGTCACAGGGCAATGGAAACATTATATTTTTTTTAATTACTAGAAAGCATCTTTTTAGAAAACAAAAGACTGTTTAATTTGTTGGTTCTGAAAGAGTTTTATTTCTTTTTCTTTTCTTTTCTGGATAGCTTTTAGCTGACACAGTAGAATATAGGAACAATTTATTTCAACTGGTACAGTGGAGTGATAGATGGTAAGTTGGATCTGGATGTTACAGTACAATTTTAAAATGATGGTTTGCTGAAGATAGGAAGAGTGCATTAAATTTCAGCCACAAGAACTCTGGTCGAATATAGCCATCTTTTCAGCCATACTTGTCTTTCTACCTGACATACCTGAGCAGTCTTTACCTCTGATTGAAAATTACTTCTACTAAAAATGGAAGGAACTGAGTTGATGTCAACTCATGAAGCTTTTCCTGACCTGCTCCCGAGTTGCCATAGGCAAGGGGATGAGAATTGCGCCTCGAAGCTGCACCAAGGAATTCACACCTCAGTCAAAACAAAACACAGCCTAGCTGGCTGAAGTCAAGGTCATCTCCACGGAGACCTGCAATGGCTGGAGGGATTTACTTCTACAACCTGTGAAATTGTTTTGTTGGGGAATGTGACTGATGACATACCCTAGGGGAGGGGAAAACAGGGTCAGAGGCAAGGCGCAAATTGGGTGAAGCCAGAGCTGGCATCACCTAGGTCATGTCAATATGGCATTCCTAATAAACAACTGGATTTTCCTTGCTAAATGGCTTGAGACTCTTAATTTTATTAGGGCATTAGCTCGATACCCATGCTTCACAATGAAACTATGTGATCAGACAATGCAGGAAATATCTGGTTCATTCCAGTTCAATCCATTGGGTCAGTGGTGGTCAATGATTGAAACATTTAAGGGTTAGGGTTAGGAGGGGGAGTAGAATGTCTTAACTCCTTAGCATCAGAGCATGTTAATATAAGGCAACTGGCAGTTGGAACGATGTTCTTTTCAGGTGGGGAGGGGGAGTAGAACTCCTTAGCATCAGAGCGTGTTAATTACTGTATAGGAAATACTAATGATCTGATGGACAGTGTGCAAAATCCTTTCTTAGCAAGCACCTAGAAGCCAAGAGGAACATATGTGCCAAATTTCAAGTTTGTAGGCTTTATGGTTCTGGAGATTTCATGATGAGTGAGTGGTATTTGGCTTTTATATATATAGAAGATTGATCGGAACCCTGACAGTGGGATGGATTATCCTAGCTCTAACCAATATAATATTTTGCTTCTGCGGTGTTTACACATTGCCTGTGCATATACGTATGGCTATCTGTGTAAATGTACATTTTGTGTAGGTGTTTATTTCCTAGATCACCAACCTTCTTCCTTGGTCCTGGTGACCTTTATAAAAGTCTGCAAGATATTTTCATTTCAGACCAGGCAATTGCTATGAATGTGGAAACCATTCTGATGAAGATGATAGACATGTGCTACCTGAGCCTCTGGAAAGTTGTAGCTTTTAGAAGTTGTGGACTAGACAGTCTCGAGTTTCAGGTTAATTTCTAGAAGGTCACCCCTTCAGAATCCACCAAGCTGGTGAACCTGATGGTCAGCAGCTGTTCTATCCCTCTTGAGTGGACTCCTTCTTCTTGTTCAGTGATTAAGTCCGGGCCTTCTGTTACAGTTTACCTAGAATAATGATAATGAGACAGAAGGCTAGAGCCTTCCCATCACTGAGAACCTGATGGCTGCATAATTACTGGTATGTAGTTTAGATCTGCCATCCAATATAATAGGAATCCATGGCTTAGATGAGCAAATGCTGCCTAATTAACACTCAGTTAAAAATAAGGAGCATGTGCTTTTCCAGGCTTAGTAATAAATACATGTGTTCCATTGGCAAGACTGTTCTTTACTTTCTCTCTTTTGGGTTATTATAAGTGAATTGATCCAGCTAGAATAATTTTAAAGCTATCAGAAGGCTTTGCTGTCCTGGTTATAAGAATAGAATAGAATAGAATAGAATAGAATAGAATAGGGAAGAGAAGAGAAGAGAAGAGAAGAGAAGAGAAATAGAAATAATAGAAATAGAAATAGGAAGAGAAGAGAAGAGAATAAGGAATAGAATAGAATAGACAATGACTTTGCCTCCAGTGCAGAAGCTCTCAATGTACATGAAAAGCAACAAAGTAATAATAATCACAATAATTATATCAATAAGAGGGGATAATAGAGAAGATAACAACAACAACAACAACAACAACAACAACAACAACAACATTGGCATGCAGTTTGGAACTGACAAATGTGCAACAATGGCAATCAAAGCAGGCAAGGTTATAAAAGATAATGAAATAGAACTTGAGAAAGAAGAAACGATAAAGGCAGTAAAACCAGAAGAAGGTTACAAGTACTTGGGGATTTTAGAGGCCGCTGACTTAATGCATAATAAAGTCAAGGAATCAACTTCTGCCAAGTACATTTGAAGAATTCACATGATACTAAAGTCCAAATTGAGTGGAAGAAACAATAAATAACTGGGCTATACCTGTGATTCTATACTCTGCAAGAATAATTGACTGGACCCAGATGGAGTTGGACAATTTGGACAGAAAAACAAGGAAGCTTATGACAATGAATCATGCTTTGCACCCGGAAAGTTATGTTGACTGATTATATCTACCAAGAGCAGAGGGCGGTCAAGGACTCCTAAAGGTAAAGCAGACTGTGGAAGAAGAAAGACTTGAATGACTACATCCAGAAAAGTGAAGAACCAATGATTAAGGAAGTAAATAAAGGAGGCCTTTTAAAGACAACAAAGCTAACTTGGAACTGGTTAAGATCAGGAGTACTGAAAAAAAAGAAACAGAAGGCTTTATTTTGCAACTCAAAAACAAGCCTTAGCCACAAATTGCATAAAGGTAAAAATGTTACCACCACCAACAGCAAACGGGTGCAGCAAAATTTCACAAACTGACTACCTACAATACTATGACTGAGTTGCTAAAATCATTCACCAGGAATTGCGCCAGAGGTTTGGATGTGAATACAGCAAAAGCCACTGGGAACATTAGGTTGAGAAGGTGCTAGAGAATGAGAAAGTCAAGATCTTGTGGGACTTCAGAATTCAGACTGACAGACACTTGGCCCACAACACACCTGACATAACAATAGTTGAAAAGAAAAAAGTTTGGTTCATTGACAATTACAATACCTGGTGATGCGCAAATTGAAGATAAGCAGCAAGAAAAAAATCACAAAGTACCAGGACTTGCACATTGAAGTTGAGCGACTGTGGAAAAAGAAACCGTGTGTTGTCCCGATTGTAATTGGAGCCCTTGGAGCAATACCTAAAGGACTACCTCGTTATTTGGAAATTTTAAATTTATCAGACTTGAACATTCTGATTCTACAACAAAACACCCTACTTGGAATAGCTTATATTCTCCGACGTTACCTTAACAGTTCCTGGGTCCATGGTTAGGACTCGAGCTGTTGAGCTACCAACCAGCCCCAAAAGCTGTGAATCTCACCAAAGATTAACCAAATGATGATGATAATGATCATCATCATCATCATCATCATCATCATCATCATCATCATCATCATCAAAAATATAGTGCAAATGAAAATCGTGCCATAATGGCCTGTTACTACAACTCAGAGCCAGAAAAAAGAGGTTATTTAAAGCAAATGTAAGAATTATGGAAAGAATAATATCCAGATTCAAATGTTAGTGAACTATGACTAGCAGATCAAAGGCGATTTATTATACGGAATAAAGTGTTTAGTGAAGTTGAACTTGAAGAAATTCAGGCAAATTGCAAAACCAAAAAAGCAATATCACAAGCGGAAATAACTGATATTCAAGACACAACTAAAGACATTATAGTAGAACTCCCAGAAGAAGCTCTCGGGGAGGAAATAACACCACCACCACTAGAACCAGTTATCACTGAACCAACTGATGAACTAACTCAAAAACAAAAAGAATTGAAGGATAAGATCATGGAGCATTTTCTGCTTAATGAGGAAAGGCAACGTTTACCATCACTAAAAACTGTGCCTAAGAAAATTTTGGCCCCTATCATGAAAATGGTTAATGCAGTGTTTTCAACAATTGAATCGAAATCCATCTTGGAAACGAACAAGTTAATGTACAGTGCAGCTGTAATAGTCACTAATGAACTAGGCATTAAAATCAAAGTACCTAGTCACACAACAGAAAAAGAATCAAAGCCAAAGTGGAAAATCCGATTAGAACAAAAAGTCAAAAAATTAAGGGCAGATGCTAGTAACTTAAATAACATGCATGAGCAATGGCTTAAAAACAACAAAATCATAGATCGGCTAATCAGAAGATATAGATTGGATACAAGAAACATCAATGAAGCTGTAGAGATTGTAAAACAGCAGATAACAGCAACAGCTAGAAAAATTGAAAGATATGAGGCCCGAATCATTCAATATAAACAAAATCAGCAATTTCAATCAGACCAACGGCGTTTTTATTAAAGTCTTAATGTGAATGGTGACACCAAAAGTGAAAAACCAGAAAAACAGGCCACAGTTGAATTCTGGAAAGAATTGTGGGAAAATGCAAAGAACTACAATAAGGAAGCAAAGTGGATACATGACTTTGAGAAAAGCATTGGCAACAAACAAATGAAAGTATTAGAAATAACAACTGCGATGGTCAAAAATCAAGTAAAAAAGGTAAAGAATTGGACATCACCTAGAAAGGACCAATTACATGGTTTCTGGCTCAAATATCTCACCAGTTTACATGCAATATTGGCCAGGGAAATGAATGAAATTTTACAAAATGGTCAAATTGATGAATGGTTGACAACTGGAAAAACATACTTGATTCAGAAAGATGCAACTAAAGGAACAACACCTGAAAACTACAGACCAATAACATGCTTGCCAACAACCTTCAAATTACTGACAGGCATTATTGCAGACAACATGATGGATTATTTGGAAACAAACAACATCTTGCCAGTAGAGAAAAAAGGCAACAAAAGAAGGAGCAGGGGCACAAAAGATCAGCTCCTAATTGATAAAATGATATTAGAAAATTGTAAGAACAGAAAAACGAACTTGAATATGGTCTGGATTAATTACAAAAAGGCATTTGACTCACTGCCACATAGTTGGATCATAAAATGCTTAGAAACAACTGGCATTAGCAAAAATATTACATCCTTTACTGAAAAGGCGATGAAACAATGGAGAACTGAGTTGGCAATAGGGAATGAGATCTATGGACTGGTTAATATCAAGCAAGGAATTTTCCAAAGCATGCATGCGGGCAAATGCATGCGCACATTTATGCCCAAATGAGAATGCATGTGCGCCCCCATGCATGCACTACACTACACCCCCTGTGCATGCATGTGCAGCCCCCCAGTGCATGCATGCACGCGCCCCCACACGCCTCCCTTCCCCCCATGCATCTTATTTTTGGACAGTATGGTGGCTCAGTGGTTAAGACGCTGGGCTTGTCAGTTGGAAATCTGACAGTCCAGGTTCAGGACCTGAGCTCCATGCAACAGGGCAAGCTCCCGTCCTTCCCTTAGCGCCTGCCAACCTAGCCATTCGAAAGCAAAAAGAGACCCGAAGACCAGCTGGCTGACAGGATGTGCGCATGCATGTGGGGCAGAGCTGAAGTGGAGCAACAGCTTTTGTAGCATCACAGAGGGCTCTGCACGCCCTCTGCCACATGTGCTATAGGTTCATGGACAAAGACTACAAAGGACCCTGTGGTAGAAGATCTCAAATCATGGTTTGGAGTTATATATTTTAAAAAGTCAATTTAATGTGAGAAATCCTAGCTTCAAAAGATTTCTGGAAACTCACTACGTTCCACTTGCAGAGACCACCCAGTGTGTATCTGAGGGATTTGCAACTCTAACCTTCTTTTCTTTGACTGGGCCTCCACCAAGGTGTTTAATTTCACCAGATCTCCCTTTCAGGTTACAATGAATAATTCAACCATTCACTGGTGGTGAAGAAAGATTGCATCCTTCCCCATTATTATGGACAGATCAGACTTCACTGATATTTGTAATGGAAGGAAGGGAGGGAGAGCAAGAGAGATAGGGAGGGTGGGAGAGAGAGAAAGAAAGAGAGAGATATAGGGAGGGAGGGGAGAGAGAGAGAGAGAGAGAGCAGTAATTTTCACAGAAGTACACAAAATAAGTTCAAAATCCAAATCTGCCTTCAGTTTTAATTCATTAAATGTGGTTGGGAAAACACATGGGAGAAAAGTGTAAAACACACAATACTTCTGATAATTAAACCCGACACCTTTTCCTTTAGTGTAAGGGAAAAATCATGGCCTGGGGTAGCGGGGGATGGGTAGACAATTCCTCTGAAGAGAAGTGGGAGCCTGATAGGGTCATAAAGGCAAATTCTATGAAGCCGCCAAAAAAGCCCACCCAGAGAGTGCTTTTGGCGAAGGGAAGAATGATTCACAGCTTTGCTGGAATTCCTGATTATTATTATTTTTAGATTTGTCCAGAAAAGGAGAGGAAGGAAAGACAAAAAATGAGAGACAAAAAAAGGAGATAACCCAAGAAAGGAAATTAATGCTACATCTATCTGTCTGATTGCATGACTTTTTGATTGCCTATCTGGTTGTCTGGTTGTCTGGTTGTCCATCCATCCATCCATCCATCCATCCATCAATCCATCCATCCATCCATAAGAGTTAGCTTAGGGTAATGGTTAAAGGGCTGGATTAGCAACTGGGAAACCATTAGTTATAATTCAGCCTTAGACATAAAAGCTGGCAGGATGACTTTGGGCCAAATCCTCTTTCTTAACTCAATCAACATCATAGGATTGTTGAGAAAATAGAAAGCAGAAACATGATGTATGTTGGCTTGAATTACATAAAACAATGAAAGAATGTAGTGTAAACTTCTCTCTCTCTCTCTCTCTCTCTCTCTCTCTCTCTCTCTCTCTCTCTCTCTCTCCCCCTCCCTCCCTCCCTCCCTCCCTCTCTCCATTTTATCTGTCATCCATTCTCCAAAGCACCAGAAGGCAGGACAAGAAACAATGGATGGAAACTAATCAAGGAGAGAAGCAACTTACAACAAAGGAGAAATTTCCCAACAGTGAGAACAATTAACCAGTGGAACCTAGCTGCATTTCCTCGCAGGGGAGGGGTCAGAAGACTTCAGGGATTAAGGGATGGTTAGGCCTGTACTACTTTCTGCAGTGCAAGGACATTATGTTCAGCCCTCTCTTAATATTTCACATGCAATGGTGATATTCAATCGATTCGGACTGGTTCGGATGAACTGGTAGTGGCAACCTGTGGGGGGCATACCTACCCACCCCGGCTCTATGCTGTCCTATTTAACCACATTTTCTAAGACAGGAGCATGCATGCAAGCCACGTGCAAGAGCACCAGAAGGCGCACACCCTCACTGTCTTGGTTTATGGCAAACGGTGGTAAAATTATGTGAAACCCACCTCACCAGGAATTAAGTTGAGCTTGAAAGGATCTTGACTTTATTTTTGCCTAATTTCCTTTCCAGACAAGGCAAGCAGCTTGATAATTCAGCAAAGATGACTTAAGAGGCTGAAGGCTAAGACATATGAAGAATCGTTGCAGAAATTGGGTATGCCTAATTTTAATGAAGAGAAGGACCAGTGGTGACATGATAGTGGTGTTCCAATATGTAAGGAGCTTCCACAAAGATGAAGGGGTCAAGCTATTCTCCAAAGCACCAGAAGGCAAGACAAGAAGCAACGGATAGAAACCAATCAAGGAGAGATTCAACCTAGAACTAAGCAGAAATTTCCTGACTGTTAGAACTATTAACCACTGGGACAGCTTGACTCCAGAAGTTGTGCGTTCTCCAACAATGGAAGTTTTATAAAAGAGATTGGACAGAGGTGAAATCAATTTACCTTACCTTCGGTTCCCGAATGTGAGTGCGCACACACAGGACTTTCCATGCATGGGCAGAGCATCAAAAATGGGATGTGATGATGCCCAGATGGGTGGGCGGAGCATGTTGCCACCACTATTGGTTCACCCAGATAAAAACGGTCGGATTTCACCCCTGGATTGGACAAACATTTGATATATGTGGCAGGCTTGCAGATTTCTTGTGGATCTCAGGCCTGCCAGACTTTCTATTATTCTACTATGCCTTTTTCTATTGTGAGAAAATGGGAGGGGGGATTGTAAAGTGTTACCTACTGTGTAGCCAAAACAAAATTCTTTCTAGAAAGCCAAGGTCATGCTTTGTCTCTGCACCTGACTGGAACTGGATGGGTGGAACTGCTAGCATGGCAGTGGGAGATTGGACCATGTGATGGAATTGGGTGGATGGGGAGAGATCTTGAACTTTCAACTGGGCGGGGAAAACCGGTAAGCTTTCAGAATCGGGTTTTCCCAGATGTGCCAACATGGCTCTCTTAATAAATTGGAACTTTGAGCAATACTTTTCCTTGGACTCTGATTTACTTTTGGATGCTATTTGGAATGCCTGACAATATGGTTTCCTGCCTGAGCAGAAAATTGGAGTAGAAGACCTCCAAGATCTCTTCTGATGCTGTAATTCTGTTATTCACTGAAAGGTAGCTAAGATAGAGATGCTGAGGCTGACCAACTCAGAAGGTAGAAGATAAATGCAGGAAGAATAATCCTTAGGTAAGGAGGTCCCTGCATCCAGAATTTGCAAGGGTTTCATACTGAAACCTTCTCACTGCTTAATCCTTCCTGGGGGAACATGGCACAGACTTCTCCATTACATCTTCTTCCCAACAGCTGCAGCCCTTTGCCAGCTTTTGATGCTTCAGGGTATCCAAGGACAGGCAATCTCACTTGTCCTCTATTGACTCTAGCCTCATAGGAAACTGCCAACACACACAAACTGAAGTCTGCTTTTTTTCCCCCCTGACTTTGCGGTGCGCAGAAGGCTGAGGACACAACGTGTCTTTTCTTCTTAGTCTTCTTATACTTTCATGGTCAAAGAGCTGAGTCACTGATATTAAATGTACAAAAACATCAGCGATTTGATGGAGAGGTAGATTCCAGAACTGGATTTTTCTCTCTCCCTCTAAGATGTTTCAGGAATGTGTCTACACCAGGGAGGATAATCTCTTTCAAATGCTGCCTTAAGCACCCTCTGCTCATGCAAACCCATCCTGCAGTTCGACCTGCAGTGGAGAGATGAACAACTGCTTTAGTCTACCTTTTCTTTGACCTTCTCATGCAACTTCAACAGAGACATATCATCCTACAAAGGAGGGAAGTAAGATAACTCCAAAACCAGGGATGGATTCCTATGCTAACCGGCACCAGTTTGCTTCGCTCGTGTGCGCACTAGCCACGCATTGCTTGTGCATTCACAGTTTGTCGTAAATTGTTCTGTGCATGTGCAAACACCATTAAAAGCTAATTTTAAAATGCCAGCAAGGGCAATGGAGACCGGGGAACTCGCTCGGGGGCATGGCCAGCCTGGGTCACTGCCGGTTCTACGACCCAGGCCAGATTACCACTACCGGTTTGACTGAACCAGGCAGAACTGGAGCAACCCACCTTTGCCCGAAACTGAAGCAAAATGGTTGGAGGAATTGGCTATGTCTAATTTAATGGCAAATCTAGACAGCATACTAGAAAGCAGAGACATCAACCTGACAACAAAAGTGCATATAGTTAAGGCTATGGTTTTCCAAGTTGCAATGGATGGCTGTGAAAGTTGAACCTTAAGGAAGGCTGAGTGCCAAAAAATTGAGGCCTTTGAACTATGGTGCTGTAGAAGACTTCTGCGAGTCCCTTGGACTGCAAGGTGATCAAACTGGTCAGTCCTAGAGGAGATCAACACTGACTGCTCTTTAAAAGGCCAGA
This sequence comes from Thamnophis elegans, assembly GCF_009769535.1. Taxonomy (NCBI): domain Eukaryota; kingdom Metazoa; phylum Chordata; class Lepidosauria; order Squamata; family Natricidae; genus Thamnophis; species Thamnophis elegans. The sequence goes on along the minus strand of NC_045555.1, from coordinate 15,324,061 downwards.
TCCTGAAGAGGAAACTCAAATGCTTTGGCCACCTAATGAGAAGGAAGGACTCCCCGAAGAAGAGCCTAATGCTGGGAATGATTGAGGGCAAAAGAAGAATGGGATGGCAGAGAATGAGGTAACTGGGTGGAGTCACCGAAACAGTAGGCATTAGCTTAAATGGACTCCAGGGGATGGTAAAGGACAGAAAGACCTGGAGGAACATTGTCCATGGGGTTGTGATGACTTCACAACTAACAACAAAAACAATTTAATGAAATGAAGGACCAGGAGTGACATGATAGCAGTGTTCCAATATCTCAGGAGTTTCCACAAAGAAGAGGCAGTCAAACTATTCCCCAAAGCACCTGAGGGCAGGACAAGAAGCAATGGATGGAAACGAATCAAGGACAGAAGCAACTTAGAACTCAGGAGAAATTTCCTGAAAGAACAATTAACCAGTGGAACAGCTTGCTTTCAGAAGTCACTAAAAGTTTTTAAGAAGAGATTGGACAACAATTTGTCTGAAATAACAATAGCACTTAGACTTATATACTGCTTCTCAGTACTTTACAGTCCTTGCTAAGTGGTTTACAAATGTCAGCATATTGCCCCCAACAATCTGGGGCCTCATTTTACCGACTTGAGAAGGCTGGAAGGCTGATTCAACCTTGAGCCTGGTGAGATTGGATCTGCCAAACTGCAGACAGCCGGCAGTCAGCAAAAGTAATCTGAAGTACTGCACTTTAACCACTGTGCCACCATGACCACTAGAATGCTTCCAAGGTACAGGTTCTCCTATTTGAGTAGGAAGTTGGAACAGAAGACCTCCAAGGTCCCTTCCAACAGTTATTCTGTAGTTAGGGCATGCCAAATTTTTTCACTTTCCAAAAATTAGGGGTGCTCAAAATTTGTGACATCTCTCTTTGATTCCATCCATTGTTTCTTATCCTGCCCTGCCTGGTGCTTATTGGAAAATAACTTGACTCCCTCTTCTTTGTGGCAGCCCCTCAAAAAGTGAAAGACTGCTACCATGATAACCCCTTAATCTTTCGTTCCTCTAGTCATACCCAATTCCTGCAACCGTTCATCATATGTTTTAGTCTCCAGGCCTTTAATCATCTTTGTTGCCCTTCACAAGGCTGACATAGACCTCGTGACTCAGTACGGAATCCACTGTGGCAACATTCCTTCCATTTGAACTGTATTGTTAAGACATTATTCCTCAGTTTAATTAGATATCCATGTAACCGTCAAGCCCATTTGCTTAAGTATGTCTTGGATCCTTCCAGAGATGCACGTAGGGAGATAATGACTTTAATTGGCTTTGCATACTGTGCCACTCAGTTTGAGCCGGGTATCTGTTATCCTTTACCCAACTGGGTACCAGTTGTCACATGCTTTGTACTCATACAGGGTCGGCTAATACGCAATCTAATCAAAATAGAGCTGGAAGGGACCTTGGAGGTTCTCTAGACCAACCCCCTGTTCAAGCAGAGGATCCTATACCATTTCAGACAAGTGGCTGTGTCCAGTCTTTTCCCAAAAGCCTCCAGTGATGAAGCACCCACAACTTCTGAAGGCAAGCCCTTCCACTGGTTAACTGTACTCACTGTTAGGAAGTTTCTCCTTAAATCCAGGTTGCTTCTCCCCTTGATTAGTTTCCATCCATTATTTCTTGTCTTTTGGTGCTTTGGAGAATAATTTGAGTCCCTCTTCTTTGTGGCAGCCCCTCAAATATTGGAATACTGCTATCATGTCCCCACTACTTTTCTCTAGATTGGCCATACCCAATTCCTGCAACTGTTCTTCATATGTTTTTGTCTCCAGGCCTTTGATTGTCTTAGTTGCTCTTCTTTGCACTTTTTCCTGCAGAAGCTAATTCTGGCTTGTGCAGACCAAACCTTCTCTTGACATGCAAAGGATGTTATCACAGGATGTTGATGGTAGCCCAATGCACATTTAAGCACTTGTGGTTTGGGGCTACTCCCGATTTCCCAATGCCGGGTCTACTGCAGTAGTGGAATTCAGCATTTTTTTCTACTGATTCTGTGGGTGTGGCATGGCTTGGTGGGTGTGGCTTGTGGGCATGGCAGGACAAGGATACTGTAAAATCTCCATTTCCACCCGACTCCAGGGGAAGTGTTGAATACTAGCGCGGGAAGTAAGGTCTCCCTTTCTGATTGGTTCTTGGGCGGAGCCGGGTTAAGCCTATCTCCGATTGGTTGAGTTACTCGACGCCCTATTGGCTTATTGTTCAAACTTGGGGGTATAAATGTTTGGCGCGAACCACGCCATGTTGAATCGTAGTTACCATGCTTTGAATAAAGGATTACTGCTTTGCTACACCTCTTGTCGCGTCCACTCCCTTCGCTCCAAGATGCAAAACTGGCGACGAAGGTGGGATTAGATTCCCGCGACCACGGAGGAGAACAAGCCAGCTTGCCACCGTGTCTGAAGTAGCACGAATCTGCTCCTCAGGCTGAGAATTCCGGCAGCGAACGCAAAATTTTCTTTGCCGTCCTTCTTCCCTCTCTGGCTTCATACCATAATGGCATCATCGCTTCCTCCCTTCGCGCCGTTTGGGTCTGCCAGAGAATCATGGGACGGTTTCATGGAGCGTTTTGAGTGTTACCTAATAGCATCGAAGAACCGGGCACAGACCGATGAGGAGAAATGCAGTTTCTTTTTGTCCTGCTGTGAGCCTTCCATGTTTGCCTCTGCGAGAGCTCTGGCTGCCCCGAGGCCAGCTTACAAACTTGGGTGGGACGAGCTGATGTCCAGGCTGAGGGACCACTACGCCCCCTCACCTTCTCTGATCGCACGTCGTTTTACTTTTCGCCGCCGAGTGCAGAAGCCCAACGAATCCATCAGCCAGTTTCTAGAGGCTTTGCGCACAGTGGCCGCTCAGTGCGATTTTGCAGACCTGGAGGAGAACCTCGTGGAGCAGTTTGTATGCGGGGTCCGCGACGTGCAATTGCGCAGCCGTATGCTCCGGAACCACAAAATTACCTTGGTGCAAGCCGTGGAGACCGCACGAGCAGCAGAGCTCTCTGAACAATCCACGGCCGACATCGAACGCTTCCAGCTGAAAACCCCCGCGCAAACCGCTGCAGCGCCTTCCACCCAGACGAACCTCGTCGACGACCCCTCTCCTTCGGAAGATGAGGAGGAGGAAATCGTCGGACAAATGAGGACGCAACCAAAGCGGAGGCCACACCAGCAACCATCGACGCCCGCTCAGCCAGTCTCAAACGCTCCTTGCCGCGGATGCGGCGGTCGCCATAGCCGCGCATCCTGCCCGTTTCGTTCTGCCGTCTGCCGCCGTTGCCGAGGAGAAGGACATCTCGCCAGGGTCTGCCGGGCTCTCGTGCCAGCCCCATCGTTTATGCAGCCCAGCGACCAGCGCCAGGCACTGAAAGGCCGCCAACAACCACGTTCTGCGAGGCGAGCTGAGGACTGCCATTCAACCCACCAGCTCTCCAGCGCCGACTGCGTGGTCTACCAGGCTTCTCATGTTCCCGCCGGCCATCGCAAAATTAGCACCGTCGTCCGCCTCGAAGGTCAGCTTTGCCGAATGGAGGTGGACTCTGGGTCTTCCCGTTCCCTTCTATCTTGGGCTTTGTTTTCCCGCCTTTGCCCTAGGGTTCCCCAGAGTAAATTGCGCCCCGCTGGGGTTTCCCTTCTAGATTACCAGGGAAATGGGATTCCCACGGCAGGAATATTCCACATCCGGGTGGAATACGGAGTTTTTAAAGGGAAACTCCCAGTTTTAATTGTTAGGAATGACCTGCCCGCTCTTCTTGGGTTGGATTGGTTCCCCGTTTTGGGTCTCACCATAGAAGGGGTCCACAGGGTAGTCCCCCGCACCGTAGATAGTGTGTTAGATGAGTTTGCAGATGTGTTCGATGGGAGATTGGGCTGTTATAAGGGCACCCCCATTTCCCTTTGCCTCGATCCCCAGGTCGCGCCCATTAGGCTGAAGGCACGCAGGGTCCCCCTTGCATTGAGAGCAAAGGTAGATGCGGAACTTGATAAGCTTATAGAGCAGGGGGTAATCGAGCCCGTAGATCATGCCCGTTGGGAAACTCCCATAGTACTCCCGGTCAAACCCGACGGATCGGTGAGAATATGTGCCGACTATAAGTCGACCATCAATTTGGCCCTGCAGGCAAATCCATATCCCGTTCCCGTAGTGCAACATCTACTCCACTCCTTAGGGCAAGGCCGTATTTTCGCCAAGCTAGATATGGCACAGGCCTACCAGCAGCTCCCCGTAGACGATGACGCGGCTACAGCCCAGACCATCGTCACCCACCGCGGGGCTTTCCGTTGCCGCCGTCTCCAATTCGGCATTTCAGTTGCCCCGGGGATATTTCAGAGCCTTATGGAGCGGTTGCTCCACGGGCTCCCCGGCGTCGTTCCTTATTTTGACGACGTCCTGGTCGCAGCCCCTAGCCACTCGGAACTCCTGAAAACACTGCGGGAGGTTCTTACACGTTTTAGGGAGGCAGGACTGAAACTAAAGCGCAGCAAATGCGAAATTGCTGTTCCCCAAGTAGAATTTTTGGGATTTCTCATCGATGCACAAGGCATCCACCCCACTCCCTCCAAAGTTGCCGCCATTAAAAACGCACCTGCACCCACCTCTAGGGCGGAATTGCAGGCGTTCCTGGGGCTGTTAAACTTTTATGCCCCTTTTATTCCCCACAAGGCCTCGCTAGCTGAACCGCTACATCGACTGCTTGACCGGTCAGCGGCCTGGAGATGGGGTAGCCGTGAAGCGCATGCGTTCGCGGCTATAAAAGATATTTTAACTTCATCGGCAGTCTTAATTCAATATAGCGATAAGATGCCCCTAGTCTTGACATGCGACGCCTCTCCCTATGGTATAGGGGCGGTCCTGAGCCATGCCCTTCCGAATGGCTCAGAGGCCCCCATAGCTTTCTACTCCCGGACACTTTCTTCAACGGAGCGGAACTACAGCCAAATCGATAAAGAAGCCCTGGCTGCAGTGTCCGGCATTAAGCGATTCCATGACTACCTTTATGGTAGGAATTTCACCCTTGTCACGGATCACAAGCCGCTCCTGGGGCTACTAGCAGGCGACAAGCCAACTCCCCCCATTTTGTCTCCCCGCATGACACGTTGGACTGAGTTTTTAACGGCGTATTCGTATACGCTGTTATACCGTCCGGGTAAGCAGTTAGGGCACGCAGACGCCCTGAGCCGTTGCCCCTTGCCACAGACGGACACAGCCCACGTGCCTTCTCTCTCTATTTTGTCCATTGCTGAATCTGACCTCCCCGTCTCTGCTGCGGACGTCGCAGCTTGTACAAAGGCTGACCCGGTCTTATCCCAAGTAGCTTCATGGGTTTTGAGGGGTTGGCCCGCGGAAAAGGTAGCGGAAGGATTCCGACCGTTTAAAGCACGACAAGCCGAACTTGCCCTTCATGGGGGTTGTCTTGTCTGGGGGGATAGGGTAGTGATTCCCACAGCCCTGCGGGCACGAATCCTGCCTGCACTTCATAAAAACCATCCAGGCATAGCGCGAATGAAAGCTTTAGCCCGCAGCTATGTGTGGTGGCCCTTGCTAGATTCGGAAATTGCAGATTACGTGGGTCGATGCAGGATATGTCAAAACTCTAGGCCGAATCCTCCAACAGCCGCCCCCCGGGAGTGGGAAATTCCTAGAGGCCCATGGTCCCGTTTACACATTGACTTCGCTGGCCCCTTCCATGGCCGAACTTTTATGATAGTAGTCGATGCTTACTCCAAGTGGGTGGAACTGGTAATCATGACCTCTACTACAGCAGAGAGTACAGTGAGGGCCCTTCGTAAGATGTTCGCCACACATGGGCTACCGGATGTGATAGTCTCAGATAATGGGCCCCAGTTTACCTCCACCACGTTCCAAGAATTCCTGGCCAAACAAGGAATCAGACACGCAGCCACAGCCCCTTATCATCCAGCTAGTAACGGCCGGGCGGAGCGCGCAGTTCGCTCAGCCAAAGAAGCCTTGGGCCGCATGGACCAGGGCGACTGGCAGGAAAGAGTGGCGGCGTATCTCTTGAGCCAGCACTCTACACCCTGCCCAACGACTAATAAAAGTCCTGCGGAGCTCTTGATGGGAAGGAGATTGCGAACCCCCCTAGATAGGCTACATCCACTTTACGCAGGGGATCTGCCGAGCAACCTAGGGGCCCTTCCTTCCCACACGTTTAAGTTAGGGGATCCTGTATGGGCCCGTTCCTTTTCCGGGGATCCACGGTGGGTTCCTGCAACCATCACAGCTCTGACTGGCCCCTGTTCCTTCAGGGCCGGTCTGGCCGATGGAACACAATGGAGGCGCCACCTGGACCAGTTAAGGCGACGCCTCCCCGCGGAGGCAGACGGCCCGAGCCTCTCAGACACTCGCTCTCAGCGTGAGCTACCCTTGATGACCTTTTCCCCAACGGACTGTCTCCATTCGGGGAACGGGGGACAAGCCGACCTTTCGGACAGACGTGCCTCATCCGGCTATTCCTTCCCGCGAAGCCCTTATCGAGACTCTGAATCTACATTCCAACCAGATTGCAGGGGGCCATTGTCGGACACTCCTGTTGCCACGGAGAAGCCACCTTGGACAAACGGACACTGGGCACGGGGCCCCGGGCCAGCATCTTCTCTTGGGGCCGCGCCGCAGACTCACCGCCCCGTTACGGACACGCCTCCGCCGGCGGTTTCCCCCTCGACGAAACCCGCCGGGGAATTACGAAGGTCGGGACGAGAGCGTCATTGTCCCACCTATCTACAAGACTATGTTTGCCCTTCCTAAGGGTACCTTGACTAGGGGGGGAGGGGTGTTGAATACTAGCGCGGGAAGTAAGGTCTCCCTTTCTGATTGGTTCTTGGGCGGAGCCGGGTTAAGCCTATCTCCGATTGGTTGAGTTACTCGACGCCCTATTGGCTTATTGTTCAAACTTGGGGGTATAAATGTTTGGCGCGAACCACGCCATGTTGAATCGTAGTTACCATGCTTTGAATAAAGGATTACTGCTTTGCTACACCTCTTGTCGCGTCCACTCCCTTCGCTCCAAGATGCAAAAGGAAGGATACTGTAAAATCCCCATTCCCTCCACACCCCACTAACCTGCTTTCCAGCCCCATTCTCCTGTGCAAGGCGACAGAAGAAGACCCAGCCGATCAGTTGGGATTCTGATCAGCTGGGACTCAGAAGGCAGCAAATAGATGGGGGCAGGGCCAGCCAGGGGTGGTATTTGCCGGTTCTCCGAACTACTCAAAATTTCTGCTACCGGTTCTCCAGAACCGGTCAGAACTGGCTGAATACCACCTCTGGTATGCTTCCAGTATAGCTGTGACATAGTTGAAAGTACAATTACAGATAGTCCCCCAACTTACAACAGTTTGCTTAGGACTGAAAATAACAGGACTGAAAAAAGCGACTGGTGACCACTTTTCACACTTATGACCATCGCGACATCCCTGTGGTCACATGATTTACATTCACTTGCTTGACAACTGACTCATATTTATGATGGTTGCAGTGTCCCAAGGCCATGTGATCCTCCTTTTGCAACCTTCTAACAAGCAAACTCAATGGGGGAAGCCAGACTCATTTAACAAATGTGTTTGTTTATTTATTTATTTATAAATAAATATAAACAAGCCACATTTAATTGGCTTTGCCTACTGTGCAAAGCCTATATATATTAAACACTAAATACATACCTATTTCCCTGGCTCAGCTGATAAGGGAGGAGAACCTTGTGGCTTAGTGGTTAACACATCTGCCTAAGATGTAATACAGCCCAGGTTCGAATCCCAGTAAGGGTATGGCTAGCTGATGAGAGCTAAATAGCTTGAAATAAATCTATACTAGTCTCCCTTTATTTATTTATCAGCACAAATACAACAAAAATGTAACAAAGGCAACAGTAAAAATATTGGGTTTCTGTCATGATGGTCTCTTGTGACGAGCCGATAGAGAGAGAATGGAAGCAGTAAGCTTCCTCCCATATTTGGGCATACCAGGGATTGTGACACTAAATACATACATACATATACATATACATATACATATACATATACATATACATATACATATACATATACATATACATATACATATACATATACATATACATATACATATACATATACATATACATATACATATACATATACATATACATATACATATACATATACATATACATATATACATACATACATTTATATACATTATATATATATATATATATATATATATATATATATATATATATATATATATATATATATATATATATTAACATACACATTATATGTTATAATAATAAACTTTCTCACGGTCACAGACCAGCAATAGACTAGAATTATCACTGTTTGCAATAGTGTTAAAAGATATTACTAATGATAATAGTAATAACCTCCATAACTGACTCTAGGAGGCGGTGCTCATCTCCGTTTCAAAGCCGAAGAGCCAGCGCTGTCTGAAGATGTCTCTGTGGTCATGTGGGCGGCATGCAGAGGTGGGTTCCTACCAGTTCGCACCTATTCGGTAGAACCGGTTCGTCAAATCTACCGAACTGGTTAGAAGAGATTCCACCAGTGGACCCGGAAAGCAGGCCACACCTACAGAAGAGGTTCCAAAATTTTTTGAAACCCACCACTGGTCCTTGGATATGATTATTCTACACTATCATGCTCATATTTATAAAACTCAGTGCCTCTGTGAAAGGTAAGGATGACTACTGTGTTTGTGGTGCAATCAGAACATTGCGTGTGTTGAAATTGTTTTAACGCAAACCAAAGATGCCTTTTAAAAAACAAGTTTACATCCTATTCTTATGCATGCCAGTGCTGTGTGGGAGGTAATTCAAGGTGGTTCTGACAAGTGTCGTCGGCATCTTCATATCGGGTCACATGGGCGGGAAGCCACTCCCATCCGGTCACATGGGCGACAAGCCACTCCCACAAAGGAGGCCACACCCACAGAGTAGGTTCAAACAATTTTTGAAACCCACCACTGGCGGCATAACTAAATGCCGAAGGTGCACGGAACACTGTTACCTTCCCACCAAAGGTGTTTCCTATTTTTTCTACTTGCATTTTTTATATGCTTTCTAACTGCTAGGTTGGCAGAAGCTAGGAGAAGCAACAGGAGCTCACTCCATTATGCGCCGCTAGGGATTCGAACCTCCGAACTTTTGACCCTTCTGATCGACAAACTCAGCATCTTAGCCACTGAGTCACTGCATCCCTTCATAATAATAAATACCCTATAAAATAAAATAACCCTATCAAACAGTATGGCTCTTTCCCTTGGTTACAAGATGAGAGAGCGGGGTAAATATGTGTGTAAATATAGATTCTCTAAAAATTGTTGCAAGTAAACATCTTTCATTCTGTAATCAAATTTTCCTCGTGGTCATTGCAGCTGCACAGAATTTTGATACTGCACGTGCAGTAACCGGGTTTGAGTCCTGGAGGATGTTTGTTATTATTTAACCACTGCAGTGATTCACTTAGCATGTGTGATAAGAAAAGTTGTAAAATGGGTTAAAACTTGCTTAACAGATCTCTTTTTCACAACATAAATTCTCGGCTCAATTGTGTTGAGGGCTACCTGTGTTGCCGTCATCATCATCATCATCATCATTTTTATTTTATATACTTTATTCATTAAACATGAAACTCAGTCAACTGAATATTTAAAAATGCGTCACAATCACCATTGACTGGTGCTAACAGTTTATATGGGTTGCTGCTAGCGTTCTAGGTATCAACCAAGTACCTTCTTAACATATATGATGTTCCAAGTAGCACAGGTTTTTGTAGTTCCGCTGGTGTTATTACAAAAATCTGCAATTTCTTAATGTGTTTTATAAAATTCCTGAACATGGTGCCAAGTGCCCCGGTGACAATGGGCATCACTGTTAAATGCTTCATCCATAGCCATGTAGTTTCGATGGCCAGGTTGAGTTATTTCATTATTTTTTCTAGTTCTTTGTTTCTTTTCAACTATTGTTATATCAGGTATGTTGTAGGCCAAGTGCCTGTCAGTCTGAATTCTGAAATCCCACAAGATCTCAACTTTTCCATTCTCTAGAACCTTCGCAACCTGATGTTCCCAGTGGTTTTTGCTGTACTCACATCCAAATTATTATCATTATCATCATCATCATCATCATCATCATCATCATCATCATCATCATCATTATTATTATTATACAAGTGTATCACAGCGGCCAGTTGTTTTGCCGGATTTGGCATTGGTTACTAGTCGGGCCCCACCCAGGGGCCTAGGACGTTGTAACGTATTTTCGTAATATGCGTGCAGATCCAAGCAGTGCGGCTTTTTGTATTTGACTGATGGTGATTTTGTCAATTTTTAACTGTTTTAAATGTAATTCCAGTGCTTTTGGAATAGCACCCAGTGTGCCAATTACCACTGGAATTATCACTGCTGGTTTGTGCCATAGTCGTTGAATTTCGATTTTTAAGTCCTGGTATCTTGCGATTTTTTCATGTTCCTTCTCGGCGACCCTGCTATCACCTGGTATTGCGATGTCTATGATTGTGACCTTATTTTTCTCAACTAGTGTGATGTCTGATGTATTATGCGCCAGTATTTTGTCGGTTTGTATGCGAAAATCCCACAAGATCTTGACCATCTGATTTTCGGTGACTTTTTCAGGCTGATGTTCCCACCAGTTTGTTGCTGTTTCAATATTATAACTTTTGCACAAATTCCAATGGATCATTTGTGCTACTGAATTGTGCCGCAATTTATAATCAGTCTGCGCGATTTTTTTACAGCAGCTGAGTATGTGATCAACAGTTTCATCAGCTTCTTTGCAAGGTCTGCATTTGGCATCATCAAAGGATTTTTCGATTTTGGCCTTAATGGCATTTGTGCAGATAGCTTGTTCTTGCGCAGCCAGGATTAGTGACTCTGTTTCTTTCTTTAATGTACCTGTTGTTAACCATAACCAAGTTTGTTCACTGTCCACTTTATCTTTTATTTTTTCCAGAAATTGGCCATGCAGTGCTTTGTTCTGCCAACTCTCCATTCTTGATTTTATCACTTCTTTTCTGTATTCTTGTTTCGTCTGTTGGGCCTTCGGTAGATTTTTGTTCTTTACTTTGATTAATAGATGTTCTTGACTTTCTTTTAAATAATCAGCCAGTGCATGTTTTTCTTCTTCAACTGTTTGCTTCACTTGTAATAATCCTCTGCCACCTGATTTTCGGGGCAGATACAGTCTATCAGTATCACCACGTGGATGTAAACTGTAGTGCATTGTCATTCGTTTCCTGGTTTTTCGGTCCAAAAGGTCCAAACCAGCTTGTGTCCAGTTAACTATACCAGCTGTGTATCTTATAACTGGTATTGCCCAGGTATTTATGGCCTTGATTGTATTTCCACCATTCAATTTAGATTTCAAAATTTTCCTAACTCTGTTGGTGTACTCTCGCCTGACAATAGTTTTTACTTCTCCATGCTTGATGTTATCCAACTGCAGAATGCCTAAGTATTTGTAGGCTTCATTTTCTTTGCATTTAATTAATTGGCCATTGGGCATTTCAATTCCCTCACATGCAGTGATTTTGCCCCTTTTTATGGATACAGTGGCGCATTTTTCCATGCCAAACTGCATTGAAATATCGGTGCTGAATACTCGGACTGTGTTTGTCAATGATTGGATTTCTATTTCTGACTTTCCATAGAGTTTCAAATCATCCATATATAGTAAATGCAAAATTTTTTCAGCTTCTTTGGCTGTTTGGTAGCCTAATTTCATTTTTTTTCAGATTACTGATAGTGGGATCATTGCGATGATGAAGAGAAGAGGTGAAAGTGAATCACCCTGGAAAATTCCTCACTTGATATTAACCATTCCGTAGATCTCATTCCCTACTGCCAACTCAGTTCTCCATTGTTTCATTGCCTTTTCAGTAAAGGATGTAATATTTTTGCTAATGCCAGTTGTTTCTAAGCATTTTATGATCCAACTATGTGGCAGTGAGTCAAATGCCTTTTTGTAATCAATCCAGACCATATTCAAGTTCGTTTTTCTGTTCTTACAATTTTCTAATATCATTTTATCAATTAGAAGCTGATCTGTTGTGCCCCTGCTCCTTCTTTTGTTGCCTTTTTGCTCTACTGGCAAGATGTTGTTTGTTTCCAAATAATCCATCATGTTATCTGCAATAATGCCTGTGAGTAATTTGAAGGTTGTTGGCAAGCATGTTATTGGTCTGTAGTTTTCAGATGTTGTTCCTTTAGTTGCATCTTTCTGAATCAAGTATGTTTTTCCAGTTGTCAACCATTCATCAATTTGGCCCTTTTGTAAAATTTCATTCAGTTGCCTGGCCAATATTGCATGTAAACTGGTCAGATATTTGAGCCAGAAACCATGTAATTGGTCCTTTCCAGGTGATGTCCAATTCTTTACCTTTTTAACTCGATTTTTGACCATCTCAGTTGTTATTTCTAATACTTGCATTTGTTTGTTGCCAATGCTTTTCTCAAAGTCATGTATCCACTTTGCTTTCTTGTTGTAATCCTTTGCATTTTCCCACAATTCTTTCCAGAATTCAACTGTGGCCTGTTTTTCTGGTTTTTCACTTTTGGTGTCACCATTCACATTAAGACTTTGATAAAAACGCCGTTGGTCTGATCGAAATTGCTGGTTTTGTTTATATTGGATGACTCGTGCCTCATATCTTTCAATTTTTCTAGGTGTTGCTGTTATCAATCTCTACAGCTTCATTGATGTTTCTTGTATCCAATCTATATCTTCTGATTAGCCGATCTATGATTTTGTTGTTTTTAAGCCGTTGCTCATGCATGTTCTTTAAGTTACTAGCATCTGCCCTTAATTTTTTGATTTTTTGTTCTAAACGGATTTTCCACTTTGGTTTTGATGCTTTTTCTGTTGTGTGACTAGGTACTTTAATTTTAATGCCTAGTTCATTAGTGACTATTACAGCTGGGCTGTACATTAACTAGTTTGTTTCCAAGATGGATCCCGGTTCAATTGTTGAAAACACTGCATTAACCATTTTCATGATAGGGGCCAAAATTTTCTTAGGCACAGTTTTTAGTGATGGTAAACGTTGCCTTTCCTCATTAAGCAGAAAATGCTCCATGATCTTATCCTTCAATTCTTTTTGTTTTTGAGTTAGTTCATCAGTTGGTTCAGTGATAACTGGTTCTAGTGGTGGTGATGTTATTTCCTCCCCGAGAGCTTTTTCTGGGAGTTCTACTATAATGTTTTTAGTTGTGTCTTGAATATCAGTTATTTCCGCTTGTGATATTGTTTTTTGGGTTTTGCAATTTGCCTGAATTTCCTCATGTTCAACTTCACTAAACACTTTATTCCGTATAATAAATCGCCTTTGATCTGCTAGTCGTTGTTCGCTAACATTTGAATCTGGATATTGTTCTTTCCATAATTCATACATTCGCTTTAAATAACCTCTTTTTTCTCGCTCTGAGTTGTAGTAACAGGCCATTATGGCACGGTTTTCATCTGCACTATATTTTTGTCATTTTGTTGGCTGGTCCACTTGTAGCCCACTTGTCGACGGATGTCCAGGGACCCCAACATCCGCCGCGGCCCTTGTTAACCCGCGCAACGACCGATGCGGTATGGAATTCTTATTTGTTTTTTTTCACCATATTGTATGGGTTGGCAGGGTTTTTTTTACGGGACCAGATGCCAACCTGACCCCAACCCTCCTCCTTTCTCATCCTGGCTTGGGACCGGCAACGGCGGAGTTGTTGTTGTTGTTGTTGTTGTTGTTGTTGTTGTTATTATTATTATTATTTGGTTAATCTTTGATGAGATTCACACCCTTTGGTAGCTCAACAGTTCGAGTCCTAACCAAGGACCTAGGAACTGTTAAGGTAACGTCAGAGGATATAAGCTGTTCCAAGTAGGGTGGTTTTCTGTAGAATCAGAATGTTCAAGTCTGATAAATTTAAAATTTCCAAATAGCAAGGTATCCCTTTGGGTATTGCTCCAAGGGCTCCAATTACAATTGGGACTACACACAATTTCTTTTTCCACAGTTGCTCATCTTCAATTTGCAAGTCCCGGTACTTTGTGATTTTTTCTTGCTGTTTATCTTCAATTCGTGCATCTCCAGGTATTGCAATGTCAATGAACCATACTTTTTTCTTTTCAACTATTGTTATGTCAGGTGTGTTGTGGGCCAAGTGCCTGTCAGTCTGAATTCTGAAGTCCCAGAAGATCTTGACTTTCTCATTCTCTAAAACCTTCTGAACCTGATGTTCCCAGTAGTTTTTGCTGTTCTCCAATCCAAACTTTTGACACAATTTCTATTGAATGATCTTAGCAATGCGGTCATGGTGTTGTAGGTAGTCAGTTTGTGAAATTTTGCTGCACCCACTGATCAAGTGGTTGACTGTCTTGTCTTTCTCTTTACAGAGGCGGCATTATTGCAGAACTTGGGTGAGTGTAACCATCTCAGCTCTTTGGCTGTTCTCACACCTCACAGATGCTAAACTATCATAATATTCCAGGATCCTCTTTGTTCGGTTTCATTTTCTTAAAATTTGATATTCTGAATCAAATCTAGCATCAGAGATGAATGGCAAGCAAGTAGGGTGGATTGATCAGTGTGAGGACACACCGTCGGCTCTGGTCCACTCAGCCTAACCCTGGCTTCAGTGAGAAAGTCCTTGTGAAATTTGAAGGAAAAAAAATAACAGCGGTTGTGATCTCTTCCATGCAATATTTCACTGAAATCAGTGGGATGCAAAGAATCTGAGACGGGAACTGTTTCCTTTCTTCCTGACTATTTTGGAGCAAATGTCCTTCTCAACGATCAATCAGAGTCAATGGTGAGACTTGTGGAGGTGGGGAGCTTGATTTCTCCCGGGATTCATAAATCTCGCCACGGCGTCAGAACCTTCCATCATTTCGCATGCCACAGCAGTTCAGGGAAAACTGGAAGCACCCGGTGCATAATTTATGCTAGCGCTCTTAAGCTCTGCGGCGATCTTTTGGGTGGGGGGGGGATGTTCAAATCTCGTTTGTACTCGATGCTGCATTTGACCAGTCAAGCTGTAAGACATCTGCAGAAGGTCACCTCGCTATCCAAGCCTGTCTTTGCAACTCCAGGTCTCGGAAGAACAAATAGTACTCGTCCAAATTGGCAAGTGGAGGGGGTGGAGAGAGGCAGTTTGGAGTTGGAAGAAGCCAAAAACAGCTTGCTGGAGATGAATTTAGTAACAGGATGCAGAGCACAGCAGGTGCCAGCGCATTATGAAACCAGCAAACCACCAGTCTAATGCTTTTGCTCATCCTCCTCATATCTTCCAGCTTGAATAAACTTAGCCCAGCATGGTCCTTGCGTAACGGTCTCAATCTCCTCTGATTTCCTTTGGCCCTAAATAAATAAAGGAAGCCTTGTTTATTCATGAGAGAGGGGAGATTTAACAGGGCTCACAAAAGCAGTCTGACAAAGGATGAGTTCATCCTTTCCTTGCGGTCTAACAAAGAATCTCAATCAAGGAGGGTAAAAAAATCTCTCTCTCTCCCTCTCCCTCTCTCTCTCTCTCTCTCTCTTCTGTCTCTCTCTCTCTCTTTAAGTGGGTGTGTTTATTGGCTGAGTCACAGCAATAGAGTTTATTCAGAAGTCAGTCCCACTGAGATAAATGAGACTTCCTCCCAGCAGGCCTGGCTGTTCAGGGCACAAAATGGCAGCCGACACTGCAGAGTTGTGGGTTACCCCTTTGACTCTTCCGAAACCCCCATTTACGTTGCTTCTATTAGCTGACTTAGAACTGCTAATTTAGCGGATCTGTTCCTATGTGATACCGTTTTAAATTTGATCCGTTTTCTACCCCAGCATCAGGTTAGGGTGCATGGCAAGGGGTGCAAAAGGGGCTGCAATGATTCCAGTGCTCTGCCAGGTCTAGCAACAGCACAAAGTAGAATACTTTATCTGGCCAAGTGTGATTAAGACGCACAAGGGATTTGTCTCTGGTGCAGAAGCTCCTAGTATACCTGCAAAACAACAGCATCATCACCAGAGGTCGGTTGCCAATTGTTTTACTACTGGTTCGGGTGCGGTGCTGCCCACGTGCAACACCTCTGTGCATTCAAAGAAGCATCCGGGTGGGTGGGTAGAGCCTCCCGCCGCCGCTACTACTGGTTCAGCTGATCTGGGCCGAACCAGCAACAACTCACCTCTGATCATCACCATAGTATCTCTTATCCCAAATCCCATGAGAATTAGCTGTGTATAGACCAAGGGTGTCAAACTCAAGGCCCGGGGGCCGGATCTGGCCCACAAGGTGCTTAGATCTGGCCTGCGGGGCCACCCTGGAAACCGCAAAGGACCACCCCGCAGTGTCTCTGTCAGAAAAAAATAGAGCTTGGGAGGGCCATTTTCAGCCCGCCTGGGCTCTGTTTTCAGCCACAACAACCTCCTGCAGCCCTCAGCCAGCACATGGTCTCCCCAAGCTCCATTTTCACTGGCAGAGGGCTGCAGAAGGCCATTGTTGCCTAAAACAGAGCCTCGACAAGTGATGTTGAGCCTTGCCATGCCTGCCAATGAGGTTGACACCCCTGCACTAGACCCAGCTGGTTCTCAATAATAGATGTAAGGGTAAAGGTTCCCCTCACACATATGTGGTAGACGTTCCCGACTCTAGGGGGCATGTGGCCGGTATGACTCAATGCCGAAGGCACATGGAACACTCTTACTTTCCCTCCAAAGGTGGTTCCTATTTTTCTACTTGAGAGACCGCCTGCTGCCAATTACCTCCCAAAGACCCATTAGATCACACAGATTAGGCCTCCTCCGGGTTCCGTCTACTAGCCAATGTCATCTGGCTACTACCTGGGGGAGGGCCTTCTCTGTGGCGGCTCCGGCCCTTTGGAACGAGCTCCCTGCAGAGATTCGGACCCTCACCTCTCTCCAGGCCTTCCGAAAAGCCGTTAAAACCTGGCTGTGTCGGCAGGCCTGGGGTCGATGAGTTCCCTTCCCCTCTCGAATCGTGTGGCTGTTGGTTGTTTTAAATTCCCTGTACTTTTTGTTGTAGTTCTTGTGTTTCCCTTCCCCTCCTTGGGTTTGTGCGCCGCCCTGAGTCCCGCCGGGAATAGGGCGGCATATAAATAAAATGAACCTTGAACCTTGAACTTGTATTTTTACGTGCTTTCGAACTGCTAGGTTGGCAGAAGCTGAGACAAGTAATGGGAGCTCACTCCATTACGCGTCGCTAGGGATTCGAACCGCTGAACGGTCCATGTTTCTGATCGACAAGTTCAGCATCTTAGCCACTGAGCCACTGTGTCCCTTTCAATGAATAAGAATAAGGCATAAAAAAATACAACAGGACAGAACAGAGTAGAATGTTCTTGCTCATTTCTATTGCAGCTGTACGTGGTCATATTTCCACCGGAATGCAAAGAAAACCTTTCTCATAAAATATTTAAAGTGGTGATTTGCTGGATTCAGTATTATCACTCATGAAACCTGCGCCTGAGCATGAAGACTGTTGCTGTTGTTATTAAACTTTGGAGCTCTCTCGGAGCCTTTAATTATATTTGACTGCACCAAATACTTTTGCTGCATTTAAATGCTTTTTCCTCCCTTCCTTTTGAGATGGGGGGGGGAAGCAGATATGTGTTTTTGGAGTGGGGGAATCGCTTTGCATTGGGGCTCTGCGTTCTTGCTTATTAAGAGCCCACAAAGCCTCCCAAGACCAGAGCAAAATTTCCACATCACTGCCAGCAAAAAAAGGAGCAAGCCGGAACGGTTGTGTACCGAAGGGATCCCTTGCAGAACCGCATGTTAAAGTTGCTGCATTTATGAATAAAGTCGAGCATTATCATTTTTAATAGGAATTAAAACAGCTAGAGGGAGGAAGAGGGCAGCACTGCGATCAGTGCAAAGGAAAACACTCTAACCATTTTAATTAACTGTATTTTAATAGCTTTGGTTATAATTGAATAATTTAAATACCAAGGGGAAACACTTAAATCTCCTAAAAGCTTTCTTTTTATTTACATTTTAAGTACCGGTCTTGGAGAAAGAATGATAGAGGAAGGGCTGGGGAGGAGGCAGAAGGGAGGGGAGAGTCACAAAAGGCTGCTCCTTCTTCTTTTTTTTTTTTCCTTGCAGCTGCCAGACTAAAACTGGAAGTATTTATGGGATTTTAGTCACTGCTTTACAGGGCTCTACACTGAACCTGGGGAAAAAAAATCCATCCCTCCCTCCACCCATGCAGAAAATATTACACAATCTTGTGGCGCTATTACCCTTGACTTCCCGAGTCATAAAAATTGCAAGAAAAGCAAAAACTGGGCGGCAAGGATCATCCATAATCCGTTTCTCATTCAGCGCCAAAAAAGAAAGAAAAGAAAGAAATTAAAAAGAGAGTGGCATGGAGACAGAGGATCAACACACATACACACAGAGAGAAACACTCACAGAACATATGGCTATGTTGCCTGGCTGTGGATGCTGCAGGCCTTCTGAAATTTCTGAGCGTCTCTTACTCCATTTGTATGTGTTATAATTTCAACCAGGGCCGTGTGGGTTTCTCAAGAGTAATGATTCATTCCTGAAGATGACCATGTGCCATGTGCAATGCTCAACAACTTGGTTGACACTTAATGCCCTTCAACTGTCCTAATCCCAAAATAGACAGATGCAAATGGAAGCAGGCAACCTAAATTGCCTTCAGAAGTTGTGGGAGCTTCATCACTGGAGGCTTTCAAGAAGAGACTGGACTGCCACCTGTCAGAAATGGTATAGGGCCTCCTGCTTGGGCATGAGGTTGGACTAGATGACCTTCAAGGTCCCTTCCAATTCTGTTAATCTGTTTAAATCTGTTTAAATTCTTTCTTAGGTTCACTAATGACAGATGCCAATATTGGTTCTTCTTGTGGTTGGCCAGCTTATTTGATCTTCAACAGTTTCCAAAATCCATAATTCTTTCTTCTCCATCAGCTCTTTTGAGTCTGGTGACCCCAGAGCAGCAAGTCCTAGAATTCTCAGGGATCATAACAGCTTGGAATTCTGGGAATTGCAGACTTATCATGTTGGAAAGCGGTTGTCAGGGTTCCAAATAGCATCCAAAATTAAATCAGAGTCCAAGGCAAAGTATTGCTCAAAGTTCCAATTTATTAAGAGAGTCATGTTGCCACATCTGGGAAAACTCGAATCTGAAGGCTTTCCAGTTTCCCCACCCAGTTGAAAGTTCAAGATCTTGCCTCCACACCCATAAGTCCATCACATGGTCCAATTCTCCACTGCCATGCTGGCAGTTCCACCGATCCAGTTCTGGTCAGGTGCAGAGGTGCAGAGACAAAGGATGACCTTGGCTTTCTAGATAGAATTTTGTTTTGGCTACATATCATCTAACTCCACACAATCCCCCCTCCCATTTTCCCACAATAAAAATTGCATAGTAGAATAATAGAAAGTGTGGCAGGCCTGTGATCCACAAGCAAATATGGCTGCAGGCCTGACAGCAGTCAGATTATTGCTTCTGTCAATCTTTTCTCCAGCACTCTTGGTCTTTTTAATGCATTCAGTTTATTTCTATTGGTTTTTTTAAAAAAATTCACTTTGCACATCGGAATGGATTTTATCCCCTCTTCTTCCCCATCAATTACTCACTTCCAGCTATAAATAACAACAAATGAAACACACAAAAAGAGATTTATTGGATAATATTTCTCAACATTCAACCATAGTGGACAATGTAGGTTTAATGTTGGTTTTAATATATGTTGTGTACAAATGTTGTAATTGTTGCTGTGTTTGCAATTTTTGTCCTTTTGTTGTTGTTCTTGTAGTTTTTAACATTATACCTTTGAAATAAATAAAATAAAATATTATTAAAAAAAGAAAAAATGTCTTCCTTATTAAACCAAATCAATTTGATAAAATCCCTTTCCGAGGTGGCGCAGTGGTTAGAGTGCTGTACTGCAGCCACTTCAGCTGACTGTTATCTGCAGTTCGGCGGTTCAAATCTCACTGGCTCAGGGTTGACTCAGCCTTCCATCTTTCCGAGGTGGGTAAAATGAGGACCCAGACTGTGGGGGCGATATGCTGACTCTGTAAACCGCTTAGAGAGGGCTGAGAGCCCTATGAAGCTGTATAAATGTCTAACTGCTATTGCTATTGCTTTCCAATAGCACATGTAATATACTATTTGCAATCATACATTGAACTATGGGTTAAGACATCTCAATCAGCCTTGGAAATCACATGGAAACAAGAAATCTTGTTGGATTGAGATCTTCATACTGTTGACTAGAAAGGAATAAATCTATTTCGAATGAATTTCTGGAACTGTTCTGTTAGTTCTCTGCTGCTTTTTTTTTTTTTTTTTGCATTAATTGAAAATGTCATCACATAGTCAAAATTTCAATATATGAGCTGCCAACCCAGTCACCCTAGCATGGATTTATTTACATTTTGACTGCTCAGTTGCCCCGGCTGTCTGATCAAACCATTTAGAAACAAAACACAAGTTAACATCGATGCAACACACAGCCAATAAGATGATACATTTGTGCATTGCTTTCATCTAATGTGCAATTTGCTTCCTCATCGCTCAAGAAAACTGGCTTATGGCCAGTGGAGGGATTCAGCCAGTTCGTACCTATTTGGGAGAACTGGTTGTTAACTTTCTAAGCAGTTCAGAGAACCAGTTGTTGGAAGAAATCTGTCAGGCCTGCTAAAAAGTACCCTAACAATGCCTGCTTCATAATAAGTGACCCGATATTGTAATACAAAAAGCAGTGATTTATTAACAGCTTCATTAGGCATTTCTTATTTGCAGCCATCTTTTTTGCTTTCTTTATCTGCTTTTGAACTTTGCCCGTGTTTCTGTCCTCCCTTCAGTCTTTGTCATAAATCACGTTACCCAATAGCTTCATTCATCTCAACCCAGCTACTGTAATCTGAGATCCAGCTCCACCCATGCTCCGCATGGAATGCCAATACAGAGAGTTGACACCTGCAGCCATCTTTTCTTTTGGATCTTTGGCCTGCCACACTTTCTATTATTCTACTATGCATTTTCTATTGTGGGAAAATGGGAGGGGGGGTTAAGGAATTACATACTATGTAGCCATAACAAAATTCTATCTAGAAAGCCAAGGTCATCTTTTGTCTTTGCACCTCTGGACCTGTCTGGAACTGGATGGGTGGAACTGCCAGCATGGCAGTGGGAAATTGGACCATATGATGGACTTGTGGGTGTGGGGGCAAGATCTTGAACTTTCAACTAGGTGGGAAAAACCAGGAAACTTTCACATTTGTGTTTTCCCAGATATGCCAATATGGCTCTCTTAATAAATTGGAACTTTGAGCAATACTTTGCCTTGGATTCTGATTTACTTTTGGATGCTACTTGGAACCCTGACAAAATCTCATTTAACAGGGCTATTCCTGTAAGGAAGGCAGGAAGGAAACATTCTGGTGTTGTTTCTAGCCTAATCTTTATTGCCCTTCTTACAGAAACTGCCTCTCTAGTTAACCCTTATTACATTGTAACAGCTAAGGCGAAGCGCCCATTGACGTGAATGATGTTGAGTTGGCCACACCCACCCAGTCACATGGCTGGATTCTGATTGTGCCGTGCTTCATAAACCAAGGTTAAACAAACCATGGCTGGACTCAAGAGGTGATTTCAGCCTGAGTTAAGCAGTAAAAGCCTTTAAAAAAAAAAAAGTGGTTGTTAAGTACATGGAAGAAGGAAAGGTTTACTCCTGCCCATGTGACCTCTAACTCAGTAGAATGATCCACAAATACAAGATGACAGAGCAGTCAAGGGGAACTCAGTCTAAAAACAGTGGCAGCCAGATGGAAAGAAATGGCCCCTAAAAGGATAAAAATAAATAAAAGCTGGATATCTAAACAATCCAAATGCTTCTTTAAAGCATACAGAAAGACATCCCATCCCATCAAATGGATACGTTTTCCCCCCCCTTCCAGATCAGCCCTTAAATCTATAGTTTTACTATATCAATATTGCATATTTGTGATGCATATGCTAAGAAACGGTGCTTTGGACTTTATGTTTACACCAGTGTTTCTCAACCTTGGCGACGTTAAGTCCTGTGGACTTCAATTCCCAGAATTCCCCAGCCAGCTGTGCTGGCTGGGGGATTCTGGGAGTTGAAGTCCACAGGACTTAACGTCGCCAAGGTTGAGAAACACTGGTTTACACAGTTTTCAACATGTGGAATCTTCCCTTCCCTTCTCTTTTTAATCCATTTACTTCATTCTGTTTCCTTTCCTTTCCTTCCTTCTCTTTCCTTCTGTATCATTTACTTCATTCTCTTTCCTTTCCTTTCTTTCCTTTCCTTCCTTCCCTTTCCCTTTCCCTTTCCCTCCCTCCCTCCCTCCCTCCCTCCCCTCCCTTCTTCTTTCTTTCTTTCTTTCTTTCTTTCTTTCTTTCTTTCTTTCTTTTCTTTTAAGATGGGATTCACAGCTCAAGCCAGGAGAAAATGGTTGAGATACATTTTCATGACCCCACAAAGCAGGGCTTTGAGAGAATGCACCAAACCCCATTAAGTAATTTAAGATGACAGGAACATGTCATTAGGAAGCAAAGACACGCTGCCGTCCCCAGGAGACATCGGAAGGAAAGAACAGGCTTTATTTGGGTCTTCCATGCCATGGGTGCACAGATGAGTCTCCAATTGCCTCGGAAAGAACTGACAATTATGTTTGGTGTATGAGCCTGGAAGGAAGGCAGTCTTAATTTCTTATCAGCAAATAACAAACTGGACAGTCAATGCTTGCAATGTTTTCCTTGCCTCCTAGCAGCTAATCAGTTATGTGATTCATGAAGATATTATGATATGGAGGTCAAGTCAGTTCTCACAGCTGAGGGTCAGCTCAAAGGAGATATTACTTTTTTCCCCCTGTCCTCAGATGCTTTGGAGAATAGGTTGACCCCCCTCCTCTCTGTGACAGCCTCTCAAATACCAATACAGCTATCATGTCTCCCATAGACCCATGATAGTGAACTGTTCTGAACCACCCCCCTCCGGCCTGTGAGTAACGCAGACACAGGCTTGGCTATTTGCCACATTGAACCTATGGCATGGGTGCCAGAGGTGGCATGCAGAGTCTTCTCTATGGGCACGTGCCCAGTTGCCAGCTGCTCTTCTGGTTGTCGGTGTGCGCATGCCAGCCACCTAGTCTTTGGGTTTCCAGAGCTCCGGCATGCGTGAAGACCAGATGGTTAGTGCGTATGTGCACACCAGCCAGCTGGTCTTTGAGTTTCCATGGCTACAGTGCATATATGTTCCGATTTGGGCACTCAGTGTTGGAAAGGTTGCATCACTGCCCTAGTCCTTCTCTTTTTGATTAGACGTACCCAGTTCCTGCAACCATTTTTCATGTGTTTTAGCTTCCAATCCCCTAATCATCTTTGTTGTACTTCTCTGCACTCTTTCTAGAATTTCCACATCTTTTTTATATTGTGGCCACCAAAACTGGATGCATTATTCCAAGTGTGGTCTTTCCAGGGCATTATAAAGTAGTCAACATGAAGTGAGCTTCATTCAAATATATCTTTATCTATCTGTCTGTCTGTCTGTCTGTCTATCTATCCGTCTGTCCGTCTGTCCGTCTGCCTGTCTGCCCGTCTGCCCGTCTGCCCGTCTGCCCGTCTGCCCGTCT
The DNA here is from genome assembly GCF_009769535.1 of Thamnophis elegans. Taxonomy (NCBI): domain Eukaryota; kingdom Metazoa; phylum Chordata; class Lepidosauria; order Squamata; family Natricidae; genus Thamnophis; species Thamnophis elegans. The sequence goes on along the minus strand of NC_045555.1, from coordinate 15,300,382 downwards.
GCCCGTCTGCCCGTCTGCCCGTCTGCCCATCTATCTGTCTGTCTGTCTGTCTATCATCTATCTCTGTCTCTATCTATATCTATCTATCTATTATCATCATCGATCATCGATCATCGATCATCTATTTATCTATCTATCTATCTATCTATCATTATCATCATCATCATCATTATCTATCTATCTATCATCTATCATCTATCTATCATCCATATCTATCTATCATCTATCATCTATCATCTATCATCTATCATCGATCATCGATCATCGATCATCTGTCATCTATCATCTATCATCTATCATCTATCATCTATCATCTATCATCTATCATCTACCATCTACCATCTACCATCTACCATCTATCATCTACCATCTACCATCTATCATCTATCATCTATCATCTATCTATATATCATCATCATATCTATCTATCTATCTATCATCGATCATCGATCATCGATCATCATCATTATCTATCTATCTATCTATCTATCTATCTATCTATCTATCATCTATCATCTATCATCTATCATCTATCATCTATCATCTATCATCTATCATCTATCATCTATCATCTATCATCTATCATCTATCATCTATCATCTATCATCTATCATCTATCATCTATCATCTATCATCTATCATCTATCTATATATCATCATCATATCTATCTATCTATCTATCTATCTATCTATCTATCTATCTATCTATCTATCTATCTATCATCTATCAGTGATTCAGGCAAATCCTGTTTGGCCTTTTCTTTCTCACTAACTCTACTTCAAATCATTCCAGTTCAAGTCTTATTCATGGGAATGATGGAAAATTGTAACTTGCCAAATGGTTCCAATGGTTAAAGTAGCAATAGCACTTAGACTTATGCACTGCTTCACAGTGCTTTACAGCCCTCTCTAGGTGATTTACAGAGTCAGCCTCTTGCCCCAGCAATCTGGGTCCTCATTTCACTGATCTTGGAAGGATGGAAGGCTGAATCAATAGCACCAGGAAAAAACACTTAGACTTATATACCGCTTCACAGTGCTTTGCATCCCTCTCTAGGTAGTTTACAGAGTCAGCCTCTTGTCCCCAACAATCTGGGTCCTCATTTTACCCACCTCAGAAAGATGGAAGGCTGAATCAACCATGAGCCGGTTAGGATCGAACTGCTGGCAGTTGGCAGAATTAGCCTGCAATACTGCATTCTACCCACTGTGCCACACCAATCAGAGTAAAGAACATTAGCAATTTAATGGCATGCGTTTCAATTTTCTGCTTTACAGATGTAGGAGAGCTGATCGTATGTGATAACATACCTGTATATGATAACACACCTGCTTTTTGCTTTGGTAGAGACATTGATGAGCTTGGGGTTTCTAAATTCAATTGTTTGAAAACATGAACTGCTAGAGCTGAAAGCTTTAATCAGTTTCATAACAAGGCCGTGTTTAATTGGTGAGGGCCAATTTAATTAGCACATCATGGCCATCATCCAACTAATGCTAGTTATGACACAGTCCCAATGGAACTTGTTATGCTTTGTCTCTATCTACCCATGCAGCAAAATTAAGGGACAGAATTAGGATGGTCAAGGGAGATGTACATCTTCTGATTGCAGATTTGGAAACTATTTTGAAGTCCTTCTGCTCACTGAAGGATGAGAATTCCAAACAGCAGTAGAGACTTAGTTCAGAAGCCCTAGGAAGGGCAGCATTTTGCTTTTTGAGTTTTCTCCTTGAATGAAGTGGAAAATGAGTCAATCCCATTCTATCTTCACAGTGTACTCTGTGTGAGATTCCTCCCACCAGCTTCCTACTAAAAGTCTTTCTTGAAATTGGAAGTTGATAACAGTCAAAGAGAGCTGCCAATTACCTTTGCTTTTAGTGCTTCTGTCATATGCTTTTCCCACATTCTGGGCAATCAGCAGTGGTAGGAAATACTTTGATTTTATTTTATTAATATATAAGAGACACAGTGGCACAGCAGCTTAGTGATACTGGAACTGCTGGCCAGAAATAGCCTGTATTCCAGATGTTCGAGCCCAGCTCTGTGAGACAGAGTAATCTCCCATTCTTCAATCCCTAGCCAGTGGTGGGATTCAACCAGAGGTGGGTTCCTACCGGTTCGGCCCAGTTCGGCCGAACTGGTAGTAACTTGGCGGCCTGAGTCACTGGAACCAGCAGTGACCCAGGCCTGCCACGCCCCCAAACCAGGTCTCTCAGTGGTGCTGTAGGTGCTGCCATCTTATTTTTGCCGTCTGCTCATGCACAGAGGAATTTTTGTTGCACTGCACACACAGTCACGTGGTGTGTCCCTGAGCGAACTGGCAGTAGAGGCAGCTAGAACCTACCCCTGGATTCAACTGGTGTAACAACTGGTTCAGTGAGTACGCACTTTGTGTGTACGCAGTGCTTTTGAAAACAACTCAAAAACCTACCTTCTACTGCCGCCCCAGTGAGTAAAATAGCTGCGGTGTAGCAATCCACTCTACTGCGCCTATCAGCTGGGCTTCAAACAAAGGGAATGTAGGTCAGTATAGCCCAGGAGTGGACGGGCTGGCTCAGCTGATTGTTGGGGAGAACTGGTTCAATCTCAGCTGATTGTCAAAGCTACTGGTTTACCCGAACAGGTTCAAACCAGCTGTATCCCACCCCTGTCCCTATCGCCTTCTTGTTTGAGTTTGAAAGCATGCAATATTGCGAGTAGATAAATGGGTACCACTTTTGGTGGGAAAAAGTTAGTGCATTTGTGTGCACGGAGAGCAGAAGGCAGAGCAGGATCTGGCTGGACACGAGGCAACACAACACAAGGTGAAGTGATACCAAACTGGTGGAGGAGCCCAGAAGAGTCATTAGCTTGACTGCCGCTAGTCAGCTGGTGTAAGCTAGTTCACCCCCTGAAATGCCCCATGGGTGGCCATGCCAGTGCTGAATAGAATGAAGTGGCAAATTAGGCTGTCAGGACCGCATTGTGTCTAGCATGTATAGATTTCCCTGACAGTGTATGCCATATGCCAAATAAATAAATAAAAATGAGACTTACAAACAGTAGTATAGATGTAGTTCAGAATTTCCAGCATTTTGCTATATAAGCTTTCTCCTTGAATGTGGAAAATGAATTCAAATTGGTCAGTTCCGTTCTATCCTGTCGTGTAGTCTGTGTAAGACTCTCGCAATCACTTCTTGCTAAAAGTGTTCCTTGAAATTGGAAATTGATAACAAACAGGGAGCCAAGCTATTCTCCAAAGCACCTGAGCGCAGGACAAGAAGCAATGGATGGAAACTAACCAAGGAGAGAAGCACCCTAGAACTAAGAAGACATTTCCTGAACAGTTAGAACAATGAATCAGTGGGACAACTTGCCTCCAGAAATTGTGAATGCTCCAATACTGGAAGATTTTAAGAAGAGGTTGGACCACTGTTTGTCTGAAATGGTATAGGATTTCCTGCCTGAGCAGTGGGTTGGACTAGAAGACCTCCAAGGCCCCTTCCAACTCTATTATTCTGTTATTCTGCTTCGTAACAGTCTTCCTGTAATCAAAGAAACTTGCCAATTATCAGGGTAGATACCTTTGCTCTTGCTATTTCTCTCATATACGTTTCCTTTGTAATAAATTGTTATCACATTTTGGGCAATTAGCAGTGGTAGGAAATATCCTGATTTTATTTTATTTCCATATAAACCTAAGTTTCTCTAACCTCTCTTCCATCTTTTTATCTCTAGTACATTAATAGGGCTATCATGCTGAGAAAATTCATTATGATAAATCCAGATACTTCCCCCCCTTCCTAACCAACCTAATAAAAAGTGTGTTAAAAATGTGCCAGTTGGTTCACATCTTGGTATGCAATTTGGACTGGATAAGAATTTCAGTGAAAGACCAGAAGAATCTTGTAAAATTGTGTGCTAGATTGGGAAGTTGAAAACAGCATCCTGAAAGAAAGAGATAACCATTTTGTACGGTTTGCATAATGCAAATCACCAGGAATTAAGCTCCATGTATAAGATACTTTATTGCTCCTTTAGTATGTGTTATGCATGGTATAGGGGACGCAGTGGCTCAGTGCCTAAGATGCTGAGCTTCTCGATCAGAAAGGCCAGCAGTTCGGCGGTTCGAATCCCTAGTGTCACGTAACAGAGTGAACTCCCATTTCTTGTCCCAGTTTCTGCCAACCTAGCAGTTTGAAAGCATGTAAAAATGGAAGTAGAAAAATAGGAACCACCTTTGGTGGGGAGGTAACAGAGTTCTGTGCACTTTCAGCATTTAGTCATGCTGGCCACATGACCACAGAGATGTCTTCAGACAGCACTGGCTCTTCAGCTTTGAAACGGAGAGGAGCACCGCTCCCTAGAGTCAGGAACGACTAACACATATATGTGAGGGGAACCTTTAACTTTATGTATGGTATACCTGTTTTAGTGGACTGACAAGACACATGCACATTTTAACAATGGATCTGAATATTCTGTAACTTGATAAAAACAGGAAGTATAGATTATGAGCCACAGTGGCTCAGTGGTTAGAGTGCAGTAATGCAGCTTACTTTTGCTGCCTGCCAGCTACCTGCAATTTGGCTGTTCAAATCTCACCAGGCTCAAGGTTGACTCAACCTTCCATTCTTCTGAGGTGGGTAAAATGAGACCCAAATTGTTGGGGGCAATAGGCTGACTCTGTAAACTACTTAGAGAGGGCTGTAAAAGCACTATAAAGCAGTATATAATCTAAAGGCTATTGCTATGGCAGTACAAAGAACTAAAGTGCACCTCTCCAGACATGGAGTCTATCCAGGTTATGGAAATTATTTTAGAGGTTTCTAAAGACTCATGAATTTTTTCACCTTATTGCAATGGAGACATTTGTTCATTCCACAATTCAGGATCACCACATCACTGCATTTAATGGTCTACAAGAACATCCTCAAGATACAGAATGAAGAACAGCAGTGGCAAACTAAGAAACAGTCAGATAAGAGACTGCTTAGCCCTCAGAAGCAATGGGGACATGAAAAACATCCCAGAAGGAACCCTCTCCAGTTTCTTGGACTATAAAGGAAAGGAGGGGAGAGATGTACTTTCAGACTTACAGGAACCTGATACAGTATCCTTGCAATAAAAGTAGGGTCAGTACTAATGGTTGGTGCTTCTTGCCTGGATTACTCTAACACTAGAAGATAAGTACACATTGCACTCAGGATGAGGCTCTTCAATGAGATATTTGAGAATGTTGGAATTTATTGTTGGAATGTATTTTTATGCAACAACTATAGTAGTATTCAGCCAGTAGATAGCAGTGTTTACAAGTTTGGATCTATGATATATACTCTATGCTCTTTTGTTCTAAGTAGAGTTTCCTGTTTCCTGCTACAGTTAAAATAGTTAAGCAGTAAAGCACATGGTGACTGTTCTCTTTGTGTGCTCTGTGATGCTATATATAAACAGACTTTCAATGGCAGCTTAGTAGCTCTGGTGATGTAGCTGAGTTAAAGCTGAAAGGAAGTCCAGCTGCTGCTTCGCCCTGAGACAAAAGTGATGTCTGCTGCAAAGATATTTATATGATTGGAACATGGAGTGTCAGAACCACGAACCAAATCAAACTTCACATTGTCAGAGCTGAGATGTAAAGATTGAACATTGACATTTGGGGAAATCAGCTAACTGAAAGCAATTGGAATGGTTCACTTCACATAAAAAGGAGACTCAGATCTTCTGCAGACCAGAAACATCACAGAAGAAAATGGAAAAGGTATCATTATTAAGAAATAAATGTCAATGCTTGAGTGCAACCTACCAAATTGAGAATGATTTTCAAGCCCCTGCATTTTATTCATTCTCCTTGTTTCTACCTTCTGGCATTCTGCGTGAAGCCAACAGTACTTTAACAGGCTAAGCAATTCGACATCTAATTCAAGGTTAAAATAGATGGGATCTGGGGTCAGAATAATGCAACCTGCAATAAACATTTTACTTCAGCCTGAGCCTCCATATCGGTGCTGCTAGTTACGGTAGGGAATTGCCACATCAATTTGGCACTGGATTTCTCTCTGTTTCTTCTCTTTGTTGGAAGAGGAAGCATAAACTGGGATCATGGGATCATATTGGGGGAGATTGTTCTCGTAAACCACTCCCAGAACACAGTACATTGGGTCCTCATAGCTACCTTGTGATGGTGGGATCTCTAGGCCTTCCAGTTCTGTCTCATCAAATACTGGAAGACGCTTCTTTAATTATATCATTATCAGCCACCATTGTTCAGAAAAAAGTTTAATTTGTTTACTTTATAATACATTATTTTCATATTTATTCTCAAACCATTGATAGAATAGCTCGCATATATTATAATCATCAGATTCTTCCTTTCCTTTAATTGCAAGTGTTAATCTATTCATTTCTGCACATTCTAATATTTTTTAAATCACATTTTCATCTGTGGGGATCTCTTCACCCTTCCAAATTTGTATAAATACACTTCTAGCTGCAGTTATTACATGAATAATCAAATATACATTTTCTTTACTATATTTTTCTGACAGGATACCCAATAAGAACGGTTCAGGTTTTAGATCAATATGTTGCTGCATCATCTTCTCCAACCACATTCAGATTTTTGCCCAGTATTTTTATTGTTTTTTTGCTTCTGCACATGTCCACCAAATATGATATTATGACCCCGGTGTCTGGGGGTCATAATATCATATTTGGTGGACATGTGCAGAAGCAAATGTTTCCAACATTTAGTTGATTTGTCTTTAAAGATTTTTCCCAATCTTTCTGGTGACATATGCCATCTATAAAACATTTTATACAAATTCTTCTTGTATGCAGTTGATGTTAGTTTATAATTTCTATCCCACAGTTGCTTTACATTCTTGGCAGGAAGGCCATCCGAGGGCAACTCCTCCAGGGCCACCAACTGTGTTCTGTTAAGGAAGAAGTCATCTCCTGCTCAGCCATTTGCATGGCGATCGATCCACAAAAGGGAGAGATCCACAGAGGGAGGTTCAACAAACTGCATTAAGGAATCACTCTCAACAATGGCCGGCCTTCAACCTCCTCTGTAGATTGTGGTGTATTTCACCAGGGGAGGTCAAAAGAGGAATTGGATTTATATCTCTGTGTTTCCTGAGCCTTGGCTGGCTAATAACAGAGGAGGCTGGGTCTTGAATGGCATTAAGGGCTGGGAGTATTTGATGTTAATCAGTGGCTGCCTGTCACAGTGGGAGTTTGCCCATCTCCGCCTTAACAGAGTTAATTGCTAGATCCAGCTGCACTAGACTGAACTAAAACAAGCAATCGATGCTCTCTCCCCCCGCCCACCCCAAATCAATATATAAAAATAACTCGGTGATGCAAGCAAGTTGAACAAAGTGGCAGGAGAACAACACTGAGGAAAAAATGCTTTTCATCTGCCCAGTGGTTTTGTGCATGCTGCTGAAGATCAAACAGAGAGAGAAAGAGAGAGGGAGGGACAGAGAGACAGAGAGAGAATGAGAGGAAGAAAGAGGGAGAGACAGAGGGATAACAGAGTAACAGAATTGGAAGGGATCTTGAAGACTTCTAGTCCAGCCCCCTGATTAAGTAGGAGACCCTATAACATTTCAGATAAATGGCTGTCCAATCTCTTCTTAAAAGCCTCCAGTAATGGACAACACACAACTTCTGAAAGCAGTTCCACTGATTAATTATTTTTTTATGAGTAATTGTTGTGATGATAGGTAGGTAGGTGGGAGGTAGGTAGGTAGGTAGGTAGGTAGGTAGGTAGGTAGGTAGGTAGATAGATAGATAGATAGATAGATAGATAGATAGATAGATAGATAGATAGATAGATAGATAATACAATCTCAAACTTATCCATGTACATTCAGAGGACACATGCATCTCATTTACTTTTCCATGGCTGTCAGCTATCTGGGTTTGTATTATGATCTGTTAGCTCTTCATGGAAGACCAGATCATGTATAAAATTATGGCAACAGCAATTGTCCCAGAATATTAATACCTTTAACAGGCCTTTTATCTAGTTTTTGTCAAAATTAAAACAGTTGGTGGGGGGTGGAGAAAGAACTTGGGTTGGGCTGAAAATTAAGCACTTAATGTAAGAATTCAAGAACTGCCTCATTGGATTAACTTAAAATGCATATTAAGCATATATTTCTTACTTAAATTCATAAAAAAGCAGGCATTATTACATTTTGCAGATTCTGGGAAAGCATTTTGTTCATTGTGAATGATATAATGTGCACAATTCACTAAATTTTATTAGAGAAACAACTATTCCAAATTATTGTTTCTGCCTGGTTTTTAGAAAACATGAGCTCAGTTTGACATACGTGGTGAAAATTATCCATTTATCCTTATCATCTTTTGAGAAGTAGGTTGCACCGGAAGTGCGTGATGATCTTTAAATTATCCAGGATTAGACAGTCCCAAGAAAACCCAATTAGTTTAATGGCCAAAACCAGCATTCTGTCCCCAAAACTGGATGACCCTTCATTTTTATGTTCCTAATAGGTACAGGTAGTTTTGTATGGTTGTTCAACATGTGTGCAATTTGTCTGTGTGCATGTGTATGTATGTGATTATAAATGAGACTGGGAGAGAAACGCAATTTCAAACTTGCAACTTTATGTTAATGGAAAGATTTAATTATCAGACATGCTTGGAGCAATCTATGAAGATGTAAAAATGTGGAAGGAAAGAAGGGAAGAGAATGGCCATGTTTGGCAATTTTATAGATCTCTCTCTCTCAAAAAAAAAAATCTGACTATTTGAGCCCGATCATTTTGTGTTTGTTGATTTGCTTCATGAGTTGATTTGTTTCATGATCCATTTGTTTGTTTTCTTGGCTGCAAAATTATTAGTTTAAGTCAATACTATAAGCTCTAGTGATGCATAAGAACTTCAGAGGAAATCAGGCTGGGGTTGTGGCCTGCCAGTGGCCAGTGGAGCTGGCAGCAGATTTGGACAGTGAGGAGGTTGGGGAGGAACATGGGTCAATCCTGGAGTGTGGGAAAGGCTCTGATGAGGGCTCTGTGTCAGAGACAGAGATGAGGCCAGAGCCGTCTGACAGTTATCAGCTGCCTTTGGAGTCAGACATCAGTGGGGCAGAAGAACTGCTGAAGCCTGTTCGCAGTGTGCGCATGCGCAGACCTGCCAGGAGAAGGGAACAGCTAAGGAACAGGGGTTGGCTCAGGAGTAAGGCCACAGGTGGAGAGTTAATTGCCCTTCCCATAGGGAATAAAGAGGAGCGAAAGGGGAGGGGAGCTTGCAGGAGACAATTCGTTCAATTCATTATGGTGAAGATCTGTTCCTGACTTCTTGCCAAATATTGTCTGCTACAGAGTGGCATTTGGAAGATATCGGCCTGGCCTGTAGTTGTGAAATCTCTTGAAAGACTGATGGCTGGGATTTCGCTGGAGAGGAATTCGCTTTAACCTAAATAAAAGAGGTTCCATCGGGACGAGGAGTAAGCTTTGTGTTTTTGGGAAGCCTAGGGCAAAACAACTGGACTCCAAACTTGTCAGAAATACAAGGATACACAATGAAGCACACCCAACAGGAATTTTGATAGAACTATGCTTGAAAAGGGCCCCAAAGCAATATTTACAAACCTGCATGCCATAAATGGAGATCCAGGTCTTTCTCCTATAGATCCTCACAACTATCGGGACCCTCTTGCTGCAGAGTACACAAAGAACTGTAACTGTATAGTTAGAACTGGAGAAGAAATTCTCATTTTAATGAGCTGGATGTTGCTGAATCGACAGTTAAGATCAGTTGCAATCTTAGGAACCCCCTAAGCTCCATTTTTGGCTTGCCACGCCCTCCTGCAATCCTCTGGCAGCAAAAATGGAGCTTGGAAGGGATTGAACTGCTGGCAGTCGGCAGAATTAGCCTGCAGTACTGCATTCTAACCACTGTGCCACACAATTGAGAGTAAAGAGCATTAGCAATTCTGTTTTGGAAAGCAGCAAAGGAGATTGAATGAATAATGCAAAGCTGTACCAGCTCAAACCCAGGTAAGCCCCACTGAGATCAGTGAGATCAATTTCGAAGCAAAGAAGCAAACTGCTGTGGAGATACCAAATTGAAGAAGGGTTTATTTCAATAGTGTTTCTTTTCTACTAAAGCTACTGCATTGTGCTATGAATTTTGGCCATCACAGTTTTTCCTCAGCCACAAATCTCACATCCATTATTACTAATCCCTACAAAGTATTAGACTTTCTCCTTCTAAGGTGTAATAAAGTTATACTCAGCTCTAGGTGACTGTAAATTCTTTTCTATAGTAGTCTGGGATATAATATATTATATATATATATATATATATATTATATATATATATATATATATATATATATATATATATATATATATATATATAGATATATATATAAAAAAATCCTAATCTAGCCTGAGATTTCCTAGTTGCTTCACATCCATGGAGGAACCAAATATGATCCTGGTATACCTTCGTAGAACCAGCCAAGGTTAGCAGCATGCTGCTCCCTGCTAGTATATATTTTATTATATATTTTTATTAGATGATAGATAGATAATAGATAGATAGATAGATAGATAGATAGATAGATAGATAGATAGATAGATAGATAGATAGATGAAAGAAACTGATTGGATAGATAAAGAGAGAGAGATGAGAGAGAAAAAGACAGAGATATGATAGATAGTATAGACAGACAAATAAATAGAAGACAGAGAGAGATCGATTGATCAATTGATTGATCAATCGATAGATGATAGATAAATGATAGATGGACAGATAGATAGATAGATAGATAGATAGATAGATAGATAGATAGATAGATAGATAGATAGATAGATAGATTAGATAGATAGATAGATAGATAGATAGATAGATAGATAGATAGATAGATGATAGATAGATAGATAGATAGATAGATAGATAGATAGATAGATAGATAGATAGATAGATAGATAGATGTAAGTAGGTAGGTAGATAGGTAGGTAGGTAGGTAGGTAGAGACAGACAGACAGACAGGGTAGGTAGGTAGGTAGGTAGGTAGGTAGGTAGGTAGGTAGATAGATGATAGATAGATAGATAGATAGATAGATAGATAGATAGATAGATAGATAGATAGATAGACAGACAGACAGACAGACAGATAGATAGATTATATATAACATTTTATATGATATATATGTGTGTGTTTGTGTATGTGTATACCATATATACACACACAAAAAATATATATATTATATTTACATATTTTCTCGTTGATAATGATGTTATTCATTCAGTCATGTCCAACTCTTCCGATCTTGATTTGATTTGTTCTATGCTGTGGTTTGTGTCAGTTTGATGGTGTCCAGCCACCCTGTTTTTTGTTGGCCTGCTTTCCTTTTACCGCTAACTCTTCGTAACCTAATTGCTTTCTCTAATGAATTCCCCCACATGACATGGTCAAAATAAGTGAGACCCAGTTTCATGATTTTGCCTTCCAGTGAGATGTTTGGTGTGATGTTCTTCAGTACTTGCTTGTTAGTCACCTTTGCTGTCTAAGGAATATGCAGGAGCCTCTTCCAGCCCCATGGCTCTAACAAGTCAATTTTTTCCTGGCTTGATTTTTTAAGGGCCATCTTTAATAATTTTTATTTATGTATTCATTTAGTTTGTCAAACATGTACGAGATAACAGGTATAAGTATAAACATGGACATGAACACTGGAAAGGGTACTAATAAATAGAGACAGTGGGATAGGGATGGTAGGCACGCTGGTGCTCTTATGCATGCCCTTTACAGACCTCTTAGGAATGGGGTGAGGTCCACGGTAGACAGTTTAAGATTGAAGTTATGGGGTTTGAGGATATAACAACAGAGTCAGGTAGAGCATTCCAGGCATTGACCACTCTGTTGCTGAAGTCGTATTTTCTGCAATCGAGTTTGCCGTTGTTTACCTTAAGTTTGCATCTATTGTGTGCTCGTGTATTATTGCGGTTGAAGCTGAAGAAGTCATTGAAAGGTAGTACGTTGTAGCAGACAATTTTGTGTGCTACGCTTAGGTCAAACCTTAATCGGCATAGTTCTAGGTTGTCCAAGCCCAATATTTGAAGCCTGGTGGCATAAGGTATTCTATGGTGACCAGATGGTGGAATACTCTTCTCGTGAAATATCGTGGACTCGCTTGATTGTATTAATATCCAATATGCAGTGTGGATTCCAGGCAGACGAGCTGTATTCGAGAATAGGTCTGGCAAAAGTTTTGTATGCTCTAGTTGTAGTATAATGTTACCAGAGAAGAAGCTTTGCAGAATTTTATTTTAAAAACTTCAATAATTTTCCATACTAATGTAGGGAACAGCTGGAAAGCTGAAGCTGACAAGGATGGATAACTTGACTGAAGTTTATGGCCGAGATGAGAATTTATCTGGAGATTTACTCTTTGATATTCATCCTCTCTTGCTGGTCCAAACTAAATAATGTCCTTCTGGCTAACACGGCTATCCATACTGACGGTTATTTCCAGGGGTGAAGTCCAGCAGGTTATGACAGGTTCTGGAGAACCGGTAATGGAAATTTTGAGTAGTATGGAGAATCAGTAGCAGAAATTTTGAGTAGTTCAGAGAACGAGTAGAGGAAATTTTGAGTAGTTCAGAGAACTGGCAAATGCCATTTCTGGCTGGCCCCAGAGTAGGGTGGAAATGGAGATTTTGCAGTATCCTTTCCCTGCCATGCCCACCAAGCCATACCCACCAAGTCACAGCATGCCCCAAGCCACACCCACAGAACCAATAGTAAAAAAAAAAGAATTTCACCACTGGTTATTTCCAATGTGGTGTTTGTGCTGATCAACCTCGATTTTAGCTTTTGATTGCCTCGACTTAGCTTTTGCAAAAAAAAATGTGCTTCAATAAATGTTACGGTTGTGGCAGAAATAAATTGACCGAAGGTGTCTAATTGAGGGAATTTATCCCATGGGTCAGTATTTTTATAGGCCACGATGTAATCAGCTGCAGGGCAGAGCCAAACCGTGACAGAAGTTTCTTTAACACGCTACTGCAGCAAAGGAACATAACCTGCGAGGTCCCACTGGCCATTAAAAACTGTTCTTATTTCAGCTGGGTCATGTTAGGTCAATGTTGCCGCATACATTACAGATTTCGGCATTCAAGTAAGCATTTGCTTAATATCAGGACTCTGGTAGCCTCCAGGAGAGCAGAGTTTCGGAAGGAAAATGGCAGCGCTTGCAAGAAAAATTCTGGACAAAGGAGAGAAAAGGAGGAAACAAATCCACCATCATCCTGCTGGATCTTTGGAATAAGAAATGCTCCCCAAATCAGTTGAACATGGAGACAAGGGACCCAAGAATGGGTACTTTGTAGAATGAATGGAGTCCTGGAAAAGAGATGTACCTTGTTAAGTCCTCACAGTTACAACCAGATGACGTCGACAGGAGTGAGGGAGGCGCTCATTGGCTAAAGCACGCCAGCTGACAGGGGGAAGAATTGTGGCCTCCAGATTGGTCGTCCGTCTGACAGCTCCCATATAAATAGCTGTCAGATGAGCAGTTGAAGTTACCTCGTTCTGAGTTGTATTGTTAGTCCTTCTGTGAATAAATGGTTACGGTCACTGTCTGCGTCGCCTCAGTTCTTGCCGCAGCGGCTCAGGATTGAACATAGTGCTATGTCCAATAGTTCTCCCTCCAGTCCGTCTGCCTAGGGGTCACTGTTCTTGCTCCTGATTGGCTACCTGCTTGACAGCTGGGATATATAAAGAGCTGTCAAGCAGGACTCAGTTGTTGCCAGTTAGTTGAGACGTGCGTTGTGAATTGCCGCGTTTGGCAACGTGTTAGCATGAAACTGGTTAGCATTTTTTTTCCAGAATTTTTTTTATTTTTTATTCTCTTACATACCATTTTAAGTATACATTCACATAATTGTTATTCTTCTATACATTTATCATTCTTATACATTTGTTATTTCATTTAATAGGTTATAATATACACTTTGGGTTGCTTTATTTACCATCCCTTCCTCCTGTTGTAACATCATCTTATTTTCCCTTTCTTTTCTCCCTCCCTCCCTTCTCTACTTCCTTCCTTCCTCCTCTCCTTCCCCTTCCTTCTTCCCTTACCTTTCTCCCACTCCCACTTTTCCCCTTCCTACCCTCTCTCCTTCTCTTCCTCTCCCTTCCATCCTCCTCTCCTCACCTCTTTCTTCTTTCCCCCATCTTCCTTTCATGTTCTCCTTTCTCTCTTTCTTTCTATTATGTAGATATCTCTTCTGGTTAGTTTATATTTCCTTGGGAGGGTATTTTTGCAGACCCAAATTAATTTGATATCATTTCTTATTCCCTTACCTTCACTAATCTATCCTACCTATATCCTCCCCCCCACCCCCGCTTTATATCTCCAGGGCTCAGTTGTTGCCAGTTAGCTGAGAAACACGCAGTGTGAATTGCTGCGTTTGGCAACCGGTTAGCATTAAACTGGTTAGCATTTTAAAAGACCTGGCTTGCCTCAGTTTGTCCACCCAGCGTTCTCCCTATCTAGAATACATACCTTAGGATACATTTATTTGTCAACAACAAGTACAAAGAAACAAGTATGAAAACACATGAAAAAAATGGCAAAAATAAATGGATAGATATAAGCAAAACTAGCCATAAACACATAAAAGAGTACAGATAAATGGGGACAGTAGGGCTGGGATGATAGGCACATTGGTGCACTTATGCAGGCCCCTTTAGAGACCTCTTAAGAAATGTGTAAGGTCCATGGTAGACAGCTTAAGGTAAAAGGTATGGGGGTTGGAGGAACTAACAACAGGGTCAGGTAGGATGTTCCACATTTACTACCCTGTTGTGACTCAGCAGAAGTTTTCTGTGAGTTGAGTCGGGATGCAGGAATAACAATGCAGCTGGGGCTCGTTAGTGTGGTCTTCTGGAGATAAAAGGACTGATGGTGCCACGCCCTGGTTGCAGAAGTCAACGTTCATCGTTCGTCCATGGTTCATCGTTCATCGGTCGTGGTTTGTTTGTGAGAGGCACTTGGATAAGTGATTTGCTTTCTGTAACCCTGATTCAAGGAGACACTTGGAGAAGTGATCTGCTTTCTTTCTGTACACCTGGTTTGGCCGTAAGAGATCTTTGTTTTTGCATTCTGTTATCTTCTTGCCAGAGACTTTATTTATGTTTATTTGGGCTCGCAGCCAGTCTGAGCCTAGGACTGATAAAGTTATTTCCTTTTAAATCTGTCCTGCCTGTCGTCTTTGAACGAGCGAAGGAGGGGGGTCAGAACACTACCCTATTGCTGAAATCCTTTTTCCTGCAATCAAGATTAGAACAGATTACATTTAGTTTGCATATATTGATAGCCCTTGTGTTATTATAGTTGAAGTCAAAGTAGCCATAAACAGGTAGGATGTTATGGCTGATTATCTTGTGCACTAAGATCAGGTCGGAACGTAGACGGCGTAGTTCAAGGTTATCCAGGCCTAAAATTTCAAGCCTGGAGGTATATGGAATTTTATTACGAGCAGAGGAGTTGCGTACTCCTCTTGTAAAATACCTCTGGACCCTCGCTAATGTTTTAATGCCCAAAATATAGTGTGGGATCCAGGCAGGTAAGCATCATTCAAGTATAGGTCTGGCAAAGGTTTTGTATAACCCTTGTATATTTGTCAGGGTTCCAAGTAATGCCCCAAATGAAAGAAGACTCTGAGGCTTGAGTTTCCTCATAGTTCCATTGTATTAGAGACGTCATATTGGCACATCTGAGAAAACCCAAATCTGAAAGCTTCCCCACCCAAAAGAAAGTTCAAGTCCCTGCCCAGCACCCGCATGTCCATCCCATGGTCCAATCAGGCACCATCGAGAACTGGAGATGCCTCTCAGTCACACCATCACAGCTGCAGGGCAAGGTGTCCTTGACTCTCTGAGAAAAGAATGTTATTTTGACTATATCTCACCTGTACTCTATATAAAGCCCCCTTCCCATTTTCCCTCAGCAGAAAATGTGGCAGACCTGAAGACCCAAAGTAAAAATGGCTTCCGGGTCTGAAGACATTATTATGTACACCTGCAACTCCTATGATCTCAGAGCTGGGAGGAGAACCTAGAAGGATCTTAAACAGATGGCCTCCAACATGAGAAGCCTGTCTTGGAAGCAGGTGGGCCATGGCTCTATTCCACCTTGTAAATTTCTGCTGATAACAATGGGAGAATGCAGGGAGGGAACAACAATAAAAGTGACTGATATTCTGACCGATGCACCAGTTTTGGACACCACAATATAAAAAAAGATGTTGAGACTCTGGAAAGAGAGCAGAGAAGAAGAACAAGATGATTAGTTCTAGAAGATAAAACATATGAAGAACAGTTGCAGGAATTAGGTATGTCTAGTCTAGTGAAAAGAAGGACTGGGGGAGATATGATAGCTGTGTTCCAGTATTTGTGAGGCTACCACAAAGATGAGGGGGTCAAACTATTTCACAAATCACTAGAAGGCAAGACAAGAACCAATGGATTGAAACTAATCAAGGAGAGAAGCAACCTAGAACTAAGGATAAATTTCCTAATGTTAAGAACAATTAACCAGTGGAAACAGAGGTGGTATTCAACAGATTCTGACTTGTTCTGGAGAACTGGTAGCGGAAATTTTGAGTAGTTTGGAGAATCAGTAAATACCACCTCTGATTGGCCTCGCCCTCATCTATTCTCTGCCTCCTGAGTCCCAGCTGATGGGGAGGAAATGGAGATTTTACAGTATCCTTCCTCTGCCACGCCCACCAAGCCATGTCACACCCACCACACTGAACTACAGAACCAGTAGTAAAAAATTTTTGAATCCCACCACTGAGTGGAATGGCTTGCCTTCAGAAGTTGTAAGTGCTCCATCACTGGAGATTTTTAAGAAAAAACTGGACACAGCCACCTATCTGAAATGGTATAGGGTTTCCCGCTTCAGCAGAACGTTGGACTAGAAGACCTCCAAGGTCCCTTCCAGCTCTATTCTGATTGATTGACCACGAAGATGATGTGACAGTCACAAGTAAAAAAAAAACAGTTGCAAGTCACTGTTTTTCCATGCTGCTGTAACTTTAAATGTTCACCAAATGAATGGTTGTAAGTCGAGGACTTCCTGCGTAACAATTTTTAATCATGAATCCTGATATTTGCGATCGTTGAGAAGTTCAGAGAGCTACTTCACCAAAACACAACTTTATTTCTGTAACTTTGCTGACATCTGAGAATTCCTCTAAGGGTTTTCAACATGCTTTTAAAGTCCATTAAAATGTCAGGTTAGGACACAGGAGATGTTGGTTGAAATTTCCATCCAGCTACTTAGCTTGGGGTAACTCTGTAGTTCTTTGTAAGCCTGAATAACCGCTCAGGGTTGTTATGAGGATAAAACGGTGCAGTGGATCACATCTACAGCTTTGAGTTCCTTGAGACAAATGGGATAAACATGCAATGAAATGGATAACAAATCATGCATTTAGTGATTTTAATCTGCTCACTAAACCAGTCTTCAAGTGGATTGCAAGCTGAAATAGAAAAAGGACAGTAAAGTAAATATTTATTTCCTTAAAGGGAAAGAAAGCAAAAAAGCAAGAACCATGTATGGCACCCTCCAGACATATGGCATGGCATGGTGGCTCAGAGGTTAGGACGCTGGACTTATCAGCTGGAAAGCCGGCAGCCCAAGTTCAAGACCTGAGCTCCACATGACAGGGTGAGTTCCCATCCTCATCTCAGCTCCTGCCAAACTAGTAGTTTGAAAACATACAATGCAAGCAAGGGTGGGTATTCACTTACTTTCCCTACCAGTTCGCAAATGTGAGCATGCACATCCAAGCATGCACTTGGCCTTCCGTGCATGCATTTTGATCATGCACATGGCTTGCATGCATGCACGCAGCTTGAAAACATGCCTAAATAGGATGGTTTAGAGCCAGGTTTGGCCGACCCATGATTTCCACTACCGGTTCAGGCGAACTGGTCCGAACAGGCTGAATACCACCTCTGAATGCAAGTAGATAAATAGGTACCATTTTGGTGGGAAGATAACAGGGCTCTGTGACGTCATGCTGGCCACATGATCATGGAAATGGACAACCGTGTCCCTTTGTTTACACAGCACTGGCTCAATGGCCTTGAAATGAAGATGAGCACTGCCCTCTACAATCGGAATTGACTGGCAGAGTAAAATCTGCAGAGACCCCTTTACTCTTACCTTTTATCAAACACGTTGCAAATAATTAGAGATTACAGAACTGAACTGGTTAAAATACTTGGGACAAGAAGTCAATATTTCCTAGGCAAGAAGAAGCTCACACTGATTCTTTGGGATAGCAGTTGATACAATTTTACTCTACCTTCCTTTGAAAAAAAACATCCATAGGGGAGTTTGTGAAAAAGATGACATGACACAAAATAGATCAATATTTTCTGGTCCCTATAGCCATCCAAACCATTGTCAACCTCTCAGTTCATTGGATCAAGAGAAACAGATATGAGCAATGTTTAAAAGAGTCCAAAGCCAACAGTCGCCTATCTCTTTTCCTATCTCTTCTTGTTAAGAGTCTTGCCCCAAGATGGTTTGAGTCTCAATTCTCAACCTAAAACTCAATTGAAATAGAATGTAATCTTGGCAGAACAAATATGGATGACTTCTAGACGGTGCCAAGATCAACAGCAAGCCTATTTTCTTCCCCAAATAGGCTTTATAAATTGACAGTCAAATTGACAGTCAAAATATCAACAGGTTAATAATCTTTTTTAAGGAAAAGAATGAAATGCTTGTCTTGCATCCTGCAAAACTCTTCTCTTCAACTTCCACTCCAAGAATGATTTTGCAGCAGCTGCATTTGTAGGAGAAGAGCAGGCAAAACAGGGAAGTGGAGTTTAACATGTCATCAGCTTAGAGTCATTGCGTTCTTGTAAGCACTCCAAGTCTAAACCCACCCTGAATTCTGTAGATCTTTATCCAGAGGTGGGCTGCTGCCGGTTTGAACTGCTTCTGACCACCAGCTGGCCCCGCCCACCTGCCCCAGTGCTATCCCATCCTCTATAGCGCACCCTGGCCACATAGCCCAGCTGATTTCTGCACCTCTCCCACTCTACTCACTGCGGCTGCCCAAGAAGATGTGCTGGAAGCTACGTGCATAAAACAGCTGTTTGTTTGAAGTAGGCCACAAGCGTGGAAGGCACACAAATTCACATTTTCAATTCTGCACTAGGCGAATACGTATGTACAGCCCACCTCTGCCCTTATCTGGTGCCAAATTAGTGCTGAACTTTAGTTGACTAGATGCTTGTGTATAGACTTGAATAAATCTTCAGTACTGCAACCTTGCAAACTGTCCTGATTCTTTGGTCCTGACAGCATCTGAATTTCACAAATCTGGCTGACTTATTATGTTGTCATTAAGATAGTTGGAGAGTTTGTTGCCTATAGTGGTGATTAGATTGTTCCATAAGACAGTGTTTTACAAATAAATAAATAAATAGGTAAATAAAGGGAAAAAAAGATTGGGTGGAGTGGCCAAATTTATGTAAACACTACCCGGTCAAACATTCTATATCACCAATTTTAGATATTTAGATATTTTATTAATATTTATAGGCCGCCCTTTTCCCCGAGGGGACTCAGGGCGGCTTACATAAAATAGGGAGGGGGGGTATAAACAATAAACATAAAACAATACATAAGAATAAAATAGTACACAACATTCATTCTTGACTAACCTTTTTTGTTGCTGTGTGCTGGAAGCGCACGTGTGGGTCCATAATGCAATGCACATGTGACCCCCCCCCTGCATGCCCCCCACATGCACATGTGACCCCCATGTGTGCCCTGCCTCACGCATGCATGCCTGACCCCCTGCATGCGCCTGCCCCTGTACATGATCGTGCAACTCAGCACATGCACACATGACTTCCTGCGATATGCACACATGACCTCCCACGTGTCCATGTATGACCTTCCACTCATGCACACATGACCCCCACACACTCCCTCTGCTCTATGCGCATGCACATGCATCTCCCACCTGCACCCTGCCCTCCACACATGTGCGGCAGAGACCCCAAAACCAGCTGGCAGGCTGGGTGCGCACGCACATGCGTGGTGAAACTGAGCTGGGGTGACTGCTCGCGTTCCCACAGAGAGGGCTCTGTGTGCCACTTGTGGCACGCGTGCCATAGGTTCACCATCATATTTCTATATGGTGATTGGTGACATGAATATTTTGAGTAAATTCTACCAATCACTGTTCTTACAGCGTCACAAGGAGGAGCAACACAGCCTGGTCCCATTCTAGAAGTGCATTATGTGTAGACTGCAGGGGCAGTGTGATTTACGCCAACATGATTTCCTTCCAGCTCAGAGAAACAGAGATAAGCTCTGTTAAATCTCAGTGGTGCCAATGCCATCTTGCCCTCCCCTAAGGTCAGTTAAGGATGATGGAGAATATTTGTTGGAATCTCAGCTGGAAAGAATGAGGTTAAATCTCCTCTCACTTTGAGACCCCAATTCCCCATGCCCGTACTATTACACCATCCATATTTACAACCTTAAAGGTTGGGTCTAGTTTTAACCTAATATATTTAGGGAGCCCTTAGATCAGGGGTGGGTTCCTTCCAGTTCTAACCTCTTCTGTAGAAGAGGTTCCACAAATCTACAGTGCTGTTTAGAACCGGTTCCAGCTCCCTCCCTCCGCCCGTCCACACATCATCAAGATGAAGAGCGAGAGAAGGAATTCTGGGAATTGAGGTCCACAAGTCTTAAAGCTGTCAAGTTGGAACACCCCTGGGGGCTTTTTCTGAAGGGTTAGGGGTGTGAGGGTCTTGTAACCTGACAGCTTTAAGACTTGCGTGCTTCAAATGCCAGAGTTTCTGAGCCAACATTTTGGTTGCTAAGCAAGAGTATTGTTAAGTGAGTTTCACCACATTTTACAAGTTGGCCACACACCACAGTCACATGGCTGGCAAGCCACTCCCACCCGGTCACATGGCCGGCAAGTCACTCCCACAAAGCAGGCCATACCTACAGAAGAGGTTCTAAAAAATTTTGAAACCCACCACTGCCTTAGATATGCCTGGCTATTTAGTGCATAACCATTGTGTTATTCCTCATTATTCCGTAAGGGTGGGTTTTACACAACTCTGCTGTTTTCGTGCTTAATTCTACTCAGATGGAAAACAGCCTGTGTTGTTACTACATGTGAATAGAATGGCTGGAACCGAGCCCCACCAATCTTTGTACAGGTAATCCTCAACTTACAACGACAATCGAGCCCAAAATTTCTTTTCTTTTTATGTGAGACAGTTGTTAAGTGAACAGTTCTCCATTGTACAACTTTTTTTGCTACATTTGTTAAGTCAGGGGTGTCCAACTGGTGGCCCACGGGCCAGATGAGACCCCCGCAGGCCACACGCACCCCAGCTCTGCATGCACAGAAGCAAAGTGGTGCCGTAGGAGCTACCAATGGAACCGGTTTGGGCACATGGCTGGCCGAGTTACTACCAATGCCCCGAACCGGGCCAAATTGTTAGAAACCCACCTCTGGGGGTTGGGATTGGCAGCCATTGATGGGATTTGCCGGTTCACTGAAATAAGCAGAATTTTAAACTTCTGGTTAACCTGAACCAGTGTGAGCCAGTTTCAGCCCACCACTGTCTATGGCGATTCCAAAACTGAAGTCATTTTAAATCACTGTAGATGTTCCAATGCAAATTTTCTTGGCCCTCATCTTCCAAGTTCACCATGAAGGTTGGCAAGATCAATCCGACTGATCATGCATGGCCTTGAGAAGAAATCAAATGGTTACAGTAACCCAGAACCCTAAGGCAGGAAGACACACATCAGCAATAAGGACATAAGGTTTCAGACCAACGTAATCAAGAATGGAGGAAGAGTTTTAAAGTAACATGATTGCACTTGTATACTGTTGCTTTTTTAATTCTAGTGTAAAAATAGGAAGCTGAATATATTGATAGATAGTAGAAATACACCGAAGGGAGGAGCAGAAGGAAAGAAGAAAGAGGGGTAGAGAGGGTGGGAGAGAAGATCGGAGGGAGGGTGAGATGGAAGGGAGAGAGTGTATTGGGAGAGAGGAGTGATAGAGGGGGAGGGGAAGTAGAGTAGAGTGGAATGTTGTAGGGGAGAAAGGAAAGTTGGAGGGGGGTGAAAGAAAGGGTGTATGGAGGGCTGAAGTGGTATATTGGGTTTGTATTTTGGGGAGTATTGTTGACAAGGATGACTGTGTTTATTGCTCAATGTTATATGGCCCCAGTTATGCACAGTATACATGTGACTGTATGAAATGAAAATGAAAATAAAACATATTTACAAAAAAAAAAATGGAGGAAGAGGACCATATTCTGCTGGCCAGGAAAGACTTCAGAGTCTGCTCAGCTTTAAAACCAGAGGTCAAGGCACACATTACTTTATTCTTTCTCAGAGTATCACTAGTTGTGTGTAAAGCTAATGGGACTTCTACGCAGGCCGTACCAGTAGCAAACCCACATGGAAAAGATTACATCACTTCCCCCCAAGGGCCTATTGTTGGCATGCCTTGGTAAGGCCACACTTGGAATTCTGCCTCCAGTTTTGGTCACCACAATATAGAAAAGATGTTGAGATTCTAGAAGAATCTGCAGAGAAGAGCAACAAAGATGATTAGGGGCTGGAGGCTAAAACATATGAAGGAACTGGGTATCTCTAGTTTAATGAAAAGAAGGACTAGGGGAGACAGGATAACAATGTTCCAATATCTCAGGGGCTGCCACAAAGAAGAAGGAGTCAAACTATTCTCCAAGGCACCTGAGGGTAGAACAAGAAGCAATGGGTGAAAACAAACAAGGAAAGAAGCAACTTAGAACTGAGGAGAAATTTCCTGGCAGTGAAAACAATTAATCGGTGGAACAACTTGCCTCCAGAAGTTGTGAATGCTCCAACACTGGAAGTTTTTAAGAAGATATTGCATAACCATTTGTCAGAAGTGGTGTAGGGTTTCCTGCCTAAGCAGGGAGTTGGACTAGAAGACCTTCAAGGTCTCTTCCAACTCTGTTATTCTGTTCTGTTATTTTCATTAGCCTCACACAACTCTTATTAACTTCCCACTGCAGAATGCGTGAATAAAAAGTCTTAATATTCACTGCCCAAAGAAAAGCAGACAGTTTTTGCCCTTATGCTCATCCCTTCAGAGAGAGTCTAGATTGCTAATCCTACATGGAATCGCTAAATAGCAGCACTGAGGGGCACACCCTTGTTTGTGGTATTGTAAAAGTGCATTATTTAAAAACAACAACAGTGAAGCTTTCTTTTTGCGCAATTGCAATAGTTAATTCTTCCTGCTCTACAATAATTACATCTCCATATTAGAGCACATAGTTGTAGGATGACAAAGCCCCCATCCTTTGTTGGTTACACATTCTTTGTTCCTTATAAAGGATTGAGAGACTGTCAGTTCAACAGCAATTTGGAAATAATAAGGGGAAAAAAGCCTTCAGATCACTCCTGCATTTTGTTTAGCAAAGAGCATGATTCCAACCATCTCCTTAATGTGTGTGTGTTTTTTCCTTTTAAGGTACTGAATTGTCTATGCTCTGTTTCTTGGTCAGATCAGATTTCCCCGACTTCTGCATTCAGCTTCTGTTTTAGACCTTCCAAAGTTCAGTCACAGGAGAAAAAAAATATGAATCAGTTTGGAAAAGCTCTCTCATTTCATGCTAATAGAAAACAAATCTAGCCATAGCAGATCTCATTTCATAGATTTATTTTGTTTGTGGGTAAGTTTTCGCTTAAGCCCATTGCTATCTATTGGTTTTGTTATAGCTCCTCTCTTCTTTAGACCTTTTCTATGTGACCCGACAATTGCGCGATTGACATATGCGCAATGACAAAACCGCGATGACAAAACCGCGATGTCAAAATTGCGCCGACAAAAACGTGCCAACCAATGTGCACCGACAAAAGTGCAATGACAAGCACAATTAGGGTTAGGGTTGGGGTTGGGGTTGGGGTTAGGGGTTAGGGGTTAGGGATTGGGGTTGGGGTTGAGGGTTAGGGGTTAGGGGTTGGGGTTGGGGGTTAGGGGTTAGGGGTTAGGTGTTAGGGGTTGGAGGTTGGGGTTGGGGTTAGGGGTTAGGGGTTAGGGGTTGGGGTTAGGGGCTAGGGGTTGGGGTTGGGGTTGGGGTTAGGGTTAAAACGTACGTATACGCATCCCACTATGTAGTTTGTTGATGACACGATTTTGTCAGAGCGCATTTGTCAGCGCACTTTTGTGGGCGTGATTTTGACATCGCGCTTTTGTCGGCGCTGTTTTGTCAGTGTTAATATGTCTATCGCGCATTTGTCGGTGAACCCCTTTTCTGCACGATCTGAATCAAAGAAAGGAAGGAAAAACCGTCCCCATCTTATTCTAGTTCCTTAGTTCAATGTTTGATTGTAGAAGTTGTCATGTAGTTTGATGTCAGGGGATCCCTGTGGCTTTAGATGCTCATGATATCATTCCTTGCTTGATCTTGAGTTGGGATGTGTTTGTCTTCTGTAAATGATCTATACATTAGCGGCAGAGGATCTATTGCACTTTTCTGCTGGGGTGTTTTCCTGCATTACGAAGTAACATTTTCTCCATGATCCAGTTTGAAATGATTCACAGCTTTGGGAGGGATGGAGATGAGAAATTCCATTCATTCCAGCTGTAATTCCACATTTATTGCCTCCCGAGTGGAGCAGTGGCGGGAACTCAGACACTTCTGACACTGACGCATTGAGAAATAGTTGTTGCTCTCTTTACCAAGGGGTGATAAATAAAAGAAGTACATTTCAGAAGCAGGGAAATGTTTGTGGAAAGTGGACTTCATTTAGACTTAATATCAATATAGGTAGTCCTCAACTTATGACCACAATTGACCCCAACATTTCCATTGCTAAGTGTTCTCACCTGGCTTCCCAAGATCATGAAGCCAACTCCTTGTCCCTGCAAAACCTCTTTTATTTAGTTTAAATTGAATTCCTCTCCAGCAAAGTCCGGGCCAACAGTCTTTCAAAGGATTTCACAACTACAGACCTTTATCAGGCTTGGAGAGCTGCCAGACTGATATCTTCCAAACGCCACTCTGTAGCAGACAATTCTTGGCAAGAAGTCAGGAACAGATCTTCACCCTAATGAATTGAACTAATTGTCTCCTGCAAACTCCACTCCCCTTTCGCTCCCCTTTATTCTCTATGGGAGAGGCCATTTACTGCAGCCTTTACTCCCAAGTTGATCCTTGTTTCTTAGCTGTTCCCCTCTCCTGGCAGCTCTGCACACGTGTGCATTGGGAACAGACTCCAGCTGTTTTTCTGCCCCACTCATATCCGACTCTGAAGCTAGCTGATAACTGTCAGACAGCCCTGGCCCCATCTCTGCCTCTGACACAGAGCCCTCATTAGACCCTTCCCCAGACTCCAGGACTGGCCCATGTTCCTCCCTAACCTGTTCACTGTCTGAATTTGCAACCAGCTCCACTGGCCACTGGTGGGCCACAACGCTAAGCAAGACAGTTCTTAAGTGAATTTTGACACATTTTTGCAACATCTCTTGTCACAGCTGTTAAGCAAATCATTGCGGTTGATGGAAGTCAAGAACACAGTTGTTAAGTGAATCCAGCTTCCACACTGACTTTTGTTTCTCAGAAGATCACAAAAAGGGGATCACGTGACCCCAGGAGACTGCAACAGACATAAATATGAACCAGTTGCCAAGAGCCTGAAGTTAGGCGGTTACCAAGCGCCCCACATAATTATGGGGATGCTGCTACGGTTGTGTGAAAAGCCATCTTAAGTCACTTTGTTCGATGCTGTTGTAACTTTGACAGTCAGGAAATGAATGATCAAGGACTTTCTGTGGCTCGGGTCATTGAGACAACTAAAATAACATCAGAAAGAACACTAGAGTATACATTCAGGAACGGGATATAAAGGAGTGGGGAACGTAACTAGGGTAGACTAGGAAATGTAATAGAATGATACTAAATTATATTTAGGTTGGCAGAAATACCATCCCAAGGAAACATAAACTGAGATCTGAAAGAGACACCTACAATGATAGAAAAGAGAGAGGGGGGAGGAGAGAATGAAAGGAAGATGGGGAAAAGAAGAAAGAGGTAAGGAGAGGAGGATGGAAGGGAGAGAAAGAGGAGGAGAGATGGTAGGAAGGGGAAGAGGAAGAGCAGGAGTAGGAGAGAAGGAAGGGAGGGTAAGGAGAGGAGGAAGGAAGAAAGTATAGAAGGGAGGGAGGGAGAAAAGAAAGGGGAAACAAGGAGGTGTTACGAAAGGAGGAAGGGATGGTAAATAAAGCAACCTAAAATGTACATTATAACTTATTAAATGAAATAATAAATGTAAAGAAGAACAATTATGTGAATGTATACTTAAAATGGTATGTAAGAGCATAAAAAATAAAAAATTCTTTGAAAAAAAAGAAAGAATACTGGAGGCTTTTAGGAAGAGATTGGACAACCATTTGTCTGAAATGGTATAGATTTCCTGCTTGAGCAAGATTAGAGGACCTCCAAGGTCCCTTCCAACTCTGTGCTCCTTCTGTTAAGAATGGGACGCCACAGAGAAGAACCTAAGAACTGGACCAGGCAAACGCAATTTTTGCCATGTGGAGTTTTACTCTGAATGTTCCAGTTCTTCCACTTCCAGGGAAGTGAACAGCAAAGTTACTATCAAATTTCCAGATACATCAAAATTCAGGGAACATTATGACTGCTGTTTTGGCAGCCAACCCACACAGGAGTTATAGCCTACTGATTCACATCCATATCCCCCTAGTCATTGGGCCAGGGTGTTGGCTGAATCTATCTGGAATTTTGGAGAACCGCATGACTGTGGGTTGGCTTCAGTTGTGTGATATTTTCTTCTCTGCTGTCTTTCCCTAGTTCAGATTGCTTTTGGTTTAAGGCTATGTTAGCTGCCCAGAGTTGCAGTCGGTGGGGGGGAGTGGACAAATAAACTGATCAAACCAACAAGCAAGTAAATACTGTATGTTTTTGAAAACATATTTCAAGAGAAAAGAGAGAGATGTGAGAAAATCAATAGCAATAGCGCTTAGACTTATATACCGCTTCACAATGCTTTATAGCCTTCTCTAAGTGGTTCATAGAGTCTGCCTCTTGCCCCCAACAATCTGGGTCCTCATTTATAACCTCAGAAGAATGGAAAGCCGAGTCAACTTTGAATTGGTCAGGATTGAACAGCTGGCTGTGGGCAGAATTAGCCTGCAATACCCCATTCTAACCACTGTGCCACCATGGCACAATGACTTTTTCCAAGTTGTTGAGTGCAGAATTTTTGATGAATTATTTGCTTCCCTAGTCCTCAAGTAACTCATATTTATGATGTTTGCAGTGTCCCGGGGTCAAGGGATCGGCCTTTGTGACCTGAGAATCAAAAACAATGGGGAAGCCAGGTTCCCTTAACAACCATGTTACACATTTAACAACCATAGTGATTCGCTTAACTGAGACAAGAAAGGTTGGAAAGAAGGCAAAACTCACTCAGTGACATCTTACTTAGCAGCAGAAGTTTTGAGCTCAACTGCGGCCATAAATCAAAACTACCTATGTTTGGTTTTTTCCTTGAGAAGTCTAAACATCTGGCTGGCTATCTGATTAACTATTGTTCTGATCTATGGTTCTGAAGATCGTGAAGCAAACTCCTCGTCCTGATAAAACCCCTTATATTTAGTTTAAAGGGAATTCCTCTCCAGCAAAGTCCCACAAAAAGTCATTTATAAGATTTCATAACTACAGAACCTTTATCATCCTTGGAGAGCTGCCAGGCTGATATTTTCCAAACACCACT
Organism: Thamnophis elegans; assembly: GCF_009769535.1. Taxonomy (NCBI): domain Eukaryota; kingdom Metazoa; phylum Chordata; class Lepidosauria; order Squamata; family Natricidae; genus Thamnophis; species Thamnophis elegans. The sequence goes on along the minus strand of NC_045555.1, from coordinate 15,272,548 downwards.
CTGTAGCAGACAATACTTGGCGAGAAGTCAGGAACAGATCTTCACAATCTTGAACAAATTGTCTCCTGCAAACTCCACTCCCCTTTCGTTCCTCTTTATTCCCTATGGGAGGGGCCATTCACCATTCACCTGTGCCTTTACTCCTGAGTCGGCTCTTGTTCCTTAGCCGTTCCCGTCTCCTGGCAACTCTGCACATGTGCACATCAGGAACAGGCTCCAGCTGTTCTTCTGCCCCACTGATATCCGACTCCGACAGTTATCAGGCAGCTGATAACTGTCAGATGGCCCTGGCCCCATCTCTGCCTCTGACGCAGAGCCTTCCCCAAACTCCAGGACTGGCCCATGTTCCTCCCCAACCTCCTCACTGTCTGAGTCTGCCACCACCTTCGCTGGTTGCTGGTGGGCCACAACAACTATATCTTCTATTGCAAGACATCCACAGGGTTGGAAAAATTCTCAGGCAGATTAGATGGTAAAAAAAAGAAGGATATTTACTGATCCTCCCATCTATAATGAATAGGAAGAATTTAAATCAAACTGAAGAACTCAGAGAATTTCAAGTTGTAATAATTTCTAGCCAGTAATAATAATACTAACAGGCATAAATATGATAAGCTACAGCTTCTAATGTAAGAAAATTAGAATCTTTAATAATAGTTTTCTATTTCTTCTTCATTAAAAAAACTCAAAACTCTAAGGACTTTAGAAACAAGAAGTGTGTGCCCTTAATTTGCTGTTTCGATTAATTAAAAGTGACCCTGGTCAATTAAGGTTCACTTCTCCAATTAATCAGTAGAAACTTTAGTTGATTAATCTTGTTAAGCAAGCTTTAGAATCCTAAAGTAAGTGTGGAGGAAAATCAGAAACTGCACAAACAGTAAACGCTAGTCACAATTTGTGGAATTGCCTATTCTTGACATATAAATAGCTAAGTGCATGGCAATCTGTCCTTTTGTATGTGAGAACGCTTACATTTCCCCGTGCTTACCGTTCTGATAAGCGTGGTAATTGTTCAGATTTCCATCTAATCATTTTTTTTCATAAAATTACCTCCTAATTTTAATGCAGCAAAAAATCTGGCTATTTTTGCATTTGGAGACAGCAATGTACTGAGCAGTTTGAACAATGGCTGATATTTTATCTATTATCAATTCATTTCTCTTTGGTGTGGAAGCAGGTTTCTCATTGGGTGATGGTGAAACCGAGCTTTTGCTGAATGCAGAAGTGAAGCATTCTGTAACAGAATTAAATCAAACCATTGGGCCAAAAAAACGAACCTGTTTTCAAAAGTCTAAAAATGCTCCAAAAAGATATTGGAAAATGATACAATCATGGCTGGAACAAAGAGTGGGAGATCAAATTTTGTTCAAACCAGAAATTTTCCTCCTAGGCATAATACCAGACGGGTATAAGAAAGATGTGCTCTATCTAATTATACATGTATTAACTGTGGCACGAATCACCTTTGCGCAGTATTGGAAAAAGGAAAATATCCCATCAGAGTTACACATCATTAGGAAAATTTTGGCCTCTGCAGAAACAGATACGCTCACCCTTGAATTAAAAAACAAAGGGGAGTCGGAATATTATGAAGTTTGGAACAGATTTTATTATTGGTATAAGACAAGGGGACAAGACTGGAACAAATTGTGATTGGATAGAAGAATAGATAATGTATTAAGTAGGCTGACACCTAATGGATGAGATTGTGTGTATATATTGTGATTGTATAGCCATAAAGGCTTCATTGTGCTGCACTATTATAAATGTAAAAACAATAAAAATACATTTTAAAAAATGCTCTGTTATGCAAATATCCTGCTCTCTGAAAGCTTGACCATTCTCCAAATATCGATTGAATAGGTTATTCTGCATTTTGAAATCCAATTGTCTATGGAGATTCTCAGTCATCCAGGTCATGATTGTCCCAAAGTTACTTTTTTCCAAAAACCAACTGGACTTTCTTAGGGTTGGTTTGTTGTTGTTGTTGTTGTTGTTGTTGTTGTTGTTGTTTTGAAGACTTTTGCTTCTCATCCAAGAAGCATCCTCAGTTCTGACTGAATGCTTGGGAATGAAATCCAACTGTATTAGATTTGTTTCCACATTGGATATCTCACTGATCATTTTCCAACTTTCTGCATTCAGAAAACTCTTTCTGCACCCATGGGTTGTGGACCCCCAGCTGCCAGTGGAGCTGGCGGCAGACTCCGACAAGGAGGCGGTTGGGGAAGAACTGGGACCAGTTCTAGGGCCTGGGGAAGGCTCTGATGGATGCTCTGCATCTGACACAGAGATAGAGCCAGGGCCATCCAACATTTTCCAGCCACTGGAGAGGAAGCTGCCTTCGGAGGCTGAGATAAGTGAGGAGGAAGAACAGCTAGGGTTTGTTTCAGATGCATATGTGCAGAGCTGTTAGAAGGGAAAAACAACAGAGGAAAAGGAGTCGACTTGGAAAGCAAGGCACATGTGGATGCTCAATGGCCCCTCCCTGGCTGGGGAATAAACAGAAGGAAAGGGGAGTGATGGTTGCAGAAGACAACAGTTCGTATTTCTGAAGATTTTGCTCATTGTGTTTTGTGACTCAGAGACTGCTTATCAGAACTTAATTTACAGCTTTGTGGCTGGGAGCTCACAGCTTGGCAATTAGCGCAAGGAACTGATAAGGTCTGTACTGCAGTTAACTCTTTGAAGGACTATTGCCTGGACTTTTTGGTGTGTGAATGCCATTAATTCACAGGAGATAAATAAAGAGGGGGTTTTCAGGACAAGGAGTCTGTTTCTTGTTTCTGCTAAGGCTGGGTCAGAACATCATGTTGGCCAAAGACTTCCACTTCAGCCACCAAGCTGATGCATATTACAGAAAGAGAATGTTCTAAAATAACTATTCAGTTCAGAAGGGACAGAGTTGGGTGATTATACATTGGAGTTGGTAAACCTTCCATTTTCCCCTGTGGAAGTAAATATATGCTGGTGTAATGCAGGACACAAAACAATGGTTTTGATTCCAGAAAGACAGTTCTTGCTGGGAGTTTAGAAACAGTTATAAGTTTCTAACCATAAGATCAGTTTGACAGTGATATGAATTATTTGGGGAAGCGGGCTCCATGTTATTAGGTGTTCACATGACAGCCAGAAACCATCCATCTGAGATGCTTTAATTTGGATTCAAGCACTAAGCAGGGACACTGTTACCTTCCTACCAAAGTGGTCCTTATTTTTCTACTTGCATATTTACATCCTTTTGAACTGCTAGGTTGGCAGAAGCTGGGACAAGTAACGGGAGCTCACTCCGTTATGCGGCACTAGGGATTAGAACCGCCAAACTGCTGACGTTTCTGATTGACAAGCTCAGCATCTGAGCCACTGAGCCACTGTGTCCCTAGCTAACCTTTCTGATCCGACCTTTCTGATTGACAAGCTCAGCATCTTAGCCCTTGGAGCCACCGTGTCCCTAGCTAACTACCACATTTGCTTCACATTTGACTACCTCTGAAAGGTTCTGCTGCTCTGTGAATCAACAACTCTTCTCTGTAGAATTCACAAATTCCTTGTGAATGTTCACAAATAATATTTTAACTGCAATGCACATATGCTCAAGTCTGTGTTTTGTCCACGATTTGTGTATTAGTTTGATGCCTTGCAAAACACTCCTTTCAAGTAAGCAGCATCAAGAATGACTGCAAAAAAAGGGCTAAGGTTTGTTTGTTTTTTGCAAAGTCCTCTGAGAAGCTTGACAAAAGTTCCTATCTCCATGGCAGCAGATTGGCACTACAGGTGAAGTATGCCATGCTGTAACAGTATACCCAGAGAGAATGCCCTGGTTTCAGAGCTCTGTTTGAAGGCATCCCTCCAAGCTATGTTGAAATATTATTGGAGGAGCTGCCACAAAGAAGAGGGGATCAACATATTTTTCAAAAGCCCAGAAGGCAAGATAAGAAACAATGGATGGAAACTAATTAAGGACAGAAGCAAACCTGGAATTAAGAAGAAATTTTCCAGAAGTGAGAACAATTAACCAGTGGAAGAGCTCGCCTTCAGAAGCTGTAGGTGCTCCATTATTGGAGGGTTTTTTAAAAAGAAAATACTTGACAGTCACTTGTCTGAAATAGTATCGGGCTGTGATCATGAACCTATGGCACATGTGCTGGACTATCTCTCTGGGCACGTGAGCGGTGGTTCGTTGCTCTTCCAGATTCTGAAATAATAATAATAATAATAATAATAATAATAATAATAATAATAACAACAACAACAACAACAACAACAACTCCGCCGTTGCCGGTCCCAAGCCCAGATGAGAAAGGAGGAGGGTTGGGGTCAGGTTGGCAACTGGTCCCGTAAAAAAAAAACCGCCAACCCATACAATATGGTGAAAAAAACAAATAAGAATTCCATACTGCATCGGTCGTCGCGCGGGTTAACAAGGGCCGCGGCGGATGTTGGGGTCCCTGGACATCCGTCGACAAGTGGGCTACAAGTGGACCAGCCAACAAAACAACAAAAATATAGTGCAGATGAAAATCGTGCCATAATGGCCTGTTATTGCAACTCAGAGCCAGAAAAAAGAGGCTATTTAAAGCGAATGTATGAATTATGGAAACAACAATATCCAGATTCAAATGTTAGTGAACAATGACTAGCAGATCAAAGGCGATTTATTATACAGAATAAAGTGTTTAGTGAAGTTGAACATGAGGAAATTCAGGCAAATTGCAAAACCCCAAAAACAATATCACAAGCGGAAATAACTGATATTCAAGACACAACTAAAGACATTATAGTAGAACTCCCAGAAGAAGCTCTCGGGGAGGAAATAACATCACCACCACTAGAACCAGATATCACTGAACCAACGGATGAACTAACTCAAAAACAAAAAGAATTGAAGGATAAGATCATGGAGCATTTTCTGCTTAATGAGGAAAGGCAACGTTTACCATCACTAAAAACTGTGCCGAAGAAAATTTTGGCCCCTATCATGAAAATGGTTAATGCAGTGTTTTCAACAATTGAATCGGGATCCATCTTGGAAACAAACCAGTTAATGTACAGCACAGCTGTAATAGTCACTAATGAACTAGGCATTAAAATCAAAGCACCTAGTCACACAATGGAAAAAGCATCAAAGCCAAAGTGGAAAATTCGATTAGAACAAAAAGTAAAAAATTAAGGGCAGATGCTAGCAACTTAAAGAACATGCATGAGCAACGGCTTAAAAACAGCAAAATCATAGATCAGCTAATCAGAAGATATAGATTGGATATAAGAAACATCAATGAAGCTGTAGAGATTGTAAAACAGCAGATAACAGCAACAGCTAGAAAAATTGAAAGATATGAGGCACGAATCATCCAATATAAACAAAATCAGCAATTTCGATCAGACCAACAGCGTTTTTATCAAAGTCTTAATGTGAATGGTGACACCAAAAGTGAAAAACCAGAAAAGCAGGCCACAGTTGAATTCTGGAAAGAACTGTGGGAAAATGCAAAGGACTACAATAAGGAAGCAAAGTGGATACATGACTTTGAGAAAAGCATTGGCAACAAGCAAATGCAAGTATTAGAAATAACAACTGAGATGGTCAAAAATTGAGTAAAAAAAGTAAAGAATTGGACATCACCTGGAAATGACCAATTGCATGGTTTCTGGCTCAAATATCTTACCGGTTTACATGCAATATTGTCCAGGCAACTGAATGAAATTTTACAAAATGGTCAAATTGATGAATGGTTGACAACTGGAAAAACATACTTGATTCAGAAGGATGCAACTAAAGGAACAATACCTGAAAACTACCGATTTCGCATTTACTATATATGGATGATTTGAAACTCTATGGAAAGTCAGAAATAGAAATCCAATCACTGACAGTCCGAATATTCAGCACTGATATTTCAATGCAGTTTGGCATGGAAAAATGCGCCACTTTATCCATAAAAAGGGGCAAAATCACTACATGTGAGGGAATTGAAATGCCCAATGGCCAACTAATTAAATGCAACAAAAATGAAGCCTACAAATATTTAGGCATTCTACAGTTGGATAACGTCAAGCATGGACAAGTAAAAACTATTGTCAGGGGAGAGTACACCAACAGAGTTAGGAAAATTTTGAAATCTAAATTGAATTTTGGAAATACAATCAAGGCCATAAATACCTGGGCAATACCAGTTATAAGATACACAGCTGGTATAGTTAACTGGACACAAGCTGATTTGGACCTTTTGGACCGAAAAACCAGGAAACTAATGACAATGCACTACAGTTTACATCCATGTGGTGATACTGATAGACTGTACCTGCCCCGAAAATCATTGCATTTTCCAGGGCAATTCCCTTTCACCCCTACTTTTTATAGTTTCAATGCTACCACTAACAATCATTTTGAAGAAGATGAACTATGGATACGAACTTGCAAAGAAAGGACTGAAAATTTCGCACTTGGTGTACATGGATGATTTGAAGCTGTTTGGTAAAACAAAAGCTGGACTGAATTTATTAATTGAAAGCACAAAAGAATTTAGCCAAGACATTGGTATGCAGTGTGGAATTGACAAATGTGCAACAATGGCAACTAAAGCAGGCAAGGTCATAGAAGATGATGGAATAGAACTTGAGAATAAAGAAATGATAAAGGCAGTAAAACCAGAAGAAGGCTACAAGTACTTGGGGATTTTAGAAGCCTCTGACTTAATGCATAATAAAGTCAAGGAATTAACTTCAGCCAAGTACATTCGACGAATTCGCAAGATATTAAAGTCCAAATTAAATGGAGGAAACATCATAAAAGCCATAAATACCTGGGCTATACCTGTGATCCAATACTCTGCAGGAATAATTGACTGGACCCAGATGGAGTTGGACAATTCTCTCTCTCTATCCATCTACTATATTTCTCTCTCTTTCTATTTCTCTCTCTCTATCCCTCTATCTACCTTCCTACACACACTCTCTCTATTTCTCTCTCTCTATTCCTTTATCTACCTACCTACCTAACTACTCTCTCCCTACCTACCTACTGTATTTCTCTCTTTTTCTCTCCCTGTCTCTCCCTCTATCTACCTACCTAAGTTGTTTTTTAATTTGCCTCTTCAAAACCTTGGTGCATCTTATACTTCAAAAAAAAAAAGGGTACTTGGTTGATACCTAGGATGCTGGCAGCAAACCGTATCAACCATTAGCACCAGTCACTGGTTATTGTAATGCATTTTTGAATGTTCAGTTGGCTGAGTTTCATGTTTAATGAATAAAGTATATAATAATAATAATAATACATTATGCAATTGCCAACCGCCCAGAATGAAATATTTTAGTTTCTATTCCTCCCTATTCTCTATCAAAAAAGAATTCCCAGGTAGGAGAGGATTGGAAGTTGCCTATTCATTTGTTTTTATGTGATTATTTGGGGCTGGAAACTCATCTTCAGCTAATTCAGCAAAAACTTCCATTCCATTTATGGGGATAAGGAATGCTGTTCTATTGCCAGATAAATGGATATAAAATTTTCCTTTCTTTCCTTCCTTCCACCCTCCCATTCTCCCATCCTCTCTCTCTTTGTCTTTATTTCCTCCCTTCCTCCCTTCTTTCCTCCCTTCCTTTCTCCCTCCCACCTTCATTCCCTCCATCTTTATTTCCTCCCTCCCATTCTCCTTCCATCTTTATTTTCTTCCTCTCTCCCTCTCTTTTCTTCCTTCCTTCCTTCCTCCTTCCCTTCCATTCTCCCTCCATCTTCCTTTCCTTCCTTTCCTTCCTTTCTTTCCTCCCTCCTTCCCATTCTCCCATCCTCTCTCCCTGTCTTTATTTCTTTCCTTCCTTTCCTCCCTCCCTGTCTTTATTTCCTCCCTCCTGTCCTCCCATCTACCCTCCCTTCTTGCCTCGATTTCCTTCCTTCCTTCCTTTCTTCCTTCCTTCCTTCCTCCCTCCCTCCCTCTTGTCTTTTCTTTCTCCTATTCAGATTCTACCATGTTGAAACCAAATTGAAAATTGGATCCTGAAGGCCATACATCAGCTTTCATTCCAGTCTTTCAGTTTGCAGTGTTGACACTGCCTTCTACAAATATGTTTTTCAGCCTCCCTCTTGCTAAAACACCACAGACGGGAGCCATTCAAACATGTGTCTGAATTTCAATTGTAGCTTGGATTATTAATAGGCACTTAAAAAGTTTAATTGAATCAGTGATGCTTCAGTGCTGTGAGAGCACATTGCTTTATAGTGTAGACTTTCTCGTCTCTTTACAAGAGGTTAGGAGATCAACACCAGCAAAATGCATTTGAAATGTAAACTTGTGCGCGCTAATTTTCATTACTTTGATCTTAAAGGCAAAGGACTAGCGAGCACTTTGCTTGCAGATATATTCACCTGGAAGGGGACGCAGTGGCTCAATGGCTAAGACGCTGAGCTTGTCAATCAGAAAGGTCAGCAGTTCAGCGGTTCGAATCCCTAGCACCGCATAATGGGGTGAGCTCCCATTACTTGTCCCAGCTTCTGCCAACCTAGCAGTTCAAAAGCATGTAAAAATGCAAGTAGAAAAATAGGGACCACCTTTGGTGGGAAGGTAACAGTGTTCCATGCATCTTCGATGTTTAGTCATGCCAGCCACATGACCACGGAGATGTCTTCAGACAACTCTGGCTCTTCGGTTTTGAAAAAGAGATGAGTTTGGGAACAACTAGCACATATGTGCAAGGGAAGCCTGCCTATCTATCTATCTATCTATCTATCTATCTATCTATCTATCTATCTATCTATCTATCTATCTATCTATCATCTACCTACCTACCTACCTACCTACCTATCTATCTATTTATCTATCATTTATTGTCCCTTGATGGTTCATTTGCTTGGTAAGGAAGCAAAGAGTCTTGATTTCTTTCCAGAACCTCTGATTCTCCTGATATATACAGGCTGTGGTTTACTTCATATTACTATATTCAATTATCAAAGACATTTTCAGTAGAAGAAAAAACATGTTTCTAAAGACACACCAGATGGCATTCAACTACACTTTGATAGCAATGTGTGTAAGGTCACACACAGTAGACTAATTTGCACTATTTCTCCTGACAGAAACGATGGTGGTCCATTTACAGGGAGGGAACTTAAGACCTCAACAGAGTTGTCGAGAATTTGTTTCTGGCATTCCCCCCTTTGCGAATATTGACCTTAATATTCTCATTCATGGATTACGGCAATCTGTGCATGGATTGGAATAAATCTGATTTTCATTTTTAGAGCTGAATTATATATCTATATGTACTTTCACACAGGGATTCTTTCATGGTCTGTGGAAAAGGCCTTGGTAACCTGGACACAGAGATGCTGACAAGGAAACAATCAAATAAGAAAGAATAGAACCCACAACTGGAGAATGAGTAGGACAGGAAGCCAGAAGGGATGCTGCCAAATTTCTCAGGATGTAAAGGAAATGGAGTTTGGGAAAATTGTACTTTCATGTTTGCAAGATTGGGGTAAACCAGATAGGGATTGCAACTGGATAAGCTAATTCTAACAGAATAACAGAGTTGGAAGGGACCTTGGAGGTCTTCTAGTCCAATCCCTGCTCAACCAGGAGACCTTACAGTTGTGGGCTATATTGTCTCTTATATGACAATTCCCACAGCAGCCTCTTTTTGCTGAGTCTCCCAAGGTTTCACCAGATATCATTACATGTTCAGTTTGACTGTGACCAAATGCAAATTCAATGCATTTTTGGAATGTACAAAAATAGAAATGCCTTAAAGGTAAAGGTTTCCCTCGCACAAATGTGCTAGTCGTCCCCAACTCTAGGGCTTGGTGCTCATCACCATTTCAAAGCCGAAGAGCCTCCATGGTCATGTGGCCAGCATGACTAAATGCTGAAGGCACACAGAATGCTGTTACTTCCCACCAAAGGTGGTTCCTATTTTTCTACTTGCATTTTTACATGCTTTCGAACTGCTGGGTTGGCAGAAGCTGGGACAAGTAATGGGAGCTCACTACGATATGCGGTGCTAGGGATTCGAACCACCAAACTGCCAACCTTTCTGATTGACAAATTTAGCATCTTAACCACTGAGCCACTGCGTCCCTTGAAATGGTTAGTACAATAATAAAATATTATGGGCTTTCTAAGATTGAGAGCAAATTCACAAAATCAGACTTTTACTGCAAAGGGTACTTAAGTGATTAGAAAGAGCTATTTGTATGGCTGTAGCAATAAAGCAACTTAAACCAGCTTGCCATGTTTTCTGCTGACTCCAAAGACTTCACTTTCACATAATTGATCGAAGCAGATTGCAATCTACAGCTGAGAAGAATTTGCATTTGACATAGGCCCAGTGAACCTTGCAACTTCACTGTTTCCCTAATTCTTTTCTTAGAGACTGATCTGAGAGAGATCTTTAACTCCCTAGGAAGAAATGCCATTGAGCTATAAAATAGAATAACAGAGTTGGAAGGGATCTTGGAGGTCTTCTAGTCCAACCCCCTTTTTAGGCAGGAAAGTCTACACCACTTCAGACAAACTGTTATCCAACATCTTCTTAAAAACTTCCAGTGTTGGAGCATTCACAACTTCTGGAGGCAAGTTGTTCCACTGATGAATTGTTCTAACTGTCAGGAAATTTCTCCTCAGTTCTAAGTTGCTTCTCTCCTTCATTATTTTCCACCCATTGCTTCTTGTCCTACCCTCAGGTGCCTTGGAGAGTAGTTTGATTCCCTCTTTGTGGCAACTCCTGAGATATTGGAACACTGCTATCATTCTCCCCTAGTCCTTCTTTTCATTAAACTTTGTTGTTTTTGTTGTTAGTTGCAAAGTTGGTGTCCGATCCATCATGACCCATGGACAACATTTCTCCAGGCCTTCTTTGTCCTCTACCATCCCCTGGAATCCATTTAAGCACACAGCAACTGCTTCGGTGACTCCATCCAGCGATCTCATGCTCTGTCACTCCCTTCTTCTCTTGCCCTCAGTCTTTCCCAGAATGAGGCTCTTCTCCAGTGAGTCCTTCCTTCTCACTAGGTGGCCAAAGTATTTGAATTCCATCTTCAAGATCTCGCCTTCTAAAGAGCAGTCAGGGTTGATCTCCTCTAGGACTGACCGGTTTGATCACCTTGCAGTCCAAGGGACTCGCAGGAGTCTTCTCCAGCACCAGAGTTCAAAGGCCTCAATTTCTTTGGCACTCAGCCTTTCTTATGGTCCAATTTTCACAGCCATACATTGCATCAAACTAGAAATACCCATTGTAATGAGAGGGTTTGGGGAGTGGGAGATGGACACGTATTGTTCCTTTGTTCACTCCTAGCCATTTAAATTCAATTGAAGTTTTCTTTAACTATCTTGTCCATCTTGCTCAACCAGCTACCTGCTAGGTGTGATGGGATTATAATTTCCACAATTCTCTGGTAGCTTGCATGCCATTCTCCCCATGACCTGTTGCCCCCAATAATAACAGCATGATTCATATCCCTCCAACCATGCCACATCCAAAGTAGTTGAATAATTTATATGGACAAAATTACTGCTCAAAACTTTCCGCTATGGGCACTCTTGGTAAATGTAACTAGAGAATGCATTCAATGTTTATGTGGAGAATTGTGCCCTGTTATCTCAGTATTTGGTTGAAATGCTAACAAATCACCTTACGTTGCAACAGCAAAACCCAAATTCCATTGCTGGAATAAATTATGTATTATGAACTAATGTGTGCAGAAGCACTTAGTTATTGCAAAATGTTATCCCCCCCCCCCCCCCCAGTTGCATCTATTCCTGGTTGAAGTTGAGAGTCAGAAAGGAAGGCTTTTGACTAAGCCTTATAAATTGTCCTCGGTCCTGATGTTTCCAAGGCATGTCTTCTGTTTTTATTGCAAATGAATCCATTTGGTAAAGTTAAAGTTTCCCCTCACACATATGTGCTAGTCGTTCCTGACTCTAGGGAACAGTGCTCATCTCTGTTTCAAAGCCGAAGAGCCAGCTCTGTCTGAAGACGTCTCCGTGGCCATGTGGCCAACACAGCACACGGAACACTGTTACCTACCCACCAAAAGTGGCCCCTACTCTTCTGCTTGTATTTTTTTTTGTGCATGCTTTTGAACTTCTAGGTTGGCAGAAGCTGGGGAAAGTAATGGGAGCTCTCTCCGTTATAAAGCACTAGGGATTTGAAGCAGCAAACTGTTGACCTTTCTGATCGACAAGCTCAGCATCTTAGCCACTGAGGCACCACATCCCACTTTTTAAAAATAAGAGTTGCTAAAAGACAAACATGGAACAGAAATGGGTTTTTAATTGTAGAAATTAGTTCAAAGATAGGGATCCAAGTTCTGGGCTACAAAACTTGGGGTTTCTTGGCTGCCTATTCAGGATTTTTGGAGCTCAGATCCAATCCAATTTTCCTATGTGAAATCCTATACAGCATCCAGATTATTGGCAATTAATTGCCAATGGTTGTCTACACACATGATTCTATGACATCATTTCTGTTGGTCAGAAAGACCTTTGAACCAGAGGTGGTATTCAGCAGGTTCTGACCAGTTCTGGAAAACCGGTAGTGGAAATTCTGAGTAGTTCGGAGAACCGGTAAATACCACCTCTGACTGGCCCTGCCCCCCATTTATTCTCTGCCTCCCGAGTCCCAGTTGATAGGGAGGAAATGGGGATTTTGCAATATCCTTCCCCTGGAGTGGGGAGGGAATGGAGATTTTACAGTATACTTCCCCTGCCATGCCCATAAAGCCACGCCCACCAAGTCATGCCACGCCTACTAAGTCAAGCCCACAGAACTAGTAGTAAAAACATTTGAATCCCACCACTGCTCAGTTTTACACATTCCAGATCTAATTGCACTTAAAAAAAATCAACAGACAGTTGAAAGCAATGGATATACAGTATTTTGCATACTTCTTCTCAATATATTTCTTCAATATTTCAAAAAAAAATGCCACTCTGGTTCTTCATTTATATTAACGTTTACTACATATCTGTTTGGCATGTAACTACATTTTATATCTAATGTTGTAATAAATATGTTAAAACAAAAAAAAGAAATAATTCCCATTTCTAAATTAATCCAAAAATATCCCTGGGACCATCAAATTTGTCAATCTGAATTAGATGAGATGGAAATCTCTCATGTTTAGAGAGACATATTTAACAGAGCTCTAAATAAACCCTCTTTAGAAGTGGATTTCCATGACAAAACCTATTACATGCCTGAGGTATAATCATATTAACTGTATTAATCAGTTAACCTGTTTTGAAATGGCTTTAGAGTTGCATTAAATCAAATCACACTCAACTATTGTCCAGCACTGTCTACTTCTTCATCTTGGCCCTACTATCTATCTATCTATCTATCTATCTATCTATCTATCTATCTATCTATCTATATATATATATATATATATATATATATATATAAAAGGCAAATGCCACTCACTCATCATGAAACCTCCATAACCGTAAAGTCTACAAACTTGAAATTTGGCACGTATGTTCCTCTTGGCTTCTAGGTTCTCGCTAAGAAAGGATTTTTTTTAAATGGCCATTCAATCATTAGTATTTCTTATACAGTAATTAACATGCTCTGATGCTAAGGAGTTCTACTCCCCCTCCCCACCTGAAAAGAACTCTGTTCCAACTGCCAGTTGCCTCACATTCCATTACCACAGTTCAAACTGGCAGATGAGCCACTCCCTCACTCAGGAGTGGTCTGGGGCTCCTTACAGTACTAAATGTCAGTATCTCACCAAATTGTCTATGCCTTCCACCTATGGAACTGCTTCCGGAATCAAAGTGGTGGGAGCGATATTCCCTTATGTGTTTCAGTCACCGACCACCACTGAGCTAATGGATTGAACAGGAGTGAACCGGATTTCTTCTGCATTGCCTGATCACATAGTTTCGTCATGAAGCACAGGTAGACTTCTATAAATGTTATCCAGGATAACATACCCACCTTGTGGGGAAATAGAGTGCTCAACTGGAAAAAAATAAAGTTATGGGTTCTAGATAAGGAAATTATTGTAGCAGACCCGTTGCTGCAATTTTTGAAGCCCACCCCTGGATAAAAGAGGAATGGTTGGAAGAAGAGAAGAGAAAACAGTGTTATGGAAGTGGTTTTTCACTGCCTTCCTTTTCAATTTCCCACTTAAATCTAGAACCCTATGAAAGTCTTCTGTCCAGCTGCTGACCAGACTTAACGTTACTTCACTTCACAGAGATCAACCAAGTTCAGTTAGCTATTCCTATCCGTTGTTGTTATGCCTACCTAATAGAGCATCAAAAACATCACCATTTTTAGCGATTTATTATCTTTATAAAGTAGTCCTAGCCTCTATGTTTTTTTGTTCCCCTGAAAAATAAAAAGCTTTGAATTTATTTTGCAAACCGAAATGATAGCTTGGGGGCCTTTGTTATGTAAATTAATTTCAGTGCAATCATTAACATATCAATTAAAATGCAGGTGATTAGCCAATTTAAGAAACTCATGAATCTCCTCAGTTGATTTATTTTCCTATACATATATTTGTATGTGTATGTATGCATGTATGTATGTAGGTATGTGTTTGTATTTATGTATCTATGTATATCCTGCCTTCCTTCATATCTCTTTCTCTCTCTCTCTTTCTGTCTCTCTCTCCTCCCTCCCTCCCTTCCTTCATCTCTCTTTCTCACTCTCTCTCTTTCTGTCTCTCTCTCTCCCCCCTCCCTCCCTTCCTTCCTTCATCTCTCTTTCTCACTCTCTCTCTTTCTCTCTCTCTCCCCTGAAAGCTTCCTGGTTTTCCTCACCCAGTTGAAAGTTCAAGATCTTGCCCTCACACTCACAGGTCCATCACATGGTCCAAACTTCCACAGCCATGCTGGCAGTTTCACCCATCCATTTCCAATCAGGTGCAGAGATGCAGAGCCAAAGGATGACCTTGGCTTTCTAGAAAGAATTTTGTTATGGCTACATAGCATCTAACTCCACACAATTCCCCCTCCCATTTTCCCACAATAAAAAATACATAGTAGAATAATAGAAAATGTGGCAGGCCAAAGTTCCAAAAGAATAGATAGCTGCAGACCTTGACACTCAGAGAGCTTCAAGGATCCCATATTCCCCAATGTTTTCTATCATTGCTACTTAGTTTGCTATTTCCCGCCCCCCACTCCAGGTAAACACATTCCAAGCAAAGTGCTGGCTGGTCCTTACTCCAACATGCTGTCCCCTTGCCTTTTGAAAAACCACCTTTGGGACAGCCTTCCAGAAGGTCAAAAGGGCTGTTCTGACCTCTGATGCAGGGATGAAATGCTACCAGTTTGCATCGGTTCATGCAAACCGGTAGGGGCAATTGTCGTTGGTTTTGCGAACCAGTAGTAAAAAGAAAGCTTCCAAGGATTGCTCGGCTCAGCTGTGAGCCATGCAATTGTCGGAAGCTTTTTTCCCACTTTTTAACGCATTTTTTTCCTGCCTATTTACCCAAACCAGCAGGAAAAAAATGCTTTAAAAGGCGGGGGCATGCTTCCGATGATTACACAGATCAGTTGTGAGCTGTGCAATCATTGGAAGCCTTCCCCCCAATTTTTTAAAGCATTTTTTTCCTCTTTATTTGCCTGAACCACCAGGAAAAAAAATGCTTTTAAAAGTGTGGGGGGGGGAGGGTTCCATGACAATCAGCTCTGCCATGTGATTATGGGAACCTTTTTTTCTCACTTTTAAAAGCATTTTTTTACTACCTATTCGCCCGGACTGGTAGTGAAGGAGTGAAATTCAGCAGCTTCTGACAGGTTCTGGAGAACTGGTAGTGGAACTTTTGAGTAGTTCAGAGAACCAGTAAATACCACCTCTGACTGGGCCCAGAGTGGGGAAGGAATGGGGATTTTGCAGTATCCTTCCCCTTCCATGCCCACCAAGCCTAAGGTGACCAGATTTTAACATTGGTAAAACGGGACACCATTGATGGGGGTGTTCTTGATTAATAATTTGGTCTATATGTATTCTCTCCTCACCTCCCGGCACGCACCCCACTGAAAGGGCTTTAATCAGTGGGGTGCGTGCCGGGAGGAGAGGAGAGATTTTCTCCTCTCCTCCCGGCACGCACCCCACTGACTAAAGCGCTTCCTTTCACCTGCCTGAGCTCTGCTGCGGGTGAAAGAAAGCGCTTTAATCAGTGGGGTGCTGGGTGAGAGGACTGCCTCACCAGCCATAAACTTCACCGCACGTCACTGGTATATTCCCTTCCCATTCTCCCGCCGTTCCCTAGCTTGTTGTTCATTCTTTCCAAAAATTGGGACTTTTTAAAAACGCCGCGGGACAAATTGTTAAAAATCGGGACTGTCCTGCCAAAAGCGGGATGTCTTGTCACCTTGACCAAGCCACACCCACAGAACCAGTAGTAAACAAATATTGAATTTCAAGGTGGCTTTGGCCTTCCAGACTGGTAGCTTTATTATCACACTGACATGCCTTAAAGACTGGATTCAACTAAAAAATAAAATGATTCTTATGCTAGAAGGCCATGATCTCCAGCTAGGCTGGCATGGCTTCCTCTTGGAGGGAAAGAATAAATCTCATTCATACTTCCAGAGTCACATAGTAAGGGATGCCCTGTTTAAGGTCTGGGGCGGGGGGGAACCATTACATGAAAATCCCACTCTGGTTATCAACGATGGAGGCAATGACATATCCAAATACTATAGATCTCAGAAAAATGGTAAGCTATGCAGAACTCTTAGATTAAAAAGGAGAACTAAAATCAGTACAAGATCTGAAAACACAAGGAATAAATATGGAATGGTGGCCCTATTTACAAATTAAAACAAGATTTAAAAAAGATCGGGAACAATACAGAATACATGAGAAACAAATGGAATTAGATAAAATATTCTTAGGAACGGGAGGAAAAATGATTACCAAATTATATAATTTTCTTTTAAGATATAAAATGGAGGAAGAGATGGTAAAGGAGACAATGATTAGCTGGGGAAGAAATTTTGGCCATAATATATTTAGAAAAATGAGATAAATTATGGGAAAAAATTATAAATTTATGATGGCAGTAGCTTACAAAGAAACCTCTATAAAATGTTTTATAGATGGCATTTGCCCCCAGCGAGATTGGCCAAAATGTACCTAAATTTATCCCCCAAATGTTGGAGATGTAGCCACAAGTTTGGAACATTCTACCATATGTGGTGGACGTGCCCCATCACAAGAAAATACTGGTGCAAAATTTGGAAATGGTTGGAAGAAATTACACAGCAAAAAATAGAACTGAAACCAGACCCATTCTTATTAGGACTATTAGACCAAAAATGGATAAACAATTTCAATACATAATAATACACATATTCACTGCAGCTAGGATTGCTTTCGCACAAAACTGGAAAAAAATCAATACACCCGCAGATGAAACAATAATTAGAAAAGCACTCGAATGTGCAGAGATGGACAAAATGACAATAGAACTAAAAGAAAGAGAAGAATCAGATTTCTATAAAATATGGAATAGTGGCTAGAAAACAGAAGCCAAAACAGAAAATAGAGAATGTAAATATAATGGTGATATGAATAATTAATATTATTATTAGTGTTGGTACTACTGTTATTATATTATTGAACAAGATAAAATCAATAGGAAGGCAATGAAGAATGGAAAACTGTAAAGGCTAAACATGAAAGCCGATACAGAAGGCTGTATAATTGCTTTATATTATTATATATGTTTTGGTTTTTCTTGTTCTGTTTTTTAAAGCTTAAAATGTTTAATAAAAACTATTTTTAAAAAAATGGGGGGGGGATTTCACCACTAGCCAGATCTAAGAACCCCGCAGACTGGATCCAGCCCCTGGGCCTTGAGTTTGACACCCTGCTTTACACTATGCAAGATGGGTGGAAGGGAATTGTAACTATATGTTAACAACGTGCTTGTAAAAGGTGCAATTTAGAATCCTATTCCAGATTAAAAACTCTTTATCCTGATGAAGCATGTAAGACTGAAGATCACTTCGCCACAGTGAATGGGGCCATGGTTCAATGCATCTTAACACCCTCCCCAAAAGAGCAGTCCACTTCTTGCTCTTCAAGTGCTCCAGAGAGCTGCTTCAGTAAAGTCCCATTTCATTTCACCAAACCTCTGCTCTTCACCCCTGCCACTTAACATTTTCCAAGATGTGGCAGTTTTGCTCCTGTTATCTTAATCAATTTTAATCAATGGGGGGGGGGGGGGTAGTGCAACACTACAGGACAACTATGTGGTGGGACAAAAAAAAATTCAGACTCTAGACATTTCTGTCACACAAGCCCTTGTTCTTTTGCTAGATACATCAAATTCAATACCTAGCCATTTTTGCTGGAGTAACCTAGCTGCTAATCCATCTTGATCCATTATGATTTCTTTTCCCTTATAATTGATTACTCATAACAGAATGGCAGCTGCCAGAGGGCAAATCTTGCTTCCTAGATTTAAGAAGCACAGTGGAAGTTGGAGAAGGCAAATTTTTCACCCGTTCTCCCCCATGCAGTTTGCTTCTGCCAATCTCTTCTCACAAGAGATTGCTTGCGAGGAAGACACAGAAGAGGCTGTACTTCCTGAGAATGCTCAGGAAGATAAATCTATCCCAGCATCTACTTCTGTCATACTATCGCAGCGCCATTGAGAGTGTCCTGACATACGGCATTCTTGCATGGTATGGGAGCAGCTCTGCAGTGGACAAAAAAGCTCTACAGAGAATCATTAAAACTGCCCCGAATATCATGGGGCTCCAGCTACCAGCCCTGGATGACATCTTCACATCTCACTGATTGAGGAAGTCACACAACATTCTCAGAGACTCTTTCCATTCTGCTTACAATCTTTTTGGATTGTTGCCTTCTGGCAGAAGACACAGAACAATTAAAACTCGGACCACACGTCTCCTGAATAGTTTTTATCCCAGAGCTATAATTGCACTCAACAATGAACTAAAGGGCCACCATCAGTGAGCTGTTGGACAGCGTTACTTGGTCTGTTTGTGTGGATGATTTGGTGGTTTAGGGGCGGGGAATTTTTGGAGGGTGGGGGTGTTTGGGGATTGTTATGTGTGTTCCTGACAATGAAAACAATCAGAGGAATGGTTTACCTCCGGATGGTGTGGGTGCTCCATCACTGGTCTCTGGGTGTTATGTGAATTTCATTGTATGGGTATACCATGTATTTATACAATGACAATAAAGTAAAACAACAAAACAAGGAGTTCAGCCTCTGAATCCTAAAGAAAACTCACCCTATGAATGCAAGTTTTAGGGTCATGGGTGGAAACTTATCAAGGAGAGAACTAATCTAGATCTAAAGACAAAATTTCCTGACAATGAAAACAATCAGAGGAATGGTTTACCTCTGGATAGTGTGGGTGCTCCATCACTGGAGGCTTTCAAGAACAGACTGGACAACCATTAGATCGGGATGGGTTCCTGCTGCAGCAGGAAGCTGGAGTAGAAGACCTCCAAAGTCCCTTCCAACTCTGTTCTGTTAAAGATGTGTTGCCCAGAGAGTTGTAGTCAGTTTTAGACTTTAAGGAGAGTGAATGGGTTGACTTTGCAGGCAAGCTGTTTTACTGATTGATTGTCCTCACTCTTAGGAAGTTTCTCCTTGTTTCTTGATAAGTTCAAAATCAATCTGGATCTTGACAGACTCAAACACTGGGTCCTATCTGACAAAATGAAATTCAATGTAGAGAAAAGTAAAGCCTTACACTTAGGCAAGAAAAACCAAAAGTACCCATATAGACTAGGTGAAACTAGGCTTAATAGCAGTAACTATGAGGGGGATCTTGGAGTCTTAGTGGACAACCAATTAAATATGAGCCAACAGTGTGCGGCGGCAGCCAAAAAAGCCAATGCAATCCTAAATTGCACTACAGAGAGATACAATCAAGATCAAGTGAGGTAATGATACCACCCTATAAAGTCTTAGTAAGACCACACTGAGAATACTTCATCCAGTTTTGGTCACCACACTATAAAAATGATGTAGAGACTATAAGAAGAGTGCAGAGAAAAGCAACAAAGATGATTAGGGGACTGGAGGCTAAAACATATGAAGAACAGTTGCAGGAACTGGGCATGGCTATCTTGTGAAGAGAAGGACCAAGCGAGACATGATAGCAGTGTTCCAATATCTCAGGGGCTGCCACAAAGAAGAGGGAGTCAAGCTATTCTCCAAAGCACCTGAAGGCCAGACACAGAATAATGGATGGAAACTGAAC
This sequence comes from Thamnophis elegans, assembly GCF_009769535.1. NCBI lineage: Eukaryota > Metazoa > Chordata > Lepidosauria > Squamata > Natricidae > Thamnophis > Thamnophis elegans. The sequence continues at coordinate 15,252,341 of NC_045555.1, read as the reverse complement.
AAGGAAATATTCAACTTGAAAATAAGAAGAAATTTTCTGGTAGTGAGAGCAATAAACTAATGGAACAGCTTGCCTTCAGACGTTATGGGAGCTTCATCACTGGACGCTTTCAAGAGACTGGACTGCAATCTGTCAAAATGGTGTAGGGTCTGCTTGGGTGGGGGTTGGACTAGATGAACTTCAAGGTCCCTTTCAGCTGTGTTAATCCATATAATCTGTATACACTAGTTCATAAGACAAGTAAAACTTCAGAAAGTGAATGACAGCCAATAATTGCAAGTCTTTCTGTAATAAAATTGCCAAAGTGTAACCTAACCAAAAACCCAACCAGTTTTTGAACTTGAAAATGGCAAAACCAATTAAGATATTTACAGTCCAAAACTCTAGCAATAAAGCGAGTAAAACAATCCAAATAAATGTACTGTGACATCATAAACTGGGGTGTTAGAAAGGTTAATTTCTGCTCCATCATAGATCATCAGAGGGATGGGTGAAATGAAAAACAGAAATATTTTGCTCAATATTACAATATCCTCTATATTCTGGGATGCAGAAGTAAGCCAGTAGTCTTGTCCAATTACTAAGGAACCTTTGTAAACAGCAAAAAACAGATGCATAAATAAATAAGTATTAAATTGATCCCAGGAGCAAAGGGCATAACAGTAAAAATGGTTAACATTCCTTAATCCATATCATCTGGGAGGCAGGAAAAGATTAAGCGAAGAGCTAGTAATTGAAATACAGCATACCTGGTTTTTGCTTAAACATACTAATGTAAAGATTCTCCCACACATGTGTGCTAATCATTCCTGGCTCTAGGGGGTGGGGCTCATCTCTGTTTCGAAGTCAAAGAGCCAGCGCTGTCTGAAGACATCTCCGTGGTCATGTGGCCAGCATGACTTAATGTCAAAGGCACATGGAACACTGTTACCTTCCCACCAAAGGTGGTTCCTACCTTTTTACTTGCATTTTTTTTAATAAATGTTTTTTAATTTTAGTTTAAAACAGGTACACATCTTTCTTTACATCTGTAGAAAATGTATCAATCAATTACAGATAAGTTTTGGTACATCTCCTCCACAGTCAACCAACATAACTCATATTAGCTAAAGCATTATTATATATCCATTTTCATTTAACTGTAATTATTATTTAGAAATATTGATAAAAGTAATAATCTTGAACAATCCCTGCCCACACCGGTGGGAGAGGAAAAAGTAAAAAAAAAAAAAAGGGCAAATAAAAAATAAAAATTAAAATAAAAAATAAAAAATAAAAATAATACAAAAAAGGACAAAAACGACAAGAGACAAGGCAGGAAGACAAAACAAAACACAGGTGTCTATCATGAAAAAAAAAGAAGTATATCAACTGGTTACAACATGCTTTGGTGCTTCTCTTCCATTAACTCATATTAATTCAAATATCTCAACTCGAATATTTACCATATCAACATCATTATACCTCCAGTTTTAATTACCTATGGTTATTTAAACATCCTTCATCCTTAGCTATGCATTACATAATTAATCCATAACACATGCTGACAATTCATTTACTTATTTGTAAAATCCTCTATTATCATCAAATCCTCATATCCTATTTTAGCTGGACATCCATAATATTTAATTATATCATATATCATAACGTTTTCCCAGTATTAATTAACATTTGATTGTATGTATTTTATTTAGTTTTTTAATAGTGATAATTATTGTAGTTAATACTCTTTATGTATAATCTTCCAATTGTTAGTTATCATATCAACTCCACATTATATACATTACTATCAATATCAATTATTATTCAACTATATCTGTTACAAGAAAAAGCAGTTAGGTTTAACTAGTTTTCAATTATATTCTTCAATCTATCAGCCAGTTCCAAATTATATATATTACTATCCATATCAGTCATTATTCAGCTATATCTATTACACATTAAGGTAATCAGATTTAGCTAATTTTAAATTACGTTCTTCCATCTGTCAGCCAGTGTCTCTCCAATAGCAGGATCTTCTCCAGCCAATTGCCACGCGTTAGATAAGTTTACCAAATGTTTTCATAAGCAAATCCAGACAAAGATGTTTTGGCACCTTTGAACTCTGAGTGTCAGTGATGAAATAATAATGTTGTCCTGGGCTTGTAAAATTTTCCAAATTTTCAAAACCGAAGAGCCAGCGTTGTCTGAAGACATGGTCATGTGGCTGGCATGACTAAACATCGAAGATGCATGGAACACTGTTACCTTCCCACCAAAGGTGGTCCCTATTTTTTTACTTGCATTTTTACATGCTTCTGAACTGCTAGGTTGGCAGAAGATGGGACAAATAATGGGAGCTCACTCTGTTACGCGGTGCTAGGGATTCGAACCGCTGAACTGCCGACCTTTCTGATCGACAAACTCAGCATCGTAGCCACTGAACCACCGCGTCCCTTTAAACATACTACTGTTGTTAAAATAATAAAACATGCATAATTCCACATCTAATACCAGAATGTGTGTGACTTTGTGGAATAATGGATCAAGTACCATTCGACTTAAGCTTTTCTTTCTGAAGCAAAGAACATGAGGCTCTCCAGCCAAGAAAAGGAACAATGTTGGGAAACCCAGAGAGGTATTTCTTGGAGACAAAGAATAACAGTGGTTCTTTAAACATGATCAGGATCAGGGGTGAAATCCAGCAGGTTCTGGCAGGTTCTGGAGAACCAGTAGCGGAAATTTTGAGTAGTTCTGAAAACCAGCAAATGCCACCTCTGGCTGGCCCTAGAGTGGGGTGGGAATGGAGATTTTGCAATATTCTTCCCCTACCATGCCCACCCAGCCACACCACACCTACCAAGCCACGCCCACAGAAGTTGTAGTAAAAAACATTGAATTTCACTACTGGTCAGGATGCATCTTTAAGATTATGGATGCAGTCAGAAAGACTCAAAGAGACCATTGGAGCCAGCTAGTTAACAGAAGAGCAGAGTTGGAAGGAACCTTGGAAGTCTTCTAGTCCAAGCAGGAGACCCTATATCCGGGGTGTCAAACTCACATCATCACAGCATCATCATTTGATGTATCATGACTTTTCACCACTTTGCTAAACCGGGTGTGGGCATGGTGCATAATGCGGGCCGTGAGTTTGACAGCCCTGCCCTATATCATTCCAGACAAATGCCTGTCCAATCCCTTCTTAAAAGCCTCCAGTAATGGAGCCCCCACAATTCCTGGAGACAAATCATTCCATTGATTCATTGTTCTCACTGTTAGGAAGTTTCTCCTTACTTCTAAATTGCTTCTCTCTCCTTGATTATTTTCCATCTGTTGTTTCTTGTCTTGACTTGCTTTGGAGAATAGGTTGACCCCCTCTTCTTTGTGGCAGCTCTCAAATATTGGAACACTGCTATATTGGTTGATTGGTCTCTAATCTTGGAAAATCCAAGCAGAGTTGGATATGTCTAGCAGTTGGGAGGAGCTGACGTGACCTTCTTCCTCCCAACCAAATAATCTAAACCTCATTATTTCTTACTCTTCTGGAAGCAGTCTGACTTTCATGCCTAAGGCAGGATTAAATCTCACTTCTTGTAACGTGTTAATACCACTTTATAAGGCCTTGGTAAGACCACACTTGGAATACTGCATCCAGTTTTGGTTGTCATGATGTAAAAAAGATGTTGACACTCTAGAAAGAGTGCAGAGAAGAGCAACGAAGATGATTAGGGGACTGGGGCTAAAACATATGAAGAAGAGTGGCAGGAACTGAGTATGTCTAGTTTAATGAAAAGAAGGACTAGGAGTGATATGATAGCAGTGTTCTGACATCTCAGGGGCTGCCACAAAGAAGAAGGAATCAAGCTATTCTCCAAAGAACCTGAGGGTAGGACAAGAAGCAATGGGTGGACAGTAATCAAGGAGAGAAGCAACTTACAACCAAGGAGAAATTTCCTGACAGTGAGAATAATTAATTAGTGGAACAACTGGCCTCCAGGAGTTGTGAATGCTCCAAAATTGGATGTTTTTAAGAAGATGCTGGATATCCATTTGTCTGAAGTGGTATTGGGTTTCCTGCCTAAGCAGGGTGTTGGACTAGAAGACCTCCAAGGTCCCTTCCAGCTCTATTGTTCTATTCACCACCTCAGATGATTGGCCCAAAGTCATGAACTAACTTCCATGCCTAAAGTGGAACTAGAACTCCCCATCTCCTTGGGATTGGCCCCAAATCATTTTCCTTTATTCTACATCACAATTTCAATTTTGCAACAGCAGTATACTGGTTGTATCAAGTCCTTTTAAATATATACATAGTGTTATACACCCTAATCATAACCGTTATTCTGTTAATCATGTAGCATAATCGCTTTTAAAATACATGATATTATACAACACAGTCATATCCATTATTTCCATAGTTGTGCCATAACTCTCTATACCTTTATCACTCTATACATTTTAATCTATCATTGCATATAGTCTGATAATATTTTTGCTTACAATATATATTCTCATGTATATCTTTACACCGGTATTTATTTCTAATTTTTTAATCTTCTTTCATTGTTAATTTTCTAATCTCTGCACCTGTTATTTAACCAATTATACCATAAGTCCCATATTGAGTAGCATTCTGTTTCTCCTTTATCTTTAAGTTCCATTGTTAATCTGACCATTTCGGCACATTCTAATATTTTCTTTATTACCATTTCATCTGTAGGTGTGCTTCTGTTTTTTCCAATTTTGTACATATGTAATTCTAGCTGCTGTTATTATGTGTAACATTAAATATATAGTTCTTTTGTTGTATTTCCCTAGTAGTATACCTAAGTGTTGTGACTCAGCAGTTCTGCTGAGAGTCTTTTCGGGATACAAGATTCAGTATGCAGCTGGGGCTTGTGGGAGGAAGTTTGGAGATAAAAGGACAGATGCTGCCACGCCCCAGTCGCTGGAGTCAACGTTGTTCCTTCGTGCGTGCCTTGGTTTGTACAACATTGCTTGCTTATTAATCGTGATTTATGCCTGTTACACTTGGATAAGTGCTTTGGTGTTTCATGTAAACCTGATCTGTGAAGACTGTGGAAGAACTGCAATGCTTATCAGAGTCTTTTGTTTTGCATTCTTGTCAGAGACTTGTATTTATGTTATTTCTGGGCTCGAAGCCAGTTTGAACTGAAAACTGATAAAAAAAAGACTTCCTTTTAAGTTTCCTGTCTGCGTTTGTTAACAAGCCGTGAAGGGGAGGACAGAACACCTAAGAATAATAATTCTACTTTTAGGTCTATTTGTTGTGTAGGTCTAAATGTGTGTCATTTCTTCGAAACACCCTTTTATCTTTGAGCAGTATTTTTTTGCTGATGGATAGGTCCTCTTTTTTTGATAGATAAGCAACCATATAATTGTCACAAAACAAACAAACAAACAAACAATGCAACATAGTTGCAAAAGTGGGCATCAAAACACTGAAAAGTTGATTGGAAATCGTAGAAAATGATGGAGCTGCCTTAATGTGTTCCCAAGCATCTCATCCAAACTGAAGACCATGAGGGACCTAGCCTTCATGTTCTGTGTCTAAGAATGAGTCTGTTGTGTGAGCAGGTGAAAATATTTAAGCAGTGACTTAGCATGAGGGAAAACCTGCATTTATAGTTTGTTGACACGGCTGCTTTAGCTGGCCTCAACTCTGGACCTTCCCTCTAAAAATAAGACTTACATCACAAAGCCCATTAAATTCTACCCCTTTTTCTTCTTCTTTTTTAAAAGAGACACCAACCAAACCCTAGCTCCCTTACACACATGCACACAATGCAGTTGCTCGTTCATTTATAGCCATCCATGCCCCAAAGGTCATTTCCATGACAACCTCAGGGTCCTTAATGACCCTGATGGTCCAATGATTTTGTTTTTCTTTGAGCACGATGGAATAATAAGCCTCCTTCCCTTCTCCACAGCTAGCAATCTCTTCCATTATGCACCCAAGATGTTTCTCATTATCTGACTTAGGATCAGTCTGAAGATTGAATTGCAGCCAGCTCTGAAAGACAAGGGATAAGCCACGGACAAAGAGTGAAGTAAGCAGCCAAAATCCTCAGCATTTTGCTTTCGAGGTTGACCTCATTAATTCCATCACAAGCTCTATGACTTTAGGCAAGTGCCAGGGGGTACTGCCACAACTGTAGCAATCTGTTGCCAAAATCAGCCCTAAGTCGTTGTTGAGTTATATTTAGAAAGTGCATCTTATATCCCGCTAACTGAAACCTTTTTTTAAAAAAAAAATATTATTAATGATGTAGACCCGGAAAGCTGCAAAGGCAGCAGCTGTAATTTTAATGATGTGATGAACGAAGCAATTAACGTGCTTCAACCTAGTTCCCACATGCGTGGTATTGAACTTGGGAAAGTTGAAGGGATTTCAGGAAGAAGCTTGCAGGTTGGGTTCAACGCTTGCAGTGTTTGGTTCAGATGCAGCAGGAATAACCATAAGAGATGATGATGGGGGATGGAGGATGGAGGATGGTGATGATGTCTATGGAGATTCTCCATTTGTTGGCAGGACACCAACGAGTGCTTATAGTCAAGGCTATGGTTTTCCCAGTTGCAATGTATGGCTGTGAAGGTTGGACCATAAAAAAGACTGAGCACCAAAGAATGGAGGCCTTTGAACTATGGTGCTGGGGAAGACTCCTGCGAGTCCCTTGGACTGCAAAGCGATCGAACCAGTCAGTTCTAGAGGAGAGCAACCCTGACTGCTCTTTAGAAGGCCAGTTCCTGAAGAAGAGACTCAAATACTTTGGCCACCTAATGAGAAGGAAGGACTCACCGGAGAAGAGCCTAATTCTGGGAAAGATTGAGGGGAAAAGAAGAAAGGGAAGACAGGGAATGAGGTGGCTGGATGGAGTCACCGAAGCAATGGGCATGAGCTTAAATGGACTCCAGAGGATGGTGGAGGATGGGAAGGCCTGGGGGAACATTGTCCATAGTGGGTTGCAATGGGTTAGTGTTATGACTTCACAACTAACAGCAACAAAAAGACATAATTGCAAACAACATTCAGTAACAGTCAGCTTATATGGGAGTTTCATATTAAAGTGAAATTTGATCCTTTTTTAAAGTATTAGTGCTATTTTGGCTGCTTTCCAACTTTCTGGCCTCTTTCCTTCCTGTAAGGCTTAATTTGTTGAGAAATGCTTATCTTCTCTGGGAATTTCTATATTTTCTTATACTTTCACCCCATCCCAAACAGCTTGCACTTTCTCTTAACCATTCTGTTTGAAATTGTTATTATGTTATATGAAAGCGAAAAGCTTTGTTTGCATTTCAAGCCAGTCCCTTTGTTTAAATAATTTTCCAAAAAAAAAGTGTCCCATCTTGCCCCCCAAAACACTAATTTTCATTTGAGAAACTTACTAGTCTTGCCATAGGTCCTTTATAGAACATAACTTTATTCTCATAGGGGGCATGATTTTCAAATATGGAGGTCTTGGTTTCATGCAAATTAACTTCTCTCAGACTTGGAAGCCATCTTTTACTGTAGGCCTCAAGCCTGCCACATAGGGAAACTGGGAGGGGGGATTGTATGGAGCATTGAAGGTATATAATCAGAATAACATTCCTTCTCAGAGAGTCAAGGTCATCTTACCCCGACACCTGGAGGGGCGTCAGTGGGAAGAATCTTCTTTTAGGACAGTAACTGATTGGGGTACATGATGGACATGTGGGTTCTGGGCAGGGACTTGACATTTCAACTGGGTGGGGAAAACCTGGAAGCTTTCAGAATTGTTTTTTTCCAGATGTGCCAATGTGGCTTCTCTAATAAAATGGAACTTTGAGGAATCTCTAGCCTGGGATTCTTATTTGATTGAGGATGCTATTTGGAACTCTGATGCTTCCATCCCAACAAATCTACCATGGTCCTCGGCCATGTGATCAAAATTCAAAGCTTTGCCATTGACCAGTGGTGGGTTTCAAAAATTGTTCGAACCTACTCTGTGGGTGTGGCCTCCTTTGTGGGAGTGGCTTGCCGCCCATGTGACTGGATATGAAGATGCCAATGACACTTGTCAGAATCACCTTAAATTACCTCACACACAGCACTGGCATGCATAAGAATATGATGTAAACTTGTTTTTTAAAAGGCATCTTTGGTATGCGTTAAAACAACTTCAACCCATGCAATGTTCTGATTGCACCACAAACGCAGTAGTCATCCTTACCTTTCACAGAGGCACTGAGTTTTATAAATATGAGCATGATAGTGTAGAATAATCATATCCAAGGACCAGTGGTAGGTTTCAAAAAAAAATTGGGACTCTTCTGTAGGTGTGGCCTGCTTTCTGGGTCCACTGGTGGAACCTCTTCTTACCGGTTCGGTAGATTTGACGAACCAGTTCTACCGAATAGGTGCGAACTGGTAGGAACCCACCTCTGCCACTGACTCATATTTATGATGCTTGCAATGTCCCAGAGTCATCTGATCCCCTTTAGCGACCTCCTGATGATGGAGGAGGGAAGCCAGATTCACCTAACAGCCATGTGACTAACTTAAGAGCTGTCGTGATTTGCTTACTATGGCAAGAAAGCTCATAAAAAGGAGCAAAATTCAATTAACAAATGTCTTGCTCAGCAGCAGAAATGTTGGGCTCCATGTTGGGGTCGTAAGTCAAGGACTCCCTGTATTTGGCATCCAAGTTTTTTTTAAAAAAGACTAATGAAAACATCCTGTTTGTCTTAGTGGTGAAAATGCAGGTTTCACTATTGAACTGGCTGTGTTTCATGAGTGCCTACTAACCTCCCTGACTGAATCACAGCAGGCTGAATGGAAAGATGGCAGACAGCTAACATTTTTTTAAAAAAGATTCCCTCATTTTTAGTGAGGCAGGTTCAACGGGAGAGAGCCGTTTTCCAGCCCACTGAAGATTCTATTATTGGATGTCTTTTCAATTATTTGAAATATTGGCCTCAGTAAGAAAGTGCCTGGAATATCCTTCCAGAAAGGATAGAAATCTATCACCGGAGACAATTTAGGATGTAATAAAATCAGGATTGGCAGAATGAAAGGCAGGCAGGGAGAGAGGGAAGGAGGGAGGGAAGTAGAAATAGAGAGAGGGAGGGAGGGAGAGAAAGGGAGAGAGAGGGAGGGAAGAAAGGGGGAGGGAGGGAGAGGAGAAGGAGAAAAACAGAGAGAGACGAAGGGAGAGAAAGGGAGAGAGAGAGGAGAGAAGGGGAGGAAGGGGAGGGAGAGAAAGGAAGAGAGGGAGAGAGGGGGAGGGAGAGGGAGGGTGGAGGGAGAGAAAGGGAGATAGAGAGGAGAGGGGAAGGGAGGGGAGGGAGAGAAAGGGAGAGAGAGAATCTATATACATGTGCACAAGGGCTTGTGCAGGCATTACTTATGCTTCCTACAAAATAACACAACAGAAGACACCTCATCGTGCCATTTTTAGAAGCTAGCTATATGGGATTGAGACTAAGTGTTCACTGTTGCTGGAGTTTTGCCCAGCCCCAGATGGATCTTTTTTAAAAAAAAAAACAAAATAGAGAAAAGAAAAAAAATTAAATCTCTTGATCTAAAAGATTTCCATCTGGTGATGTCAACATTCAAAAGCGGGATCTCTGCTTCAACGAAAGATGAAAGTGTTCCTACGAAAACAAACAACCTCAGCCGCAGAATGGAAAACAGATGGATCGATACGGAGAATTCCCCCCACCCATCCAGCTCTGTAGGATGCCGTCGATTTTATAACAATAAACAGCAGGGAAATAAAATTGAAAGTGGATGTCTTCTCCTCCTCCTCCTCCTCACCCCACCTCCTCTAAACGTCTTTGGCTGCTTGATGGATCAATCAGAGATGGAAGAAAAGGCACCTTGGCTTATAGAGAAAAACTTGGTTTTCCTGCCCCCCTCCCCCCCCCCCACTGGGACCTTTGTGCAGAAGACTGGTTGCGAGTTTGGAAGTCTAGCCCTTGAGTTAAAAAAAAAAGGGAAGAAAGAGGCAGGAAGGGAAGAAGGAGCAGGCAAGGCCTCCCCAGTTGCACACTGGAAGCTTTTCTGCTCAAATTGGGCATTTGCTCAAGGAAAGCCAGTGCAAGATAGTACTACACGCTGTGATAGCTCATTTTAGAATGGAATGGAATGCAGAATGGAATGGAGTGGAATGTGGAATGGAATTGAATAGAATGCAGTATGGGATGGGATGGGATGGGATGGGATGGGATGGGATGGGATGGGATAGGATAGGATAGAACAGAATAGAACAGAGTAGAACAGAGTAGAACAGAATAGAACAGAATAGAACAGAATGCAGAATAGAATGGAGTGTTAAGGCATGGCATGGAACAAAACAGAACGGAACAGAACAACAGACCAGAACACACAGTAGAATGCAGAATACAATGGTGTCGCATGGCATAGCATAGAATAGACTAGAGTAGATTACAATAGAGTAGAATAGAATGTGCAGAAGAATGCACAATAGAACAGAACAGAATAGAATGCAGAATAAAGTGGAGGAGTGGAGTGCAATGGCATGGGATGGGATGGGATGAAACGGAACAGAATGCAGAGTAGAATGCAGAATAGAGTAGCGTAGGGTAAGGTAGAATAGAATAGAATAGAATAGCACAAGGAAAATAATACGGAGGAAGGAGGTTGAAAATTAGAAACCAAAACTGCAACACTGCCGCTTCCGTTCAGACAGGCTTTAAAATGGTCTTCTAAGGCTGGTTTCAAGTCCTACTTGAAAGAACATCGTAATGTAGGATAAGCCTGACTGGTCGGTTGCTGGCATAAGATGTACATTCAGTGACAGAATGTCAAGTGATGGGATTTCCATGTACAAAGCAAATACCTATCAAAGGGGCTAGTTTGTTACCCTGGTTTAAAGCACGACAGCTTTAGGAGAATGCCATATTATTCGGATGTACTTCCCCCCCCTAAAAATGGGTGGAAATGTCTGTGCGTCTAATCTTATACAGCAAATGTTGCTGAAGCCCCACCCACCCACCAGCCCCCACTCTTCAGCCATTTTTGGCCTCTGTGCGTCACATTTTTGGCCTCTGCATGCTCCATTTTACACCCATTCCAGGCTGCAGGGATCGCCACAGCACATCACCACCAATTGCTGCCTCTACGTATCGTGTTTTTGGCCTCTGCATGTGAAGTTTTCAGCCAGTCCTAGGCAGAGAGGATTGGTGGCAAACCCTGTCACCTGGAACGGGTTGAAAATGCGTTGTGCAAAAGCCAATAATGGGGTGTGCAGAGGCCAAAATGTGATGTGCAGAAGCAGCGTTTGGCGGTGATGGTCTGTGGCCATTCCTGCAGCATGGAATGGGTCTATAATGGAGTGTGTGGAGGCCAAAACTTGATGTGCAGAGACATTGATGGGCTGTGGCGATCCCCGCAGCCTGGAACAGCTGATTGGCTGTATTCTGGGAGGCCGATCCAACTGTCAATCAGGTGTTCATGCTGAATCATGCGATAACGTGCTGAAGCTGACCAGGCTGTTTGCTGTTTGCTGCAAGGATGCTAGCCAGCTGAATACCGATGGATGCTGGTAGGCAGAGGCAGAATTTTTTTTTCTTGTTTTCCTCCCCAAAAACTAATGTGCATCTTATACTCCGGAGCCTCTTATATTCTGAAAAATACGGTATATAGATATCCCTGCCCTTTTTTTGCCATCTGACAAGTGCCAAATATGGAACAGTAATACAGTTTACAGAATTCCTGGGAAGTAGAGCTGGGGATGTGGTTCAAATCTGCAAGACGACTGATTCCGCAAAGTAAATAAAGCACCCTTATAAGTGCAATTGCAATTCCTGCACTTCCAGGAACACTCCTGCATGAACCTGATATGTGGGATCCTTGGTGTTCTCTCAGCTTGGTTGTTTTCTTGCAGGCATTTCATTACCCAAATTAGGTAACACTATCAGTGCACTGATAACACATCTGCAAGAAAACATTGAAGCTTTGAGAGCATCAAGGAGCTCTGATTTCAACCCTGAGCTACAAATATTCTTCCTTTATTGGAACCTGATATGCTGGAACGTATTGTCAGGTGCAGTGGTTAGAATGCAGGATTGCAGGGTAACTCGCTGCTCACTGCCAGCAGTTCGATCCTGACTTGCTGAAGTTTGACTCAGCCTTCCATCCTTCCAAATGAGGACCCAGATTGTTGGGAACAACAAGCTGACTCTATAAACCACTTAGAGAGGGCTGTAAAGGCACTATGAAATGGTATATAAGTTTAAGTGCTATTGCTATCGACTCAGCCTTTCATCCTTCTGAGGTCAGTAAAATGAGGACCCAGATTGTTGGGGGCAATAGGCTGACTCTGTAAACCACTTCATGAGAGCTGTAAAGCATCACCCTAATATTTTGGATGGTTGGTAGATTAGGGAAGGTTAGGTTAGTGGAGATTCTTGTGTTTGCGGGCCAAAAGAAATTGGAAACATGTTTTTGAGAACGCAGGGAGCAAGCAAGTAAGCAAGCATGTGCCAAATGTTTATCCTGGAAATTGCTATGCCAATTCCCATTTTTGTTTCTGAAAAGCAAAATCTATCCTGGGGAGCAAAGAAAGGTAGAGCAGTAGAATGGGTGCCCTGCAGAGATGGGATTCAAAAAAATTAGCAAATGGTTCTCTGCCCGGTTGCTGGGTGGGTGTTGCCATGGTCTACTCCTGCACCAAGGGAGTGGGGGGGGGTTCACCCTCTCCAGGCTCCTGAGGCTTTCCTTGAGCTTCCGGAAGGGCAAAAATGGCCTTCCCTGGGCTCCAGAGACCCTCCAGAGGCTTGAAACAGGCCTGTTTCTGGACTTCTGAAACTTCTGGGAGGCCCATTTTTTGCCCTCCCAGAACTTCTGCACACTGCGTGGAGACTCCTGAAAGGGGAGGTGCTGGGTGGGCAGGGCCAACTAGTCCTTGCAGCTACCAATTCAGTAAACCAGATGTAAAATTAGCATCCAGTTTGCCCAAACTGGTCCGAACCGGTTGAATCTCACCCCTGGTGCCCTGCCATCCAGGAGAAATTCAGAAGGCTTCCCAGATCATGGGGTTCTAAAAGCTGAAAATGGTAAAATTCTCTGCAGGAAATGATTATCTGAGCTTTCCTTCCAACTAAGAGACTTTGCAGAGACTCTGTTCTCAACTGCTGAATTGTCTCTCCCTAGGGAACTTCCTAGTACAGAAAACTGCCTTTTGACTGAGGAAGCTAGAAAGAATTGTGGGGAAGGATTTTGATAGGAAGCAGATCCCATTGTGAATGTAGACCAGCTCAAAAAGAGTTAGGTCTAATTCAAATGACAGCTAGGCATTATTGGAGAAAGCAGCAGGCTTTTCAACCTCCTCTCTACACCATGAAAGTATCTCGCTTTTTCTAGCCAAATACTTCAGTCCCACAACTCCATCCTTCACCAGCCCATCCAATCTTCCTTCTCTCTGAGTGAAGCTGGATTTCCATCTTTTGCTGTCAGTCAATCCAAATAATTCCAAACCCTACCTCTTTGGGGTGACATCATTTAACAGAATAATAGAGTTGGAAGGGACTTTGGAGATCTTCTAGTCCAACCCCCTGCTCAGGCAGAAACTCTATATCTGGTTGTCTAATCTCTTCTTAAAAACATTCAGTGTTGGAGCACTCACAACTTTTGGAGGCAAGTTGTCCCACTGATTAATTGTTCTCAAAAGATTTCTTCTTACTTCTAGGTTGCTTCTCTCCTTGATTAGTTTCCACCCATAGCTTCTTGTTCTGCCTTCAGGTGCTTTAGAGAATTGGTTCACCCACTCTTCTTTGTGGCAACCCCTGAGATATTAGAAGACTGCTATCATGTCATTGAATGTAGTCTATCACAGTCTAAATGCCATCACTCTGCTAAACAACTCTGTCAAATGATCTACTAAGGCTGTATTACTATTATTCTTCTCATCCTTATTAGTATCTATCTCTTCCCACTTATGGCTATAACCATGTTGCTTGTATCTTTGCAATTTTTATTGTTTTATTGGTTTCCTAGTATGATTTGATTACTTATTAGTATGCTATATCACTAAGTGTTGTATTTTATGATTCTGGATGTATATATTTTATTTTTTCTTTATGTACACTGAAAGCATATGGACCAAAGATGAATTCCCTGTGTGTTCGATCACAATTGGCCAATAAAGACTTCTATTCTATTCTATTTCTTCTTTTCATTAAACTAGACTTCATTAAACTACATTGTATCAGTTTATCAGAGTATCTTGCTCAGATGCTTAATGCTTTGGCTCTTAATTGTGCAATTCCAAATTTTGCTTGAGAAGGGGAAAAAAGGAGCAATTGTAACCAGACCTACAAATTATCCAAAGGCTACAAGGTCCTATGGCAATGTTGCATATGGTTTGCGGACATGATAAGGAGATAGTTTCAGCTTATCCATGATGTCTATGGAGATTCTCAATCATCCAGGTCATGGTTGTCCCAAAGGTGCTTTTTCAAGAGGCAATTGGACTTTCTTGTTTTTCTTTGAAGACATTTCGCTTCTCATCCAAGAAGCTTCTCCAGTTCACTGATGGAATGATGATGGATGAACTGAAGAAGCTTCTTGGATGAGAGGCAAAATGTCTTCAAAGGGAAAAAAAAACCAGGAAGTCTAGTTGCCTTTTGGAAAAAGGATCTTTGGGACATTATCCACGATGGGTGGATAATTTCTTTGAGGCTCACATAAGTTAGTGAGTTGAAAAGCTGATGCTTAACTGAACCAAATAATACTCTCAAATAACTCTGGAATCCATTCACAAATAAACAGTATTGTTCATTCTTAGTTCTGTCGAAGTGAAATATCTTGATTTTCTCTCTATTTCATCTGAAAGTTTGTCTTTCTCCATTACATAGCAGTTGCTGACTCAATAAAGATCATTTTCTGGGCTATTTTTGGACAAGGGTTTAGTTCTTTCATAAAAACACTACAGTAGACCAATAGCACTAGCATTTAGGCTTATATACCCCTTCACAGTGCTTTTACAGTCCTCTCTAAGCAATTTATAGAGTCATCATATTGTTCCCAACAATCTGGATTCTCGTTTGACTAACCTTGGAAGGAAGGACGAATGAGTCAACAGCAACAGCATTTAGACTTATATATCACTTCATAGTGCTTTACAGCCCTCTCTAAGCGGTTTACAGAGTCAGCCTATTGCCCCCAACAATCTGGGTCCTCGTTTTAGCCACCTCGGAAGGATGGAAGGCTGAGTCAATCTTGAGCCTGGTGAGATTCGATCTGCCAAACTGCTGGCAGCCGGTGATCAGCAGAAGTAGCCTGCAGTATTGCACTCTAACCACTGTACTACCACAGCTCAGAATACTCAGAAATAGCCCGATTAACAGAGAAGAACACTTGCACACCTGATCTCTTAGTCGGGCATCTTGACAAATGTCATTCTGCAATAGCTGGAAAGTTGCAATGTTCACCGATACTCATTGCACGACATATTAAGGAGTGACAGCAGGCAATGCTCAGTAGGAGGTGAGAAGAGGCCGAGGGAATCCATCAATCGCATGCCTTAATTTATCACGCAAAGAAACCTCTAAGGCCTACCACCTGCTGACATCATCACTGAAGCAGAGTAAAGATTTGTCAATAAGGGCAAGGCAATCACTGCTGGGGAAGTTCCTTGCAGCTTTTAGACTAGCAGAAAACAGTTTGCCATCTAGCTGTGTGCATTGAATGCACCCAAGGTAGCAATAGCCCTTATACACTGCTTCACAGTGCTTTATGGCCCTCTCTAAGTGGTTTACAAAGTCACCATAATTGCCCCCAATGATCTGGGTCTTCATTTTACCCACCTCAGAAGGACGGAAGGCTGAGTCAGTCTTGAGCCAGTGAGAATTGAACTGCTGAACTGTTGGCAATCAGCAGAATCATCCTGCAATACTTCATTCTAACCACTGTGCCACCACAACGTAATCAGTTCATTGACTTACACTACAACAGTACAATCAGAGATGGTATTCTGCCAGTTTGCCCTGGTTAGGGCGAACCGGTAGTGGGCTCTGCCCACCCACCCATATGTCATCAAAGATGCTATGTGCATGTGCAGAAGCAGCATGCACACACAAAGCATGCACCCGTTCCCAGTTCCAAACCGGTAGTGAAGATTATAGCATTTCATGCCTGCGTACAATACAACAGTACAACAGTGGAACAGCTTGCCTTGAAAAGTTGTGGGTGCTTTCATCACTGGAAGCTTTTAAGGAAAGACTTTTCTGGAATGGTATGAATTCACCTGCTTTATTTTTATTTATTTTATTTTATTTGGTTTATCAAGCATGTATGAGAAAACAAGTATAAGTACGAATATAACATATAAACATATAAGGATAAGCAGGTATATGTATATACATAAGAAA
Organism: Thamnophis elegans; assembly: GCF_009769535.1. Taxonomy (NCBI): domain Eukaryota; kingdom Metazoa; phylum Chordata; class Lepidosauria; order Squamata; family Natricidae; genus Thamnophis; species Thamnophis elegans. The sequence goes on along the minus strand of NC_045555.1, from coordinate 15,235,985 downwards.
TGAGCACAAATAAATGGGAACAATAGGACAGGAACGGTAGGCACGCTGGTGCATTTATGCACGCCCCTTTTAGGGACCTCTTAGGAATGGGGTAAGGTCCACAGTAGACAGTTTAAGGTTAAGGTTTTGGGGGTTTAAGGATGTGACAATGGACTCAGGTAGATCATTCCAGGCATTGACCACTCTGTGGCTTAAATTGTATTTTCTGCAATCAAGTTTGGAGCGGTTTACTTTGAGTTTTTATCCATTGTTTGCCCGTGTATTATCGCAGATGAAGCTGAAGTAGTTGTTGACAGGTAGGACATTGTAGCAGGGGGTTGGACTAGAAGACCTCCAAGGTCCCTTCCAACTTGGAGAATGGGAAGATGAATCCGATTCAGAAGTGGGGTAACTAAATCACATCCTAGAGTGGGATAACTGGCAAGGGATGTCTTTCTGATGCCAGCCTGAGGTGATTCCTGGCACTCATGTGGAACTCGATGGTAACTTGAGTGACAAACGTATTTAAGCATCTCTCGGCAAAGTGGAATGAAAACAGCAGATTTTGTGTAAGGGAAAATAAAAAAGATGGAATAAATATTTTTAAGCAGCAATTATGTGATCATTATGTTTGAAATTAACAAATGCAAATTAAATGCCAAAAACATAAATTGAACACACTGGTAAATAAGTAAGTATGGATTTCCCCCATCTTGAAGTTTTAATTGGAATGTGGTGCTATCTCTTCCTTCCTTCCTTCCTTCCTTCCTTCCTTCCTTCCTTCCTTCCTTCCTTCCTTCCTTCCTTCCTTCCTCACTTCCTCCTTCCCTCCCTCCCATTTCCTCCCTTCCTCCCTTAACAACCATGTTACTAATTTAATAACTGCCATGATTCACTTAAACACTGTAGCAAGAAAGGCCTTAAAATGGGACAAAACTCACTTAACAAAGGTCTCATTTAGCAACAGAAAAGTTGGGCTCCATCGTGGTTGTAAGTCAAGGAGGACCTGTATGAGCCTCAGCCGCTGCAACTTTAAGGGTGCAATGATGGATCTTTGTAAGGGCTTTGGTTTTGTCTCTCTGTGTGTGTGTTTGTGTATGTGGTGAAGCAATGATGCATCTTTGTGAATCCATATCAGTGGTTGGTTCCTACTGGTTTGGATCGGTTTGGCTGAACCAGTAGTAACTTGGTGGCCTGGGTCGCTGGAACCGGTTGCAACCCAGGCCTGCCACACCCTGAACTGGTTCTCCCGGCAGGGCCATTGGTGCCTCCATCTTGTTTTTTGTTTCTGTGCATGCGCAGAGCAATTTTAGTTGTACTGAGCATGCACGCACCACACACATCAAGCATGCGCATGATGTGTCCCTGGGTGAACTGGCAGTAATCTCTGCCAGAACAAACCCCTGGTCCACATGTCCCTATCAAGACTAGTCCCAAGGAAGACAAGATCCCCAGATCATAACCCAGATTCAATCCTTCTAAAATGGGCTCGCAACTCCAGGAAGGGATTTCTAGATTCTGTTTTAGAAGAGGCTTCAAATGCAGAACAAAAATAGGATAAATTGAAGTTCTTCTCCTCACAACTAACATTCAGGTTTTCATATATTAAAAAAAAAACACCAGGGGACTAGGTAGGGGGAAAAAAGAGACGAGACTCCTGAAATTTCCAGTGTGTATTATTGTGAGCTATGGAGCCAAATGCAATAATTTAGTCCCTCTGAAGTCGGCATATATCATTGTGATGAGGTTTTGTAGCTTAGCTGCTTGGCTCCTTCTGTCAGGAGAGTAGTTACGTTTGTTCAAGATTAAATCATACAAAGGTTTTGTTTTATAGGAGGTTGGGTATTCATCTCAGGCAGCTTTTTTTAACAAAAAAAATCCAGTACTCTTTTTTAGGGGAGGGGAAATGTGCAGATTGCTCTTCTACTCAAGAAGCGCTTAAATATTTTGGCATGTTTATTTTTCCCAGAACAATGAAGGCAGCACTTGCATATGAAAGAAATCAATTGATGGGGAGCTATCAGATAATACAGGGCTATCATTTCTGCCAGCTTCTCATTATTAGAGAAGTAAGAGAAGAAAATGGAACTTGGCAAGGGAAGAATGGCTGCAATACACTCTGGACATAAACTGTTTCAATTCCTTCCCTTGGTATGCCACTATAGGGCATATAGGGCTAATGGAACCTTGGTGAGCAGTGGTTAAAATGTAGTATTGCAGGCTAACTCTGTCTAAAGCCTGGAGTTTGATCCTAACCAACTCAAGGTTGACTCAGTCTTCCATCCTTCCGAGGCCGGTAAAATGAGGGTTATTGGGGGAACATGCTGACTCTGTAAACTACCTAGAACAGCAGTCACCAATTGGTGGTCCATGGACCACTGGTAGTCCGCAAGAAAATTTTGGTGGTCCGCAGAAAAATTATTTGCATTTTTTATATTGCACTAAATCAGGGGTCCTCAAACTACGCCCCCTGGGCCTGATACATGCAATAAACCCCTGTGTTGCTACAGAGAGTCTCCCCCTTCAGGGTCTTTTTGTGCAGGGCAGAGGGGGACAGAAATTCCGACTTGGGGACTGCTTCAGCCTCCTGGTGCAGGACTTTGGGCAAAGGCTGGAGGGAAGTGCCACTGGTGGCAAAGAGCTGGAGGGCCTCATTCCAGTAGGACTGCATCATGGTCTGGAACTGGCTGACCATCTCAGCCCACTGGTACCTGGCCTTGTACTCCCACAGGTCTTCCCTCTGCTTGGAAAGCCTATGCTCGTAGTCCTGAGTGATGTGCTTCTGCTGAGCCTCCTTTTTGGTCAGATCCAATTTGAACTGAGCTGTTTTGCCAATTCTTTTTCATGGTGGCTGCTTAGCTCCAACAACTACTTCCTGTTGGGGCCCTAAGGAGCCCGGGCGGGCAGGTGAGGTGTGGTGAGTAGAGGCTGGTAAGCCGCCCCTCGACGTGAGTGACATCAAGTTCGCCAAGCCCACCCAGTCACCTGACCACCTTACCATCCCCACCCAACCAGTCATTAAGCAGATCATATTAGTGGTCTGCGGGATTTAAAATTATGAAATTAGTGGTCCCTGAGGCCTGAAAGGTTGGTGACCCCTGACTTAGAGAGTACTATAAAGTGCTATGGATGGTATATTAGTGCTACTGATATTGCATGCAAAAATAATTGAACAAGTTAGAACAAATAATCAGTTGAACAACTTGCCTCCAGAAGTTCTGAATGCTCCACCACTGGGAGTTTTTAAGAAGAGATTGGACAGCCATTTGTCTGAAATGGTATAGTTTTTCCTGTCTGAGCAGGGGGTTGGACTAGAAGACCTCCAAGGTACCTTACACCTCTGTCATTTGATATTCTATAGACACAGAGACAGTTTTTCTTGTGCCATCACTCTGCTGAACATCTTATTCTCTCAGTGCGCCTTTTTATAACCTTTCTTGCCATTGTTGTTAAGTGAATCACTGCAGTTGTTAAATTAGTAACATGGTTGTTAAGCAAATCTGTCTTCCCCATTGACTTTGTTCATCAGAAGGTTATGAACCTGGGATGCTGCAACCATCGTAAACATGTGCCAGTTGACAAGCTGCTGAATGTTGTTTGATTGACCATGGGGACAATAGTAATCTGTGTAAAAAAAATGGTTATAGGTCACATTTTTCAGTGCCGTTGTAATTCAGGTAAGGTGGTTTGGCACTCCTATCTCTTTAAGAACTTGCTATAGTTTGCTGTGATCAACCCAATCAAAGGCTTTAACATAGTCAAGGAAGCAGAAGTAGATGTTTTGGGCAATGTAAAGTCTTCAATTCTGGCTATCACAGAGTTCTTCCAGGTAATTTTGGCAAATCTCACTTTGCTGCTTTTTGCTATTAAATGATGGCTGAATTTGTCAATGCCGATAGTGTTCCAGTGATAATCCAGTTGTTTGGGGATTTTATTATTATTTTTCCCCATAAGTGCTGGTTCTGCTTTTTGGGGAATGAACCAGTGGTTAATTTCATTTTTTTTTACTGCCAGTTCTATGGACCTGGTTTGGTGGATGTGGTGTAGATTTGTGGGTGTGGCTTTGTGGGCATGGCAGGGGAAGGATACTGTAAAATCTCCATTCTCTCCCCACTCATGGGAAGGATACTGCAAAATTTCCATTCCCACACCACTCCAGGGGAAGGATACGCAAAATCTCTATTCCTACCCCACTCCAGGGGAAGGATACTGCAAAATCTCCATTCCCACCCCACTCCAGGGGAAGGATACTGCAAAATCTCCATTCCCACTCCACTCCAGGGGAAGGATACTGCAAAATCTCCATTCCCACCCCAACCAGGGGAAGGATACTGCAAAATCTCCATTCCCACCCCACTCCAGGGGAAGGATACTGCAAAATCTCCATTTCCACCCCACTCTGGGGCCAGCAAGAGGTGGCATTTGCCGGTTCTCTAGAACCTTTCAGAACCTGCTGGATTTCACCCCTGGAATGAACTGAGTGTTGCTCCATTGGTTGTGGTAAGAATGGACTCACCAGCTTGTCACTCTTAGCTCATGTACTGTCACCCAGCCAGCTTTCATGCCTAAAGCAGGATTAGACCTTAGAATCTGCTGGTTTCTAGCCAACACCTTAAAGATTGAACCAAACAGGCTCTCGTCTCTACTTTGTTCTCCCACTCATATATGTGATTTCCTGAACTTGTAATTTACTTTGTTTATTGAGTTTTAGCTCAACCTCTCTTACCTTCTGTAGAAACTTCTTAAGTCTACAATACATTGTATCAGGCACCAGATAATGATATCATCTATATACATCTTAACCTTAGGAATTCCCATCCAATAGTTGTTGGACTGATTTATGCAAGACATGAGGGTAAGAGTTAAGACTGCAGAGAGAGAGAGAGAAAGAACAAAAGCTGAATCTGCCAAAAAGTATGTTAAAAATACATAACCTTGAACTTTTCAAGTCTAATGTGAGCTGTCAATACCCAGAAGGGGCACTTAAAATAGTAAAAAAATATATTTTATACCAGTTTTTCACTAAAAAAAACATCCACTGGGCCTTTTGACATATTAGTTACACTCCTTGGAATGTAGTTTTAAAGACCCAATTTTTTTCTCCCATCCATCACTAAAGAGTAGAATCACTCAAAGGGCTCCTGTGTTCTTTAGTGGATTTCTACAATTTTTAAATCCAATAATCTGACCTGTTCATTCTTCAAGTGCCTTCATGGAACCTTTCTGGAGCATTTTTTTTTAAAAAAAAATGGAAAATTGGATTCCACTAATTCAGTTTGATGTACAATGCCTAGGTTCTCAAAATCCTCAAAAACGTCTGAATATTGCTCCGCAGGTACAAGCAGTAATGTATTAGGAATCATAGAGATACCTTTAATATGGCCCCAACTGCAGATAAGTTTTAGAACAGGAAAAATGACTCCCACTGCTCCAGCAAAAGCCAGCTAGGCTGATCGCTGTTACCTTCAACTGAGAATTTTCTTCCGTGGGAATCACCTGCACGTTATAAACTCACAATCAAAGAAATGGGCCCAAGGGTGCAATTGCTCAGTTATAAATCCAGGAAGCATGTTCACATGTGCCCCAGTGTCCATTTTATAGGTAGTAATACTGCCTGTAAGGACCAGCTTCCTCCCCCCCACTCCTTCAAGAAAGTATAGACTCTTGAAACTTTGCATTTCAAAAGGAACCTTTTATTGAAAAGGGGTGAAAGCAAGTCAAAATTCAAAGCAGGCTATGAGGTCCCTCAGGGCACACAACAAGGATAAAGGAAATTAGGAACCCCGCCCCACAGTCCGATGTGGATTCTGCAAATCTGCAGGTGTGGAGATGTTATTGTATCTCTGAGAAACAGATAAGAAAAGTCTCTTAAGGCCATCTTACGGCATCTCAATTCACATGCCCCCCCACCCCCTTGCATTCCCCAAGAGGTGAGAACTTTCCAGGCATCTGAGATGATGCCTGAGAGAAGGTGAAAGGTTATACAAAAGCACAAGGCAAGAAATAGGTTACTTAATATATAAAGAAAAGAAAGTGAAACTAAATGTATCAAATCCAACACACACACACACACACACACACACACACATCCCTACTTCTTCCACCAAAGAATGGCGGATACATGGATCTGACACTGCCCTTATTTTAGATCCTAGAAGTAAAGTCCAACCTTCTTCCATCTCAGTTCCTGTAGCTCCCGTGTAGAGCTTATTTGCACAATTAACATTGGTATTGTTTCAAAAATTGTATTTGTTCATCTATTTGATTGATTTTTGTCCCCTTAAAGATTGGGTTGCTTCTTCTTTCTTTCTTTCTTTTTTGAAAAGTTTTTTTAAATTTTTTTATTCTCTTATGATTATAATTATACATTCACATGGTTATTCTTCTTCTTTACATTTGTCATTCTTATAAATTTGTTATTCCATTTAAAAGGTTATAATATACAGTTTGGGTTGCTTTATTTACCATCCCTTCCACCTGTTTTAACACCACCTTCTTTTCCCTTTCTTTTCTCTCTCCTCCATTCTCTATTTCCTTCCTTCCTCCTCTCCTTTCCCTTCTTTCTTCCCTTACCACTACCCTACTCCTCCTCTTCTCTTCCTCTCCCTTCCACCCTCTTCTCCTTACCTCTTTCTTCCTTCCCACCTCTTCCTCTCGTCCTGTCGTCCTCTCTTCCTTTCTTTTTCTGTCTTTATGGGTGTCTCTTTGAAATCTCAATTTATGTTTGGGCTGCTTCTGAGTGCAAAGATCTGCACAACAATTACCAGTTTGCTCGCATTACTTCTTTTTCACCTTCAGGACTTTCTTTGCTTTGAACAGAATCAAAATCATGGGAAGGATCAGTTCCATTTTATAAATCCTTATAAAACCATACCTGCAATATTCCATCCGGTTTTGGTCACCACATTACAAAAAAAAAGATGTTGAGGCTTTGGAAAAAGTGCAGAAGAAGAGCAGCTAAGATGATTAAAGGGCTTGGAGGCTAAAACATTTGAAGAACAGTTGCAGGATTTGGGTATGGCTAGTCTAGAGAAAAGAAGGACTAGTGGGGACATGACAACAGTATTCTGGTATTTGAGGGGCTGCAACAAAGAAGAGGGAGCAAAGCTATTCTCCAAAGCACCAGAAGGCAAGACAAGGAACAATGGATGGAAACTAATCAAGGGGAGAAGCAACATAAAACTAAGGAAAATTTCCTAACAGTGAGAACAATCAACCAGTGGAACAGAAGTTGCCTTCAGAAGTTGTGGGTGCTCCATGACTGGAGGCTTTTAAGAAGAGACTGGACAGCCACCTGTCTGAAATGGTATAGGGCTGTGATGGCTCTATGGCAGGCGTACTAGAGGTGGCGCACAAAGCCCTCTCTGTGGGCATGTATACTGTTGTCAGCTGCTCTTCTTGGTTCCATTGCACTCATGCACACTGGACAACTGCTCTCTTCTGGGTTCTGGTGTGTGTATGCGCACCATTCCTGCAAAGACCAGCTGGCTGGCACGCATGTGTGCACCGGACCCAGAAGAGCAGCTAGCCATCGCTCATAGGCACACCAGCCAGCCAAGGTGGCGCAGTGGTTAAATGCAGCACTGCAGGCTACTTCAGCTGACTGCAGTTCAGCAGTTCAGCTGTTCAAATCCCACCAGGCTCAAGGTTGACTCAGCCTTCCATCCTTCCGAGGTGGGTAAAATGAGGAGCCGGATTGTTGTTGGGGGCAATATGCTGACTCTGTAAACCGCTTAGAGAGGGCTGAAAGCCCTATGAAGCGGTATATAAGTCTAACTATTGCTATTGCTATTGCTCTCTTCCTCTCTTGCCCCATCTATTTTTGAAAACATTGTGATGGAGCACCCACAAATGTGAGGGGCTTACAGAAATTTGTTAAAAAGTAAAAAAAAAAAAAAAAAAAGCATTGTGATACGTGTATCGGAAATAAATTATTGTGAATTCAAAAGACAATTTCAAAATAATAGATGATGGGGAAGATCTAGCCTTTCCCTCCCCCCCCCCAAAAAAAAATCTTGCTTTCACTGAGAAGAATCTCACCAGACGACTCGGGAGATCTTCTCATACCCTCACATTTATCACTGTCTGAAGAGATCACGGGTACGAATTCCTATCTTTCTCTACCTTCTGGAGCAAAAAGGAAGATGGGTTGAAAGATTTAAGAGGGAAAGAGAGAGAGCACAACATCACACCCTTAAGAGCCACATATTAAAATGAAAATTATTGTATGACATTTAGTGTGATTCATCCCATTTTAAAAGGGAAAAAAACAGTAGCATAAGGAAAAAGACAGCATAAGTAATGATGAAGTATTGTACTTTTGCTAACTTTTACTAGGGGAAGCAAAAGCATATAAAGAGTTTTCAAAATAATTAAAATAACTTCATTATGATTATTTACAGGATAAGTATGATTGTTTATAGGTCATGACTGCTATCATGTCAGTTCTTCTTTTTATTAGACTTGTTATTAGTCGTGTCCGACCCATTGCAACCCCATGGACAACATTCCTCCTGGCCTTCCTGTCCTATACCATCCTCTGGAGTCCATTTAAGTTCACACCGACTGCTTCAGTGACTCCATCCAGCTACCTCATTCTCTATTGTCCCCTTCTTCTTTTGCCCTCAATCCTTCCCAGCATTAGGCTCTTCTCCAGGGAGTCCTTCCTTCTCATTAGGTGGCCAAAGTATTTGAGTTTCATCTTCAGGATCTGGCCTTCTAAAGAGCAGTCAGGGTTGATCTCCTCTAGGACTGACTGGTTTGATTGGCTTGGAGTCCAAGGGGCTCACAGGAATCTTCTCCAGCACCAGAGTTCAAAGGCCTCCATTCGTTGGAGCTCAGCCTTCCTTATGGTCCAATTTTCACAGCTATCCATTGCAACTGGGAAAACCATAGCCTTGACTATACACACTTTTGTTGGCAGGGTGATGTCTCTGCTTTTTAGCATGCTGTCTAGATTTGCCATTGCTTTCCTCCCCAGGAGCAACCATCTTTTAATTTCTTGGCTGTAGTCCCCATCTACGGTGATCTTGGAGCCCATGAAAATAAAATCTGTCACTGCCTCTCTTTCTTCCCCATCTATTTGCCAGGAATTGAGAAGAATGGATGCCATGATCTTAGTTTTCTTAACGTTGAGTTTCAAGCCAACTTTTCTCTCCCTCTCCTCCTTCACCCGCATCAAGACCTTTGCCACGGCAAGGTAATGAATCATGAAGGGATTCACTAGACTAGACATACCCAATTCCTGTATGAAGAGCAGTTGCAGGTATGGCCAGTCTAGAGAAAAGAAGAAATAGGGGTGACAAGATAGCAATATTCCAGTGTTTGAGAGGCTGCCACAAAGAAGGGGGGGGTGGATATCAATCTATTCTCCAAAGCATCTGAAGGTAAGAGAAGAAGCTATGGGTGGAAAGTAATCAAGAAGAGAGGCAACCTTGAATTAAAGATAAATTTCCTAACAGTAAGATTATTTAACCAGTAGAACAGCTTGCCTTCAGAAGTTGTGGGTGCTCCATCAATGGAGGTTTTTAAGAAGAGATTGGGCAGCCATTTGTCTGGAATGGTATAGAATCTCCTGCTTGAGCAAGGGGTTAAGGGGTCATATTCACTTACTTTCCCTACCGGTGTGCAAATGTGAGCACACACGTCCCCTGTCCGCACATGCATGAAATTTCTGTGCATGCGCTTTGGCTTGAAAAGTGGGACAGCATAGAGCCAAGGTGAGTGGGCGGTGTATGTGGGGGTGTGTGGGCAGGGCAGGTAAATCAAGTCAAATGTTAATTGGCAAAGGAAAAGCCTTCTCTTTAGATATAAAATCTCAAATTCAGATTTCCATGGAATTGTGAAATTGTAGCTTTAAATGTGAGCAGTTTTTGACCTTTCCATAATGCTTTGATGTTGTCAAGCATCCATTTATTTACAACCTACAATTTGATTGCTAACTATGAGAATTCAGAGGTGTGAAATTCATTTCACGTCCACTCAGAAAGCTCACTGGATTATCTGTTGCTGTGGGGGGGGGTTGGGTTTTTTTTTGCAATAAGGACCAGTTTAGTCATATATGTGAGGAATTGGCAGGCGTGAAGTCCATCAACTGGGGGGGGGGAAGCAAAATAGATTGAATGAAGCTTCATGTTGGCAAAGAATCTAATACAGATAATTGACTCTGAGTTGATTTACTTGATGTTCAACTTTGTAGCTCATTATCAGTCCTTGGCAAAATATTTTTTTAATATCTGCTTTGGCCTCAACAGCAATGATTTAGCTTGATTAGGAAAATATAGTCATAATTTCCAGCTCCTTGACAACTCAATCTAAATTAATACTCATTGAATAAAGTGATAGCATCAGCCTTGTCACTGAAGGAGGATAAATTGAATCCTCCAAAGCCTTGTATTGAAATAAATATGAAAAAGAAGAAAGCTGCTTAGACAAAAGCTATTATAAGACAATCCCTTCTCTCTTTATTAAGACATCTTTATTAAGTCCTCCAGAGATGCTTACTATGTACACAAAAAGATCCTTGTGGAGTGGGTTGGGATGGGATGGACATGATGGAGTGGGAGACAGGATGAAACAGAATGGAACGGAACAGAACAGAATAGAATGCAGAATGAAGTGGAGTGGAGTGGAGTGGAGTGGAGTGGAATGGAATGGAATGGAATGGAATGGAATAGAATAGAATAGAATAGAATAGAATAGAATAGAATAGAATAGAATAGAATAGAATAGAATAGAATAGAATAGAATGTGCAGTAGAGTGCACAACGGAAGAGAAGAGAATGCAGAATAGAGTGGAGTGAAATGGAATGGAATGGCATAGCATAGCATAGCATGGCATGGCATGGCATGGCATGGCATGGCATGGAATGGAATGGAACATACGGTGAAATGCAGAATAGAGTAGGGTAGTGTAGTGTGGAATAGAATAGAATAGAATAGAATAGAATACTTTCATTGCCCAAAGGTGATTGGACACACAAGGAATTTGTTTCCGATGCAGATGCTCTCAGTGTAAGCACGTAGTTGTGATTTTTGCATGCACGTTTGTGCCAGTGTCAAGGGATGACCATGACTGGAGAGTAGCAGGGGAGCCCAGGAATTCTCACACAGTTCCCCATTAGCGGTATGAATTGCATCCTGGTGGAGAAACAGAGCTGGAAGGAGCAGAGTCACTAAAAGTAGATAAAAGGGAAGGATGAGATGGAAGAGGATTTGCTAGGGTTTTGCTTCTCGTTTCCTACAGTAGACCCTTCCTTTCATTGGGTGGCCTTCTGGATGAGTGATGGTTAAGATGCTACATCTTCAAAAGCTTTCTAGGGCTTTGCTTCTTTACCTTTCTCTTTGTCTCATGCTTCTTAACTTCCTGGTTCTTTGCTTTTTTAAAATGGTGGGGTCTTCTTTCTTCTCTCTAACATCTGAAACTCTCTCTACAGCTGCCTAAAAGGTGGCACATCCACACCTCGAACTTCAAAACCCACCTCTTCTGTGACGCCTCTTTGAAAAAGCAGCTTTCCTACTAGTACTTTGGGAACGGTTTGGTGTTGCTTCTTCCAATATCATTTCTTTTTTCAACTTCAGTCTGACCTAACTCTTCTCTTATACAATTCCCTCCACTTCAGCTCAAATGTAACCTCACTATGTTCAGCTCTTTTTTCATGTATTGTTGTGCACCTCATTCTTACATCCTTCCCCCTTTTTTTTCTTCCTTTTGATGTATTTCTGACCAGTCATAATTTTAAATATAGCCTCCTCAGATGTGATTCTTTTTCCCCCCCATCCAAGCCATGCTTTGCTCCCTGGGAAGGGCTCCACCATGGAGGGCTGTGTGCCCAGACCAGGCCCTTTCTCTCAGGTCTCCCACCTCGCATGGGGCAGTGGGAGGAAGAAGTTGTGATCAGGAAGGTTGCCTGCAAAGTCAGGTTGAACTATAAGACCTCCAAGGTACCTTCTTGTAGCCTATGATTCAGGGATGGGTTCCGGCAGCCACTACTTCTGGTTTGCTTGCTGCCTGCGCATGCACAGTACAATAAAAACAAGATGGCAGGGTCTATGGCGCCATCCCGAGAATCGATTCGGGGGGAGGGGGCAGGCTTGGGTCGCTGCCAGTTCCAGCAACCCAGGCCACTAAACCAGTACCGGTTTGACCGAACCGGTAGGAACCCATCACTGCTATGATTCTAAAGTCTCCAAGACAAGAGAATTTGCTTAAATTGTGTGTGTTTGTGTGTGTGTGTGTGTGTTTGTGTGAGAGAGAGACAGAGAGACAGAGAGACAGAGAGACAGAGAGACAGAGAGACAGAGACAGAGAGAGAGAGAGGTGGCTTCTTGGGGTACATTTCAGAGGTGATATTCAGCCAGTTCCGACAGGTTCTGGAGAACCGGTAGCGGAAATTTTGAGAATGGGGAGGGAATGGGGATTTTGCAGTATCCTTCCCCTGCCACGCCCACAAAGCCACGCCCATAGAACCAGTAGTAAAAAAAAAAAGTGAATCCTACCACTGGTGCATTTTGCAGAAGTGTCAAGAGAAATGTCAAAAGGGCAATCAGTTTGGGATTAAATTCCAAATGAAATTGGGTCTGCAGGGTAAGGAGACATGAAGAACTTTCAACTGCAGGTTTCTAAAAATCTTATTAAAAGGAATGTCTAGAGGCAGCTTTTTAACTCATTAGTCCAGAGGGAGCAAAAGAGATAGGATCCCAATGAGGGTCATCGCTATTTAGCTCAGGAATAACAGAATAAAAGCCCACCACTGCTCCAAGGTACCTTCTGATTCTAAAGTCTCCAAAACAACGGAATTTCTTAAATTGAGTGAGTGAGTGAGTGAGTGTATGTGTGTGTGAGTGATTGTGTGTGTTTCTCTCAGGAATAACAGAATAACAGAATAACAGAGTTGAAAGGGTCTTTGGATGTTTTCTAGTCTCACCCCCTACACAGGCAGGAAAACTGAGGGTGCCAAAATCTGAGTGGAAGACCTGTGGAAGATGTCAGAATAACAGAATAACACTCAGAAGGGGCTTTGGGGTAACCCTATAACATTTCAGAGAAATGGGTATCCAGTTTTTTTCTGAAAAACTTCCACCGAACACCCAGAATTTCTGGAGACAGGCAGTTCCACTGGTTAATTGTTCTCACTGTCAGGAAGTTTCTCTTCAGTTGTGGGTTGCTTCTCTGTGTTCAGTTTCCATCCATTGCTTCTTGTTTTGCCTTCTGCTGCTTTGGAAATACATCCCCCCACTTCTTTGTGGCAGCCTCTCAAAAACCTGTTTGTGACTTGCCTATCACACTCTTGAGCCATTTCCTCCTTTCAGTGGTCCATGAAATTAGAATATAGAACAACAGAGTTTGAAGGGACCTTGAAGGTCTTCTAGTTGAACCCTATGCTTAAGCAGGAAACCCTATAGCATTTCTTAAAAAAGGTTATCCAACATCTTCTTAAAAATTTCCAGTGTTGGAGCATTCACAACTTCTGGAGACAAGTTGTTTCACTTATTAATTGTTCTGTCAGGAAATTTCTTCTTAGTTCTCGGTTGCTTCTCTTCTTGATTAGTTTCCACCCATTGCTTCTTGTCCTGCTCTCATGTGTTTTGGAGAATAGTTTGACTCCCTGTTCTTTGTGGCAGCCCCTGAGATATTAGAACACTGCTATCATATCTCTCCTAGTCCTTCTTCTTATCAAACTAGACATACCCAGTTCCTACAACCATTCTTCATATGTTTTAGCTTCCAGTCCCCTAATTATCTTTGTTGCTCTTCTCTGCACTCTTTCTAGAGTCTCCACATCTTTATTTACATCATGGTGACCAAAACTGGATAAAGTATCCCAAGTGTGGCCTTACCAAAGCCTTGTAAAGTGGTATTAACACTTCACGTGATCTTGATTCTATCCCTCTGTTTATGCAGCATGCTGCTGGCTCATATTTAAATGATTGTTCACTAGGATTCCAAAATCCCTCTCACGGTTACTACTATTGAGCAAGGTGCCACATATATTGTACATCTATAGTATGTAGTACATCTATAGTATAAAGATGCATATAATACAGTCAAAAAAGGGTGAGAAACATTTTTACAGAACTATAAATATGTTGAGGCTGGACATGACAAGGAGTGGCTGGGAGGGGAGGGGCCGGGCGAGGCATCCTTTAACGTGAGTGACATTGAGTTAGCCATGGCCACCCATCAAGGGGTAAAATGCTACCGATTCAGACTGGTTCACCTGAACCAGTAATAAAAAAATGCTACATTTCTGGGGAAATTAGTATTTCCGACGATCAGCTGTGATGCGCGATTTATATTAGCTAGAAAGCAGGATTTCCTGCTTTTTGGCTAATCTGAATTGCATGACACAACAGATTCCCCCCCCCTCATTGTTCTACTTACTTTTGCAATTGTGCTCAGTAGCAGGCTCTGCCCACCCACCTGGAAATCAGCATGTGCATTTTTGATGCTCTGTGCATGCGTGGAAGGTCCCGCACATGAGTGGAGGTGGCACATGTGCTCACATTTTCGAACTGGTAGTGAAGGTAAATAGATTTCACCCCTGCCACCCAGTCACATGACCACCTAGCCATGCCCATCCAGTCACATGACCACCCAGCCATGCCCATGCAGCCACGCCCACAAAGCCAGTCATTACGGCAGAGAATCGGTTGTTAAATATTTGAAGCACATCTAGGATTCTATCCCTCTGTTGATGCAGCCTAGAATTGTATTGGCTTTTTGGGTGGTTGCAGCACACATTAGTAAGATATTTCAGGGCTGGGGTCATCTCCACGCTGAAGCATATTGCACCCCCACAATCGCACACATACACACACTATCGGGTAACTGAGGATTTAATAGCCCCCAGCTGATGTAAGGTTGGAAGCTGTAATCTGTAAGCTGATGCAATGAGGGTGATTCAGCCATATATGGTATCACCAGTTTAAGACTCTGGTGGGGTGGACACACACCCTCTTAAACCTGATTCAATTTTCTGCTTAGAATTCTACTTCTTGGAGAAAATCTGAGCAAAGCTTTTGATTGCAGCCAATTAATATAAGAATGCATTTGAGTGCTCTAGCGAACTTCTCATCCCGTTCGCTTATTGTCATGAAAACATAGCCTTTATATGTTATTATTATTACGTTTTATGGTTGAGTTGCATCAACCAAAATTAAAGAATCCACAGCAATCCACAAACAGGAATCTTCTTTCTCCTCCTGTTGACATTAGTTACTCATCCGGCTGCAATTTTTCTTTAGGATGACAGAAGGCTGATTCCTTTGTAGATGTATTTATTGAAACGG
This sequence comes from Thamnophis elegans, assembly GCF_009769535.1. Lineage (NCBI taxonomy): Eukaryota > Metazoa > Chordata > Lepidosauria > Squamata > Natricidae > Thamnophis > Thamnophis elegans. Next base: position 15,220,715 of record NC_045555.1, on the reverse strand, counting down.
CTAACCTCCCACTGTGTCATCTTGTGTCTCTAAAGAATTTTGTTCCTTCAAAATCTGGCAATAAGCATAGTTACTGCAGTCTTCAGAGCTGGTGGAGGCTATTATATTTCAAAGCCACATCCTGTTCTGCCACATAATTCTACAAGCATCTGATATTTCCTGAACTGAAGATTGGCATTGTTGTAGACTGGTCCTTTCTGAGCTATTAAAGATAAAGATAAAAGTTCCCCTTGCACATACAGTGTGTGCTAGTCGTTCCTGACTCTAGGGGGTGTTGCTCATCTCCATTTCAAAGCCGAAGAGCCAGCGCTGTCCAAAGACATCTCCATGGTCATGTGGCCAGCATGATTAGATGCTGAAGGCGGCATGGAACACTGTTACCTTTCCACCAAAAGTGGCTCCTATTTTTCTACTTGCATTTTTATGTGCTTTCGAACTGCTAGGTTGGCAGAAGCTGGAACAAGTAACGGGAGCTCACTCCATTACGTGGTACTAGGGATTCGAACCACCAACCTTTCTAATCAACAAACTCAGTCACTGAGCAACCATGCCCCCTATATCTCTGTTACATACACACAAAAATGAATAGAATTGAATTCTTTATTGGCCAAGTGTGATTGGATATACAAGCTCTCAATGTATATGCAATAAGAAAGTGATATGTCATATATCATAGATCATAGTCACAATCATTGATCATAAGGTATAACAAGTGATAAATCATAGATACCAATAGGAGAAGGTATTAGGAAAAATGAGAAGATGAGAAAGATGAGGAGATGAGAAGGACGGTATCAGTACAGCCCTACTACATGAGTAAATATCTTTAGGACTAAGACAATGCCAGTTGAATTAGGTGTTCAACAGAGTGATGGCACAGGAGAAAAATTGCATATAATTGTTTTGGTATGCAATGCCCTATAGTGGCATCCCAGGGGGACGAATTGAAACAGATTATGTCTAGGATGTGATGGATCTGTAGATACTTTCTCAGCCCTCTTTCTGGTCCGTGCAGTATACAGGTCCTCAATGGAAGGCAGGCTGGTTGCGATTGTTTTTTCGGCAGTCCTAGCTATCCGTTGAGGGACGCAGTGACTTGGTGGCTAAAATGCTGAGCTTGTCAATCAGAAAGGTTGGTTGTTCAGCAGTTTGAATTCCTAGCACCACGTAATGGAGTGAGCTTCTGTTACTTGTCCCAGCCTCTGCCAACCTAGCAGTTCAAAAGCATGTAAAATGCAAGTAGAAAAATAGGAACTACCTTTGGTGGGAAGGTAACAGCGTTCCATGAGCCTTCGGCGTTTAGTCATGCCAGCCACATGACCACGGAGACGTCTTTGGACAACGCTGGCTCTTCGGCTTTGAAACGGAGATGAGCACTGCCTCCTAGAATCAGGAACAACTAGCACATATGTGTAAGGGGAACTTTTACCTTTTAACTATCCATTAAAGTCAGTATCTATCCTGTTTGATTGCAGTACCGAACCAGACAGTTATTGATGTAGAAATGACACACTCAATAATTCCTCTGTAGAACTGTATCAGAAGGTCCTTGCGCTATTTGAGCTTTCTGAGTTGAAAGCAGTTGGGGGGAAAAAAGAAAGAAAAAAAGTCACTCCATTTACAAAATACCTTGAAAACACTTCAGTGCTCTGTGCTTCAACTCATTGCTCTAAAAGAGGTCCCCACTTCAGTTTGCAGATCTGGTTCCATGCAGTGATTCGATCTACACCGCATTAAACTGCAACACAGTTCCACACCTCACATACCTTTATTTAATCAATTTTAAGAGCAACAAAAGTTGATGACAACTGACTTTTTAAAAACATGGTGTGATGTGAATTTGCACAGATCTGATGGAAGAAGATTAGATTTGTACATATTCCTATTGTGCCACACTTTTTAAAAATTTTTACAGTCGTCAACTCTTGTGATTAATGCTGCTTGAAACCTGCCTGCTCTCCTAAGCAGCAAAGATAGTTTTATTGCTCTCCCCTCCCCTGGCACAAGGCCCCTGAGAGATCCGTTAGATTAATAAGAGAGTGGGGCACAGAACAGCAGCTGTTCCTTTTATTGTCCCAACATGTTTCAAGAAAAGTCTCATCCTCCAGGGAAATTGTGAGTTTCTAAAACTTCATACAGAGCCACTGCAAACAACCTCAGTCTTAATTCACCCAAGGAAGAAGTAGAAAAACATAGGTAAATGAGATGCAAAGTGGTTTGTAGGCACTTTATTGCCCTTTAAAGCCTTTGGAATTGCATTGTTCTGAATAATTCAGTGTGGTTGGCTACTGCGTAAGTCAAAGTGGGGCAGAAATTCATTGCATTGCCACACTATTATCCAATTTTTATTTATTCATTTTTATTTAGTTGGTCAAACATGTACAAGATACCAGATATAATTATAAACATGGACATGAACAAGGGAAATGAGTACAAATAAATGGGGACAGTAGGACAGGGACGGAAGGCACACTGGTGCACTTATGCATGCCCCCTTTACAGACCTCTTAGGAATGGGGTGAGGTCCACGGTAGACAGTTGAAGGTTGAAGCTGTGGGGGTTTGAGGATGTAACAATGGAGTCAGGTAGAGCATTCCAGGCGTTGACCACTGTTGTTGAAGTTGTATTTTCTGCAATCGAGTTTGGAGTGGTTTACCTTGAGTTTGTATCAATTGTTCACCCCAGTATTATTGAGGTTGAAGCTGAAGTAGTCGTTGACAGGTAAGACATTATAGCAAACAATTTTGTGTACTATGCTTAGGTCCAACCACAGGAAGCACAGTTCCAGGTTGTCCAAACCCAAAATTTCGATCCTGGTGGCATAAGGGATTCTATTGTGAGCAGAGGAGTGGAGGACTCATCTGGTGAAATACTTATGGACCCGCTCAATTATATTAATGTCTGATATACAGTGTGGATTCCAGGCAGATGAGCTCTATTCAACAATTGGTCTGGCAAAGGTTTTGTATGCCCTAGTTAGCAGTACAATGTTACTGGAGAAGAAGCTTCGCAAAATTAAGTTAACAGCTCTTAATGCCTTTTTGGCAATGCCCTTACAATGGCCTCTAAGGCTTAGATCATTTGAGATGAGTGGATGGATCCATTCGGCAGTTCCACAACCTGTGCACAGGTGGAAAGCATTTACATAGCCAAAACTGAAGTTTTCAAAAAACTTTGATGTACTTGGTAACTCCCCAATGTATACAAAGCTGGTTATGTTAGATATTAATTCTAACTACAGTGGTTTCCACCAAGGTCCTTGCATTTTTATGTGCTTTCGAACTGCTAGGTTGGCAGAAGCTGGGACAAGTAACGGGAGCTCACTCCGTTACATGGTACTAGGGATTCGAACTGCCAAACTGCCAACCTTTCTAATCGACAAACTCAGTGTCTTAGTCACTGAGCAACCATGCCCCCTATATTTTTGTGTTACATACACACAAAAATGAGTAGAATTGAATTCTTTATTGGCCAAGTGTGATTGGCTCTCACACAAGCTCTCAATATATATGCAACAAGAAAGTGATATGTCATATATCATAGATTATAGTCACAATCATTAATCATAAGGTACAACAAGTGATAAATCATAGATACCACTAGGATAAGGCATTAGGAAAAATGAGAAGATGAGAAAGATGAGGAGATGAGAAGGACAGTATCAGTACAGCCCTACTACATGAGTAAATATCTTTAGGACTAAGGCAATCCCACCAAGGCGGGAACAGAGGTTTAATCCTATTGGTCAAAGGGTCTGACAGCTCCCTATAAAAGGACTGCTGTCAGACTCAACCTTCACTGGATTGTTCTCACTTGTTGTACTTAATAAAGCAATAGCAGTAGACTTATATACCGCTTCATAGGGCTTTCAGCCCTCTCTAAGCGGTTTACAGAGAGTCAGCATATTGCCCCCAACAATCTGGGTCCTCATTTTACCCACCTCGGAAGGATGGAAGGCTGAGTCAACCCTGAGCCGGTGAGATTTGAACCGCTGAACTGCTGATCTAGCAGTAGCCTGCAGTGCTGCATTTAACCACTGCGCCACCTTGAGAGCTGTTGTTACCGTTAAGCCTGTGTGTGACTATCCATTACCCAATCTAACACTGGCGGTGAGGATGTGATTGGAAGGCAACTAGGCGAACCAAAAAGAGCATAGCAATCCAGCAAGTACATCCAGCCCGGAGCTCAGCGCGGCTTCGAGCAGCCATTTTTGAGCGGCAAACACAAATCGCCCTCTGTACACAAAATGGCTATGCACGCCCCACCGACTCCGTATGACCCAGTCAACGAGCACTGGGAATCGTACATGCTACGATTTGACTGCTTCCTCGAGGCAAACGACCTCATGGGCTTTTTCTTTGAATTTTTTAGGATTAGCTTGTCAATCAACAGTTGGTCCTTTGATCCTCTTGAATTTTTGCAGCATCCTTTCTGTTCTAAAGGAATCAAGTTATTTCTTTCCCAGTATCCATAAATTTGGTTTGCAATGATACCAGTAAGGAGCTTGTATGTTGTTGGCAAACAGGTGATTGGCCTTCCACGTTTTTCTGGCTCAGACTGATAGTAAGCTTTGATAATAGAGATGTTTTCTTCCCTAGCCCAGATTTTTCGCTTTTTCACTTTTTCTTCCAGTAGCTTGTCAGCTTCATGCCCTGGTTGCCTAGTAGAGGGAGCTGAGCCCTGTAGATTATTTTGCGCAGAATGCCCAGGAGCCATAGCATCCAACAGAACCCTTTTTAATCCGGGCGGCATGATTTCATTTTTTTTGTATTCACCATATCTGAATGGCTTATGGAGCAAATTTTGTCTGGCCCTTCACCTGAGACCTGTCTGATATGGTTGCACCTGTTCAGCATAGCCCTTAGGATCATTAGAGTGTGCAAGCCCTCCACCACAACAAGGTAAAGCTCCTCAGAGGGGATTACTATTACTATTACTATTACTATTGGTGTAATAATTGTTTGCTTAGTGACTCAACTTACAGTGGCACTGACCAGACAATTTTTCACACAAATTCAGAAATAGAGCAAAATAATATTTCTTTCTTTTTCTTTTTTCCCTTTTTCCTTTTTTCCCTTTCTCTCTCTTTCTCTTTTTCTCTTTTTCTCTTTCTATAAGTTTACTTTATTTACCTATTGCAGTGATGGCTAACCTTTTTATTGTTGGGTGCCAAAAACGGAAGTGCGTGCGTGCCCATAAAGCAAAGCATGCCCACACATGCACATGCGTGCACAACCCCCCCCCCCCACACACACACACATACACATACTCCACACTGCTCGCCTCCAAGCTGAGCTTGATATTTCCTCCAGGGAGCTGTGGGAGGCCATTTTCGTCCTCCCCGGGCTCTAGGAATGTCTCCGGAGCCTTTGGAGGGTGAAAAATGGGGCTAACGGGCCTCTCCAGGCTCCGGAGGCTTTCCTGAAGCCTGGGAAGGACGAAAATGGTCTCCTCCAGCCAGAGGTGGGTTCCTACCGGTTTGCACCTATTCGGTAGAACCGGTTTATCAAATCTACCTAACCGGTTAGAAGAGGTTCCACCAGTGGACCCGGAAAGCAGGCCACACCTACAGAAGAGGTTCCAAAATTTTTTGAAACCCACCACTGGTCCTTGGATATGATTATTCTACACTATCATGCTCATATTTATAAAACTCAGTGCCTCTGTGAAAGGTAAGGATGACTACTGCGTTTGTGGTGCAATCAGAACATTGTGTGTGTTGAAGTTGTTTTAACGCATACCAAAGATTCCTTTAAAAAAACAAGTTTACATCATATTCTTATGCGTGCCAGTGCTGTGTGTGAGGTAATTTAAGGTGGTTCTGACAAGTATCATTAGCATCTTCATATCCAGTCACATGGGCGGCAAGCCACTCCCATCCGGTCACATGGGCGGCAAGCCACTCCCACAAAGGAGGCCACACCCACAGAGTAGGTTCGAACAATTTTTGAAACCCACCACTGCCCCCAGCCCTCTGGAAGGCTGAAAATCAGCTGGAGCCGACAGCTTGCGTGCCGGCAGATATGGCTGCCATAGATTAGCCATCACGGACCTATTGTACCTGTTTGGTTCCTGGCAGTTTCTTTAAAGGAAAAGCTTTTTTAAAAAAAGAAAGAAAGAAAAGAAAAAAGACCAGACGTCATTACGATAACCACAAATACAGTGCTACAAGGCCAACAAGAGAAAACAAAACATAAACAGCAGTGAAGCAGGATATAAGAAAAACCCTCTCCTGCATGCTTCTCGAATTACACTAATGAAGACACCAGTAGAGATTTCTCACTCTAACTGAATGGTCGAAATCTAACATAACCAAGTTGAAAATAAGCTCTCTCTAAGCACTCTGGCACTGCTGGCTAACTGAAAAGCAAACACAAGACTGCTATAAAAAGCAGTCTATAGTAAGTAGCTCCCCCCCCCCCTTTAACAGACATGCATACATGGCTTTGAATGTCATTGTATTCTTGTTGAACTGGTCTTTCTGTGGAACAGACATCCCTTTACATTTAATAGGCTGTTTTCTTGACTTGACTGCAGAACAGCTAAATATTCATTATTCTTTTACAAGATCTGTTTGTGAGGGGCGGGGGGAAGGACCACCGTGCTGGTGGTATGCAATAATGAGCCTGCTTAACTTTTTATTAGCCAGCAGCTCAATTGTATCCAGTACAGTTGTGAATTATGTTTATTTTAACTGTTTGAACTGAAAATCCAGACCAAGAGCAACATTGTGTTTCAGAATATAGCCCCAGAAGCCAAGATCAGCTAATGTCACCATTATCTAAATGCAGATGAAAGAGCATATCAACCCACCTTTGCCAACAATTGCTTGAGCTGGAGCCAAACCAGAATAAAATATTATTTAATCGTATGTTTCCAACACTTTGATGCCATTTTTTAAAGAGATGCTTCTAGAACCATAGTTGAAAATGGAAAAGAAAAGGTTTCCCATGTCATTTCTGACTTCAGGAGGCAGTGAAAATGCAATCACAAAAAGAGAGGGAGGGAGGGAGGGGGGAGGAAGGAAGGAAGGAATAATGCAATGCATGCCCAGACCCCCGCATGCCCTGCCCCCTGCACATGTGCACATGACCCACACACACTCCCCTCCCCCCATGCACGACTCTCCCCACAACCCATTTTTCAGCCTAGTAGGCCTCCCTGCAGCCTCCTGGGAGCAAAAATGGGCTGTGGGGGGGGGTGCCTCCACATCCCCGCACATGCGTTCACATCTCCCACATGCACCCCCACCCCCACCACCCCGTGTATGCACGGCAGAGACCCCAAAATCAACTGGCCGCTGGGAGGTGTGTGCACATACGCGGTGGAGCTGAGCTGGGATGACAGCTCACGTATGCTCAGCGTGACACCTCTAGTTCACCATCACAGTTATAGCTGATTGATTAAAGAGAGCTGGCTACTGAATGAGGCACCCTAAGCTGCGATTGGTTGCCTAGAGTGAAAAGAGGGGGGAGTTTCCTTGCTTCCCGCCTTTTTACCCTGTGTGTCCTGTATGTTTTTGTGATTACTTCATGATGGTCCTGCCGTGTTGATTTACCTGATGATGCTCTTGTTTGCCTCTCTTATTTACTGCAAATATATTTATTTATATAAAACCACAAGTTCATCTCAACATATATGACTCTATTTGGACACAGGCTGCGCAATTCCCTGACTAGAATAGATAGTAAATACAGAACTACCTGTATTTACTACTTATTATACCTGCAACAGGTATTTATGGATAAATGCAGGTAAATATCTCTCTGTTGCAGGTATAATTGATGGAGATCTTTATATCTCTCCATTGCCAGTATAATAGACTAGCTGGATACCTGTGCTTCGTGACAAAACTATGTGATTGGGCAATGCAGAAGAAATTCAGTTCACTCCAGTTCAAACCGGTTCAATCCGTTGGCTCAGTGGTGGGCAGTGATTGAAACACATAAGGGAATATCGCTCCCACCACCTTGAATCCAGAAGCAGTTCCATAGGTGGAAGGTGTAGTCATTTTGGTGAGGTACTGACGTTTAGTACTGTAAGGAGCCCAAGACTGCTCCTGAGTGAAGGAGTAGAATGTCTGCCAATTTGAACTGAGATAACTGAATATGAGGCAATTAGCAGTTGGAACAGAGTTCTTTTCAGGTGGGGAGGGGGAGTAAAATGTCTAACTCCTTAGCATCAGAGCATGTTAATATAAGGCAAATGGTAGTTGGAACAGAGTTCTTTGCAGGTGGGGAGGGGGAGTAGAACTCCTTAGCATCAGAGCGTGTTAATTACTATATAAGAAATACTAATGATCTGATGGTCATTTTGAAAAATCCTTTTTTAGCAAGCACCTAGAAGCCAAGAGAAACATATGTGCCAAATTTCAAGTTTGTAGGCTTTACGGTTATGGAGATTTCATGATGAGTGTGTGGTATTTGGCTTATATATATAGAGATTCTAGATTTGACACACAGTTCTTCCTTGACATTGGGCCAAAAAAGTGAAACCAACAAGCTAGTCTCCCTTTCAAAAAATGCCTCTTCAGCTGAAAACTTGTGTTTTATTTCTAACCCATCTTCAGTTGAGGCGTGGCATTCTCCAGCTAGGACACGTGTGCTCGGTAGCTATCCTATTAATTCCCAGCCAATTCATTATCCTCAGTATTATTACGGTGAATTGCAAATGTCTTTCTAATGATCAGCCACTTTAAATAAAAGGTGTCACAGTGTTCTGTTGTGGTATGGTAATGATACAAATTTAATCCCAAATAAATAAAAAATAAACCCTGAAACTAAATTCAAATGAGATTTAAAAATGACTAGCAAGGACACTTAAAATTAATCCTTTTACTGTTAACAAAAGCCCTCTGGATCTTCCTCAAGGGCATCTTTAAAGTGCAATTAATAAAATAAGTAATTATGTTTTTAATCTATGTTTAATTAATTTTTTTTCTTTGCTATTTCGTTTTTCCTTTCTTTTCTTCAGGTTTTATAACCCAGCTAAAAGGATATTGCTTTGGGCAGGCGGGAGACTTGAAGATTTTAGACTACTAAGTTTTTTCTCTTTAAGCAAATAAGAAAATTTAATGGTTTTTAAACTTTAAGGGGGAGAGAAGTGCCTTCTGTCTCCCCCACTCACAATAGGCCTATGATTTAGATATAAAGGTAAAGGTTCCCCTTGCACATATGTGCTAGTCATTCCCGACTTTAGGGGGTGGTGCTCAGAAGTGGGTTGTTTCTGGTTTGGTTTGGTGCGGATCAGGAAAACTGGTAGTAACAGTGGCAGAGGCTCCACTCACCTGCCCGGATGTTTCTGTGCATGCGCAGAAATGTCAAGCGTGCGCACGTCCATGAGAGAACTCATAGTAAAAAAATTGGTAACCCATCTCTGGTGGTGCTCTTCTCCATTTGAAAGCCAAAGAGCCAACACTGTCTGAAGACATCCCCATGGTCATGTGGACAGCATGACTAAATGTCAAAGGCACACGGAGTGCTGTTACTTTCCCATCAAAGGTGGTGACTATTTTTCTACTTGGATTTTTACATGCTTTCGAACTGCTAGGTTGCAGAAGCTGGGACAAGTAATGGGAGCTCACTGCATTACACAGAGCTAGAGATTTGAACTGCCGAACTGCCAACCTTTCTGATCGACAAGTTCATTGTCTTAGCCACTGAACCACCATCTATGATTGAGATATAAATCTCTATAATTTGAGAAATCCCAAATTGTGGTTTGAAAATAATTCTGTGGAAACGAACAACAGAAAATATAAGCGATGAGGAAGACCACAATTGGAAAAGAATATCAACAGTCGTTTCAAGTGGAAAAAGCTTATATTTTAAATTCTTGGCATGTTATATAGCCCCTCTTCTCCCAAAAGTGGTATAATTTATTTCAATCAGTGATCAGAATTTTAAAGAAAGGGGTGAAATTTAAGGGCATTTAAAGACACAAAGTGAACAGTTTCTAAGGTATAGTAATATTGTAGAATCGCATGCCTGGAAAGGACTTTGGAGGCCTTTTAGTCCAACCCCCTGTCCAAGACAGGAGACTTTGTTGCAGCCCAGATGAATGGCTGTCCAATCTTTTCTTGGAGATCTCCAGTGAAGGAGCAACCCTGGGAAGCAAGCTGTTCCATTGATCAATCATTCTCACTAATGGAAATCCCTCCTTATTTCCATGGTTGGATCTCCCTGACTTACACCCATTGCTTTTTGTCCTGCCCTTAGATGCTATGGAGAATCTAATCTGCCTGAGAAATTTTCCAACCCTGTGGATATCTTGTAATAGAAGATATAGTTGTTGTGGCCTGCCAGTGGTCAGCAGAGCTGGCAGCAGAATCAGACACTGAGGAGGTTGGGGAGGAGCATGGGCCAGTCCTGGAGCTGGGGAAGGCTCGTACAAGGGTTCTGCATCAGAGGCAGAGACACGGCCAAGGCTGTCTGGCAGTGATCAGATGCCTTCAGAGCTAGACAGCAGTGAGGCAGAGGAACAGCTGGAGCCTGTTCCCAGTGTGTGCATACGCAGAGCTGCCAGAAGAAAAGAACAACTCAGAAATCAGAGTAGACTTGGGAGTAAAGTCACAGGTGAAAGGTTTGGCCCTTCCAGTGGAAAATAAAAGAGGAGCGAAAGGAGAGTGGGATTTTGCAGGAAACAATTCGTTCATTCGGTAATTAGATTAGTTTCAGGAGTGTGAAGATCTGTCCATGAATCTCAGAGACTCTGTGCCCAGTCTTTCCTTTCACAGCACCTCATTTGGAAAATATTTACATGGCAGCTTTCCAAGATAGATAAGGTCTGCAGTCATAAATATTCCTTTGAAACACTGTTTGCCAGGCCTTGTTTAATGTGAATGAGAGGAATTCACATTTGTTTAATAAAAGAGGTTTTGTTGGGGCCAGGACTCTGCCTTGTGCCTTTTGGGGAAGCCTAGGTCAGAACATTAAGTTCTGAAAGACAATTATCATATCCATAAATAAAGGTAAACATTTCCTTTGTCCAGTCATGTCCAATTCTAGGGACTGATACTCATTTCCGTTTTTTAGCTGAGGGAGCCAGCGTTGTCTGAAGACACTTCTGTGGACATGTGGCCAGCATGACTATATGCTGAAGCACACAGAATGCTGTTACCTTCCCACCAATATGGTACCTATTTATCTAGTCACCCCTGCATGTTTTTGAACTGCTACATAAGTAAGACCTGGGGCAAGTTACAGGGTCTCAAACCCAGGCTAACAGATTTCTAGCTGACAAGCTAAGCCTCTTTAACCACTGAGAATAATGACACTCTTTGTGCTGCTGTTCCAACATTTCTCGAAAATGGTATCAGGGCTCTTGCTTGAGCAGGGGATTGGACTAGAAGACCTCCAAGATCCCTTCCAGTTCTGTTATTCTAATACCACTCTATAAAGTCTTAGAAAGATCATATCTGGAATACTGCATCCAGTTTTGGTCACCATATTATAAAAGAGGTCACCATATTATAAAAAGAGGTGTTGAGTCTCTGGAAAGAGTGCAGAGAAGAGCAACAAAGGTGATTAGGGGCCTAGAGGCTAAAACATATGAAGAACAGTTGTAGGAACTGGATCAGGGGTGATATGATAGCATTATTCCAATATTTGAGGGGGAGGGGATCAACCTATTTTCCAAAGCACCCAAAGGTCAGACAAGAAACAATGCATGGAAACTGATCAAGAGGATACAAACTAGAGATAAGGAGAAATTGGGAACAATCAACCAACGGAAAAAGCTTGTCCTCAGAGGTTCTGCGTGCCCCATCACTGAAGGTTTTCAAGAAGAGACTGGACAGCCACTAGTCAGAAATGATATAGGGTCTCCTGCTTGAGCTGGGGATTGGACTAGATAACCTCCAATGTCCTTTCCAACTCTGATTTGGCAAAATTCATATGCTCTTCCAAATTGCCTGATCAGAATGAAGAAGGTTCCTTTAACCCAATGAGCCCTCCAGATGTTCCCATATTCTGCTTTGCATTAAACATCTGGAGAATTGTCCTCAGCAATTATTCCTCTGCTATGCTAGCCAAGAGCTGTAAATAGAATAACTCCGCCAAATAGTTAGCCATTCAGAACTGATGGTTACTGTTTACTCCCATCTGAGTGAATTTCTACTGCTCCAAGGTTCAACCAACAGCCCTAGAAGAAAATACATTCTTGGATAAGCCTTATTTTTCTTTTAACCACCATGCACCACCTACTTTTCCTTTCTCTGGACCAGGAAATTGAGCCAGGAAACAAAATAATGTACTGCAAACAGCGTAACACCCACCCGCAACCCGAGATGACCTCACTTTTTCATCCGATTCTGAGGCAGGGAGGAAGAAAAATATAACCCGTTATAAGAGGGGAATAAGGGCTTCTTGATTTTAGCAGCATTTTGCTGCTGGCTTTGTGTGGTGAGCAAGACAGCATGGAGCCTCAGAGTCATGTCACAGTCCTAGTGTGGCAGGGCTCATTAACCATGTTCACAGAGAAGAATGTAGTATCAAGTGTAAGCAGAGATTGATTACCCCACATAACCAAGTTGAACTTAAAAAATAAAGTGAAGTCTGAGATGAAATATAGGCCGATGTCTTTGCAGCTTCTGTAAACTACTGAGCATATGAACTATGACTTTCGTAGACGTAGGGTGGTCTAGCTTCTCAGATGATGGCCATCAAAAAAGCCAACTGGATCCTAAGATGCATGAACAGAGGGATAGAATCAAGATTATGCTGAATGTTATTACATCTGCCTGTGCAATGGCTAACTGGTGCCAGATTTATAAAGGTTCCTTACATATATATATATATATATATGTGTGTGTGTGTGTGTGTGTGTGTGTGTGTTTTATTTGTGCTGATAAATAAATAAAGGGAGACTAGTATAGATCTATTTCAAGCTATTTAGCTCTCATCAGCTAGCCACACCCTTACTGGGATTAGAACCTGTGCTGTATTGCATCTTAGGCAAACGTCTTAGCCATTAAGCCACAGGTCTCCTCCTTATCAGCTGAAGCCAGGGAAGAAGGTATATATTTAGTGTCACAACCCCTGGCTTTAGTGTCACAATCCCTGGCTTCAGCTGATAAGGAGTTGATAAGGAGGAGACATGTGGCTTAATGGCTAAGACGTTTGCCTAAGATGCAATACAGCACAGGTTCTAATCCCAGTAAGGGTATGGCTAGCTGATGAGAGCTAAATAGCTTGAAATAGATCTATACCAGTCTCCCTTTATTTATTTATCAGCACAAATAAAAAACACAAAATATAACAAAGGCAACAGTAAAAATATTGGGTTTCTGTCGTGATGGACTCTTGTGACGAGCCAATTGACAGATGATGGAAGCAGTTAGCTTCCTCCCATAATTGGGGCTTACCAGGGGTTGTGACACTATATATATATATATTTCACACACCCAAGCAAAATCCTTGCACAGAAACCAAGCAAGCTTGAAGAAATGGTTCAAACTCACCCACTAGCTTACTGTCAGATCTCCCCTAACCTTGTTTCCACTCACATTGAAGAAAACGAGTGTTAGATTTTTTTCCCAGGAGTTGATGATGTTTGATAGGAGGGGAAATGATGCTTGGAAAAATCCACCAATTGCTTTCCTTAAGTTATGGCAAATTAATTCTCTAAAGACACAACTAGTAGATTAAAGCTCAGCCAATCAAGGCAGCCAGTTTTACGGTGGCAGATGTTTCCTCAGCAAGGACTGATGGATCGCACTTTAATGTAGACACCAAGTAACAACCAATACAGAGGTCGTGACTTGTGCAGATTTCTTCAGGACAAAATCTCTAAACTGGGGTTAATTATCTGGACAGCTTCTAAGGGTCTGCCAAGAAATAGAGAGCAATTCTTTGCTGGCATCTAGTAGCCATTTTGGATTTCTGAAGCCGGGGCTGAAATCTATAGTCAAAAATCCAAAATTGGTCCTATTGATGTTACTCAAACTCTTGGAGCAACTTTCTTTCATCCTGAGTGTTGGGTCAGGAAGTATGGTACCAAAAATAGAAACGGAGGGAGGGTAGCTCACCATATAATGTATAAATGTTATTTGGGAAAAGAGAAATGTTTTTACATGCAGACGGTCGTCATCCATTTACATGGAGATTATCTCATCAGTTGAAATGAATGGTTTTGTATGAATGACAGATGGCGTTGGTACTGGAGAACTAATTGTAGGCTGAAGAAAGAAAGAAAAAAGAAAGAAAGAGAGAAAGAGAGAGAAAGAAAGAAAGAAAGAAAGAAAGAGGGAGAGATGGAGGGAGAGGAAGGAAGGAAGGAAGGAAGAGAGGAGAAAGGAAGGAAGAGAAAGGGCGGGAGGGAGGAACAGAAAGAAAGAGAAAGAAAGAAAGAAAGAAAGAAAGAAAGAAGTAAGAAAGAAACAAAGGGAGAGAGAAAGAAGAGAAAGAAGGAAAGGGAGGGAGGGAGGGAGAAAGAAAGAGGGAGCGATTGAGCGAGGAAGGAAGGAAGGAAGGAAGAGGAGCATGGAAGGAAGGAGAAAGAGGGAAGGTGGGATGGAGGGAGGGTGGGAGGGAGGGAGGGATCACCAAAACTGTATACAGTAATATAGTTAGTCATCCAAGCATATATTAATTCTATATAGGACATGCAAGTCATGGCACTGTTATTGCTTTCACGCTAGCCCAAATGTTTACAATGGCATCCAATGAGTCCAGTTTAAATATTACAAAGAATTCTGTACAGAATACAGAATAAAATGGGTAGCATAGCATAGCATAGCACAGCGTAGCATCCCTTAATAGTCCGATGAAAATAATTTCTCCTTCAGATCTCTGTGCATTTTGGCTCTTCCAGGCCAAAATATATTAAGCAGAGTTTTTTTAAAAAAAAAATAAACCAAAAGAACCATTAAAAAAAACAGTAGCAGAGGAAATTAAAAGCATCGGACAAATTATTTTGGTCCCCATTATCATTTAAAAGTCCCTCTGGGGCCACCTGACCCTTTGATCTCCCCTTCCCAACCACATATAAACCACATTTCCCCAAATTAAAAACATATTCCTTTTTCGTTTCTAGCTACCAAAGTGGAAAATTCATTTGGCTCTGCCATGAATTTTGGCTCTGTCCTCTGCTCAAGATGATTCTTTTATTTTTCCATGGCGATCCGACCAAATTAGTTAGTGTAATGACCTTTCTTTCTTCAACAGAACAAACTTGTTCGTGTTTGCAGAGTCTTTTTTTTCTATCAAGCAGAAAGCATACCAGAGGTGGTATTCAGCAGGTTCTGATCAGTTTGGGAGAACCAGTAGTGGAAATTTTGAGTAGTTCGGAGAACCAGTAAATACCACCTCTGACTGGCCCCATCTATCAGTCCCAGCTGATCGGGAGGAAATCAGGATTTTGCAGTAACCTTCCCCTGGAGTGGGGTGGGAATGGAGATTTTACAGTATCCTTCCCCTGGAATGGGGAGGGAATGGAGATTTTACAGTATCTTTTCCCTGGAATGGGGAGGGAATGGAGATTTTACAGTATCCTTTCCCTGGAGTGGGGAGGGAATGGGGATTTTACAGTATCCTTTCCCTGGAGTGGGGAGGGAATGGGGATTTTACAGTATCCTTCCCTGGAATGGGGAGGGAATGGATATTTTACAGTATCCTTTCCCTGGAGTGGGGAGGGAATGGGGATTTTACAGTATCCTTCCCCTGCCACACCCATTAAGCCATGCCAACAGAACCAGTAGTAAAAATTTTAAATCTCACCACTGAAGCATACATGTCACTTCACTTTTTGATCCCTTTTAATAAGATAGCGAAGAATTTATCTGATGCTCCAAGACTATTTTGGTCACATTAAGGGCAGAAATAACATACAAAGGACACTTTGTAAGCTCATTCATAGGTACACAACTGGGACAATTCTTTCTTTCTTACAATTAATTTTGAGAGCACTCTTAGGATTAAAACCTGTTGCTATCTATTGGAATCTATTGGAATACAACTCTCAGAATTTGCAGTCATCTGTTTCAGGATTACGTGATTTACTGTCCAACATTTATAGAAGACATCATATTAGTGTACAGTGTACCTGTACACTGCACAAGTCGAAAAGAGGGCCGTGAAAATATGTACAGACCCCTTGCATCCTGAACATAAATTGTTTCAACTCCTACCCTCAAAATGATGCTATAGGGCACTGCACACCAAGACAACTAGACACAAGAACAGTTTTTCCCCGAATGCCATCACTCTGCTAAATGAATAATTCCCTCAACATTGTCAAACTATTCACTAAGTCTGCATTACTATTAATCTTCCCATTGTTCCTATCACCCATCTTCTCCCATTTATGACTGCAGGACTGTAACTTTGTTGCTTGTATCCTTATGATTTATATTGATATTGATTGTTTCCTGATTGCTTATTTGTACCCTATGACTATCATTAAGTGTTGCATGTTATGATTCTTGATAAATGTATCTTTTTATGTACACTGAGAGCTTAAGCACCAAAGACAAATTCCTTGTATGTCCAATCACACTTGGCCAATAAAGAATTCTATCCTATCCCATTCATATTCCATATGCTCTCCCCTCCCTTTCCTTCCCTTCCCTTCAATTCTTATTCCATATTCTATTCTATTCTATTCTATTCTATTCCATTCCATTCTATTTTATTCCATTCCATTCAGAAAGGTTGTGAAAGAAAACAATCAGTCACAACCAGGGGTGGGTTCTTGATTCTTTTACTGCCAGTTTGCTCAGGGACGCACTTCGCATTGTGCTTGATGTGCGCTATGCACGCATGTGCAGTAGTAAAGACATTGCTTCTGCGCATGCGCAGAAGCAAAAATCAAGATGGCGGTGTTGCCGATAGAACCAGTTTGGGGGTGTGGGCAGCCAAGTTACTACCTACTCGGCCAGACCAGTACAAACCAGTAGGAACCCACCTCTGGTCATGACACTAGGAACCTCTGACACAAATAAAAAAGCAAGCTTTCTAAGCTAATGAAACCATTAAGTTCAAAGGGCACCAAGGACCATGTCAAGTGCAGAAAATCAGGATCATACATTAAGTTCCAATTAAGAAGATCTATTACTTATGCCTATACACAAGAATCTAGTCAGCTAAGGGTCAGGATTAAATAAGCACCAGATAAGAGCCAACAGAATTATGAGCCATGCAGTGGTTCGAGAGGTGGAGCTCTCAGCTCACAATCAGGAAGCTGTGAGTTCAATCCTAGATAGTGGCAGATATTTCTCTTTCTGGGTGCAATGAGTAATTGCTGTGAACACTGCATAGGTGTCAGGAAGGGGATCCAGCCAGTAAATGCTGAAGCTCTGTTCAAGTCACCCTGACTCCACCTAAGTGTTCTGACCTAGGCTTCCCAAGAGCATGAAGCAACTCCTTGTCCTGAGAAAAAAACCCTTTTATTAATTGACTATGAATTTTGCTCACTCACATCCAGCAAAGTCTTTCGAGGGAGGATGTACAGTCACAAACCTTATCTGGCTTGGAAAGCTGCCAGGCTGATATCTGCAAAACTTGGCAAGGAGTCTCAGAAAGTCATGAACCAATTAAGCAAGCTAATTGTCTCCTGCAAACTCCACTCCCCTTTCGCTCCTCTTTTATTTCCTCTGGGAGGGGCTATTCATCATCCACTTGTGGCCTTACTCCCAAGTCTACCCTGTTCTTTAGCTTTTCCCTTCATCTCCAGCTCTTCGTCTGCCTCACTGATGTCTGACTCTGAAGGCAGCTGATAACCTAGCCCCATCTCTGCCTCCGACACAAAGCCCTTGTCAGAGCCTTCCCCAGACTCCAGGACTGGCCCATGTTCCTTCCCAATCTCCTCACTGTCCGAATCTGCTGCCAGCTCTGCTGGCCACTGGTGGACCACAATATTAAGTGCAAGGGGTTAAGTGGTCATTAAAAGAGAAAAAAGAGTCATCAGAATTCGAGAGGGGTGGTCTTGAAGCATTTGTGAACACATAACTATTCTAGGCTGAATCCTCTCTTACCCTGCCCTCAGGGTCTGTCATTTCTTCTCCTACAGACCTCACGGTTACACGTTATTCACTGAATATGAAATGTGAAGCTTGGGATGGAAAAGAAATACACATTTTTGAAGTCTGCATTATAATGTTGACATAATCAGCACATTATATCCTCATGGGTTGTCCTCAGCTGTTTAGATCTTTAAGGGTCAGTAGATTAGACTTTGCCCACTAAGGAACTGACAACCAGTTCAGAACTTTCAAGATAGGGATGATGGATTGCAGACTTGCCACCTGCTTCGGAATAGATTTTATCCTTATTTTCCATCTTATTCCTTAACTCTTTATCTGGAGAGGTAAATTATTAGTAATAAAGAAAGAGAAGAGGTTTCAATAATGTCTACAGGTCTAACAAAAAGAAGGATTAGGGGTGATGTGATAGTGGTCAGCGAGCCATCGTGGCGCAGTGGTTAAAATGTAGTACTGCAGGCAAATTCTGCTGACTGGTGGCTGCAGTTCAAATCTGACTGGCTCAAAATTCTCAGCCTTCTGTCCTTCTGAGGTCAATAAAATGAGGACCCAGATTGTTGAGCGCAATATTCTGACTCTGTAAACCACTTCAAGAGGGCTGTAAAGCATTTATTGGGTGGTATTTAAGTCTAAGCACTATTGCTATTCCTGGTAGCCTCCCATCCAGCTAGTAACCAGGCCTTTCCTTGCTTAGTTGTTGGAGCTTGGGGTGCTTATTCTGAGATCCTTTACCAACATCAACTCATGGTCTTGGAAGCGTGTTAAGAGCATAACCGCAATGAGCCAAGGTGGTGCAGTGGTTAGAGTGCAGCACTGTAGGGTACTTCTGCTGGTCACCGGCTGCCAGTAATTTGGCAGCTCGAATCTCACCAGGCTCAAGTTTGACTCAGCCTTCCATCCTTCTGAGGTGGGTAAAATGAGAATCCCAGATTGTTGGGGGCAATAGGCTGACTCTGTAAAATGCTTAGAGAGGGGTATAAAGCACTGTGAAGCAGTATACAAGTCTACGTGCTATTGCTATTTGACAGGCTGCCACAGAGAAGGAAGGGTTCGCCTATTCTCCAAAGCACCTGAGGCCAGGATGAGAAGCAATGGGTGGAAGCCAGAGGGGGGGGATTGCACCCGGTTCAGCCAAACCAGTAGTGGAATTCAGCCCTGGGTTGCAGAACTAGCAGCAACCCAGGCCTGCCATGCCCCCGAACCGGTTCCCTCCCTGCTGTTGGGCTGCGCAGTTCACTCTAAGTTGTTCTGAGTATGCACGAAGAACAATTAATATTGAACAGTGCATGCACGCATGGCATGCATCTGGTGTGCGCATGAGCGAAGTGAGCATGTGCGTGCATTGGGCATGGGTTGCAAACTGGTAGTAAAACCAGCAGCAACCCACCCCTGGTGGAAGCTCATTAAAGAGAGATCCAATCTAGAGCTAAGGAGAAATGTCCTGGCAGAACAATTAATCAGTCAAATGGCTTGCTTCCAGAAGTTGTGTCCCACTTAAAGGGAGAGGTTCCCCTTGCACATATGTGCTAGTCGTTCCTGACTCTAGGGGACATTGCTCATCTCCATTTCAAAGCTGAAGGGCCTGTCCAAAGACGTCTCTGTGGTCATGTGGCCGGCATGACTAAATGCCGAAGGTGCACAGAATGCTGTTACCTTCCCACCAAAGTGGTCCCTATTTTTCTACTTCTATTTTTAAGTGCTTTCAAACTGCTAGGTTGGCAGAAGCTCAGACAAGTAATGGGATCTCACAAGGTTATGCAGCACTAGCGATTTGAACTGCCAAACTGCTGACTTTTCTGATTGACAAGCTCAGTGTCTTAGCCACTGAGCCACCATGTCCCTGTGTCCCACTTAGGAGATGCTTAATCGAGGATGAAAATGTTCCACGTCCGGCATATTTAGGAGTTGGTCCCTTTTTATCCAGTTCTTTGGTAATTTTTAATGTTTTAATTCTCATGTCTCTGAATGTTTTTAGCAATAGCAGTTAGAGGTATACCACTCTATAGTGCTTTACCGCACTCTTTGAGTGGTTTACAAATGTCAGCGGATCGTCCCCAGCAATCCTCATTTTATTCAATCTCAGAAAGATGGAAGGCTGAGTCAACTTTGAGCCCCGTCAGGATTGAATTTCAGGATGTGTGCAGAATTAGCCTGCAATACTGCATTCTAACCACTGCACCACCATGGTTTTCATGTCCTTATCATTTATTGGAAATTGTGAGTGTCCCATCAATGGTTCTCAAGGAGAGACTGGACAGCCATTTGTCCAGAATGGCATAGGGTTCCCTGCTTGAGCAAGGGGTTGGACTAGAAGACCTCCAAGGTCCCTTCCAATCCTATTATTCTATGTTCTGTTTTATTGGGGGGGGTGTATTGTTGGAGGGAGTCTAGAGTCAGTTGACTGGAGATGGATGGCTTCTTTTTTTAAATCAGCTAATCAAAAATTTGAAACAAAGATTTTTCAGAACTGGCTTATTCAGACTGTTCATCAGCATCTCTCTGTAGAAATAGGTTGCCCACAAGGTTTTCATTCCATTTAATGCAGGAGGAGCTTTAGATACTACACCAGTCTTGGTGAACCTTTTCGGCACTGAGTGCTGAAACGGGAACACACATGTGGGGCAGAGATGGGTTCCTACCGGTTCGGACTGGTTTGGCTGAGTAGGTAGTAACTCGACCGGCTACATCCCCGAACCGATTGTATCGGCGGCACCATAGGTGCCCCCATCTTGTTTTTTGCTTCTGCACATGTGCAGAAGCAGTTTTTTACTACTGTGCATGCACATGTAGTGCACATCAAGCATGCACAAAGTGCGTCCTTGAGCAAACTGGCAGTAACAGAAGCAGGAACCCACCCCAAACTGGAAGACCAGAATACAATTGCACATGCATGTTCCGGGAAACTAAGCTTCTGGTTTCTAGCATATGCATGCAGATCAGTCATGTGGTCTTCTGGTTTCTGACATGCATGCTTGTTCAAAGACCAGCTGGCCAGTGCACCGGAACCTAGAAGAGCAATGGGCAATGCCTAGAGAAATGGCTCTGCGTGCCACTTCCAGCACACGTGCCACAGGTTTGCCATCACGGTACTACACCATAAGATCTTCCCTGAAACCTGGAAGGTGTTTATCTCAAACATGAAACTGCTGGCCACCTGTGACCATGTAGAACCAATCATTTAAATCCTGGATGCTCTCTGGGAGAGAATGAAATGTGGCACTTAGATTCTAATGGGTCCCTGGTGGTGCATTATTTTTAGTTGTTGTTTGGATTTGCTTGAGCTTCTAAGAGTTGCTTGGCAAAATCAAGTCCCAAGGCAGAAATCCAAAAGATAAGTGAGTGCCACTGAGCGGTGGAATCTGATTGGGTCTCCTGGGAAAAGGCTGGTTCAGCTCCCTCTTTTTTCCAACAACACACCGGCTATCAGGAGAGAGAGAGAGAAAGGGGTAAGACAGTGATGTTGAGAGTTCTATAAGGCTGTGTGTCCAGAAAGTAAAAGGACTAACAATCAGCTTCAAACCAACCCAGAGAATGTAGACCCCTCTTCCAATTGTAGTTTTGGAGAAAAGGTGGTATATTTCTTCCTCTGCGTAATTCCTCTTTTTGTATAATTTGTTCTGAAATTTCTCTTTTGCACTTTTAGATTTGAAACTTCTTTAAAGGTACTGAGGTATCTATGAACTAAAACTCAAACTTAATCCTGAACCTTAATTCTGTGAAAAACTGAGGCCTTAAGAAACCTGCCCTATTTGTAGATTAGAATTGTGGGTGGGTGGGTGGGTGGAAGAAAGGGAGGGAAGGATGAAAGAAATGAAGGGAGGGAGGAAATGAAGAAAGGGAAGAAATTAAAAAAGGAAAGTTGAGGGGAAAGGAAGGGTGGGAGAGAGGAAAGAAATGAAGGGAGGGAGGAAAGAAATGAAGGGAGGGAGGGAGGGAAGGAGAAAGGGGAGGAGAAAAGCAAGGAGAAAAGGGAGGGAGGGAGAAAGATAAAGGAAGAAAGGGAGAAAATGAAGAAATGAAGGGAGGGAGGAAATGAAGGAAGGGAGGGGGGAAAGGAAGGGTGGGAGAAAGGGAACAAATGAAGGGAGGGAGGAAAGAAAGGAAGGGAGGGAGGAAATGAAGAAAGGGAGGGAGGGAAGAAATGAAGGGAGGGGGGAAAGGAAGGGAGGAAGAGAGGAAACAAATGAAGGGAAGGAGGGGGGAAGGGAGGGAAGGAGGAAAGAAAGGAAGGAGGAAAATGAAGGGAGGGAGGGAAGGAAGGACTGCTTTAAAGCCTGCCATTTATCACAAAGAGGCTAAATTAACACACTGAATTTGAATAGAATACATAGAGCTTCTTGCTAACTTTAAACATCCTGAAACATTTATTCAGGGGTGGCTGACAGCATCACAACATTTTAAATGGGGCCCTGCAGATCAACAAATTATGACTTCACACCAGCTGTTTCTACAGTGACCAGATGCTTCTGAGAAAGCCATAAGCAGGAAAACAGTCACCATCTCCCATCACACAGATTTTTAAAAACAGATTTACAGAGTTGGAATGGACCTTGCAGGCCATGTACTCCAACCTCCCCCCCCCCCAAGCAGGAGGCCCTACACCATTTTTGATAAAGGTAAAGGTTCCCCTCGCACATATGTGCTAGTCATTCCTGACTGTGGGGGGCGGTGTTCATCTCAATTTCAAAGCCGAAGAGCCAGCGCTGTCCAAAGACGTCTCTGTGATCATGTGGCCAACATGACTAAACGCCGAAGGCGCATGGAGCTCTGTTACCTTCCCACCAAAGGTGGTCCCTATTTCCCTATTTGCATTTTCACGTGCTTTCGAACTGCTAGTTTGGCAGAAACTGGGACAAGTAATGGGAGCTCACTCCATTATGTGGTGCTAGAGATTCAAACCGCCTGCCAACCTTCTGATCAACAAGTTCAACGTCTTAGTGACTGAGCCACGGAGCCATCGGGTCCCTAAGTGTGGTCTCACTAAGGCTCTATAGAGTGGTATTAGTACCTCACTTGATCTTGATTGTTTCCCTCTGTTAATGCAAATTGGGATTTCTTCAAGATTTTATACAAGTCTCTTTTTCAGATTTTATTGGATCTGCAAAAGAGGACAGTTGGGTGACTTTGGACCAGTCAATGTTTCCCTCAGCCCAATCCCCATGTTGTGGGGAAAATAGGAGCTGGGGGCATTATGTGAGCTTCCTTGAGTTGTACAAAATAAAGGTGTGATAGAAATCTATTAATGAGTGAATTCACAATGGTTATTCCTTTGATCTTTATAGAAGATAAACTGATCTCAGTTTAAAACACTGGATTCATAATCAATGAAGTATTAAAGGATCAGCTTGTTCTGTAAGAATCTAATACCCTGTCTTCTATATTCTTAAATGTCTTATTAAGCAGTCTACTGTTTCCCTGTTAGCAGAGATCCTTTAATTGAAGATGTTCTCTGCTTGTGTCTTGCCCAAGTTGGGTTTGAAGAACACATTTCTTACAAGGTTGACTCTTAAGGATGAAGATTCCCAAATGTGTTTTTTCAAGAGGCAACTGGGCTTTCTTGTTTTTCTTTGAAGACGTTTTGCTTCTCATTCAAGAAGTTTCTTCATCTCTGACTGGATGGTGGGGAATGGATGGTTTTATATTCTTTAGTCATTTGCATTCGTTTAGACAGTCATTGAGGCCACTTGGGGGTTCATCTGTGTCCTCAGTGTCACCTGA
This sequence comes from Thamnophis elegans, assembly GCF_009769535.1. Classification (NCBI taxonomy): domain Eukaryota; kingdom Metazoa; phylum Chordata; class Lepidosauria; order Squamata; family Natricidae; genus Thamnophis; species Thamnophis elegans. The sequence goes on along the minus strand of NC_045555.1, from coordinate 15,197,020 downwards.
GTAATGCAAATGGGCATGGAACCTTCTTGGAACTGCTGAAAGGACTGTGTTGTAGACTGGAGATAGATGATGTTGTATCCCTCCCCTTCTGTTGAGGGAAAGCTGTTCAATTTTGACATAGGTGGCCCCTTTGCCCCCTCTTTCAAACCAGCAGTCCTCTCTGTCCAAAACGTGGACTTTGCTGTCTTCAAAAGAGTGGCCTTTGTCTTTTAAATTCTCTGTCTATGGAGAATGTGAATTTCCATCGACACTAAGGATGAAGAGCCTCAATTGTGCATCAACTGTTGGAAAGCATCCAGTGCAAAAAAAAAAAATTCCCCATGTTGAAGATGACCAGGAAGAGCCCAAAGGTGGGTTCAAGTGCATCATCAGTTTGGAATCTTTATGCAGCCGCAAGAGACCCAAGTCCAGCCACCCCACGTGAATTCCATTGACAATTACCTAGTACCAATTTGACCTGGCCATTAGTAGATCAGATTCTTGTAAGTATAGGTAAGATGTAATAAACTTTTAGTGTTCTGAACTCAACCTCTTTTCCGGGTTCCTTGTGCCAGATACCCAGTGTAATTCTATTTGAGTTTCCAAAATTATGTATTTACACCTATTAAGCACATAGTTAGCTTGTGGAGCAGAGGTGGGTTACTCCCGGTTCAGCCGAATCGGTAGTAGCGATGGGGGGTGGCTTCACCCACCCGCCCAGATGCTTCTGAACATGGACAGAAGCATTGCGCATTCACCCAAACTGATAGTAAAAATATTGGCAACCCACCACTGTTGTGGAGGTTAGGAAATTGTGTCATATTTTGGGAAGAATACACAGCCACACCTCTGTGAAGGCCTCCTATCATTGTCGTAACCTGAAGAGGTTGGAATTTTAGTAATGGTGGAAACCTCCTCCTTCAGGTGAGACCATGAAGTCATTTCCACTACCTAACCTTTTAGCATCATCCAACCATTGTTATGTCAAAATAACAGCAGTGAAGACCGACTTGTCTATTACTTCAGTGACGGCTGAGTCACGCTGTGAAGATGTTATCGTATATCACCGGTGAGGAAATGTCTTTAGTAACTTACAAACGCTGGATAAATTCTAGCCTAAAAACAGAAAGAGCCTAAAAAGATTGTAAGAGCAATAGTAATAGCAGTCGTAGTTTTAGTTGGGAAATGAATTATTCTCATCCTTGCTAGAGGCAGAGACAAGGTGCAATTGGCAGCATGTGGCTCTCCCTTTTTCGCTCCTGACACACAATATAAACAGGAAGAAGACATGTTGCCATGGCAACGTTGAGAGGTTACCACTCATCCCCAATGCACTGGGCTCAATGTGTAAGCAATCCATGATTTTAAACTATTTGCTGAACTACCCTACAAACAACAGATTAATAGAAATCAGAGCGGCAATAACAAAGAAGGCATTTGGAATAAGAGGGATTATACTGTTGGCTGGGAGATTCGTCCCTCTATTTTGATGCAGTTCTGTTGCTTGTTTTGTTATTTTGCCCATCGATATCTTTTTTGTATCTTTCCCATTTTCTTCTGTGGAACTTCTGCTTAGGTACCTAGAAGGAGTCACAGGCCCTGTGTCGGACCTGCAAGCCATCTCTTCTTTTGGGGTTTCAGGCCTGCCACACTTTCTACTGTGGAAAAATGGGAGGGGAGATTATACAAATTTGGGTGATGTGTAGCCATAATAACATTCTTCTTAGAAAGCCAAGGTTGCTTTTGTCCTTGCACCTGACCGGATGTGGATGGGAGGAATCTGTCTTCGTGGCAGTGAAAGATTAGACCATGTGAAGGACTTGTGGTTGTTGGGGCAGGCTCTTGAACTTTCAACTGGGTGGGAATACCTGGAAGCTTTCAGATTCGGGTTTTCCCAGATGTGCAAACATGACATCTGTAATAAAGTGGAACTTTGAGGAAACTCAAGCCTTGGAGTTTTATTTCATTGGGGGTGTTTTTTGGAATCCTGACACCCTGAGTATAATAGCAATAGCACTTAGCAATAGTACTTAGCAGTGACGTGCGGTCAGCTTTATGGCTGGTGAGGCACTTTTTAGACTTGTGGACTTCAACTCCCAGAATTCCACAGCCATGCATGCTCAGTTCTGATTTAAAGCGACAGCATTTTTCCCCCTTGCAAAATAAGTTTTCCCATTTTTTTCTTCTCCCTCCCCCTCCTTCCTCCCTCTCTCCCTCCCTCCCCCCCTCTCTCAAATAGACACACGCACACAGAGAAATTGGATCCCTCTCTCACTCACTCACTCTCAAACAAACACAAACACAGAAGTTGGATTGGATATATTTTCCAAAGGCTTGAAAGCAGCTCCTCTGCCATACCCCACCCTTCCCCTGCTGCCTTACGATCAAACTTTTTGAATTCCTCCCCCCTCCCCACACACGCACCTTTTCCATCTGTTTCAGAGACAATTTCAACTCTGCTTCTGTCTGCCCTGCCCTCATGAAAGGCCAGAGCTCTGAGTCAGACTGAGCTAGTTGCTCCCAGAGAACTCTAAAAAGCCTCTAAAAATGCCCTCTACAGGAGGCAAGAGAACATGTGCCTCCTTTGCATATGGATTTTTTTGCTTGTTAACCCTTGCTTAACTCTTAAAAGGTGAAAAATTGCTTATGCACAGGAGGCCCCTATTTCTCTGGCCTCCTCCTTTAGTTAACACTAAGCACTGTTCCAAGTCACTGTGAATCTGGTAGCAACTACCTTGGCTTTAATTATTTAAAAAAAATTCTTTAAAATTCTTTCCTTTTCCTCATGACTGGTGAGGCCACCCCTCCCCTGCCTCTAGTGACTGCACGTCCCTGGTACTTAGACTTATGCACCTCTTCAAAGTCCTTTTACAGCCCTCTAAGTGGTTTACAGAGTCAGCCTCTTGCCCCCAACAATCTGGCTCCTCATTTTATCCACCTTGGAAGGATGGAAGGCTGAGTCAACCTTGAGCCAGTGAGATTTGAACTGTTGATGTCATCACAGATCTGCCATCATTAGGACTTATGGCGCAGTGATTAGAGGAAAAGAAGTGCAAGAAGAGCCACAAGGAGAGCTACTCCATCTATGTTTACAAGGTGCTGAAGCAGGTCCACTCTGACACCAGCATCTCCTCCAAGGCCATGAGCACCATGAACTCCTTTGTCAATGACATCTTCAAGCACATCGCGGCTGAAGCTTCCCACCTGACCCACCATAACAAGTGTTCCACCATCACCTCCCGTAAGATCCAGATAGCCACGCACCTCCTCCTGCCCAGCGAGTTGGCCAAGCACACCATCACTGAAGGCACCAAGGCCATCACCAAGTAGACCAGCTCCAAGTAACACAAGCTTGAGAAGAAAAATCTCCTTTGCCAAAGGAGAGCATTCTTCAGAATTGAAGAATCTTATTGGATGAGAAGTGAAACATCTTCAAGGAAAAAACAGAAAGTCTAGTTGCCTATTGAAAAAAGCACCTTTGGGATAACCATGACCTGGATGATGGAGAATCTCCCTAGTTCTGTGCAACCTTGTCAAAAGCTTTGCTGGAATTGAGATACACTATAACCTCTTCAGTCCTCTTATCCACCAAAGAAATTACATTGTCAAATAAGATGTTTATCTCACATGACCTACTTATGACAAAAACCCCTGAGACTCTAAAAAGAATGCAGAGAAGAGCAACAAAGATAATTAGGGAACTGGAGGCTAAAATGTATTAAAAATGGTTGCTGGAATTGGGTATGTCTGGTTTAATGAAGGACACACTGGAGAAAGCTTAAAGCTGGGAAAGATTGAGGGCAAAAAAAGAAGGGGACGACAGAGAATGAGGTGGCTGGATGGAGTCACTGAAGCAGTCAGTGTGAGCTTAAATGGACTCCAGCAGATGGTAGAGGACAAGAAGGCCTGGAGAAACATTGTCTATGTGGTCATGATGTGTTGGACATGACTTCGCAACTAAGAACAACAACAAAGTTTAATGAAAAGAAGGACTAGGGAAGGTATGATAACAGTCTTCCAATATCTCAGGGGTTGCCACAAAGAAGAGGGAGTCAAACTATTCTCCAAGGCACCTGAGGATAGAACAAGAAGCAATGGGTGGAAACTGATCAAGGGGCAACTTAGAATTAAGGAGAAATTTCCTGACAGTTAGAATAATTAAAGAGTGGAATGGCTTGCCTCCAGAAGTTGGAAGTTAAAAAAAAATTGGACAACCATTTGTCTGAAATGGAATAGGGTTTCCCACCAAAGCAGGGGATTGGAGTAGAAGACCTCCAAGGTCCCTTCCAACTCTGTCTTTCTGTTATTCTAACTCTTCTGTAATGTCCTTCATTTGGATTTTTTTAAAAATTCCCTGTATGTCCATTCCTCTGGGATTTTCTGATGATCTCTTATCTAAGTCAGATCCAATCAGATCTGACATGGCTTAGCTTTTAAGTCAACCAAGACATGTTAGGTCCTATCAGTTAGAGACAAAACATTGTATCCAGTGGTGGGATTCAAAATATTATACTACTGGTTCTGTGGGCATGGCTTGGTGGTCTTGGCTTGGCTTGGTGATCTTAGCTTGGTGGGTGTGGCAGAGGAAGGATATTGTAAAATCCCCATTTCCTTCTGATCAGCTGGGACTCAGAAAGCAGAGAATATATAGGGTGGGGCCACTCAGAGGTAGTATTTACCAGTTCTCCGAACTACTCAAAATTTCCACTTCTGGTTCTCCAGAACTGGTCAGAACCTGCTGAATTTCACCTCTGATTGCATCCCATAAACTGAACAGGGGCTACTGCGATTTGATCCTGTTTCTTGCTCTGGGATTTTTGATGCTGCATTGTATCTCAGCAAACTTTTATATGTAATATAAGCAGACAAATACTGGAACAGGGTACCTAATATTCCTTTTATCTGCATGCATTGTCCCCAGATAATGGTGACTAGAGAAAGTGATGCGCAGAGATGTTTAGATAGCATGTCTTCCTTAGAAACAACAGGAGTTTCTTCTGCCAGCCTCTTTCTATTCTCACCAGCGATCGCTTGCTGTCTTGGGAATATTTATTTCTCGGTGGGTGGAATTATTGTTTGAGTTGGCAGCCCCACAGTAGCTTCACATGGTTGATAATGAAGGCCCAGAGGGTTGTTACTATTTTGGTTCTTGGTTATGTCATCCAAATGGTCTCAGATGTCAGGAGCAGGTGCCTCTGCTGCTGGTATAAATATAATAAAATTAAAGGAGCAAGGAATTGCTGGAGATTTTCTCTTCACAGAGGGAGGGAGGGAGGGAAGGAAAGAAATAAGGAAAGAAGGAGCAAGGGATGAGGAGGAGGAAAGAAGAGAGAAAGGGAGGAAGGGAAGGAAGGAAAGAAAGAAAGAAGGAAGAAAGAAAGGATGAGGAGGACAGAGGGAGAGAGGGAGGAAAGAAGGAAGAAAGGAAGGGAGGGAGGGAAAGAAGAAAGAAGGGATGAAGAGGGGGAAGGAAGGAAAGGAGGAAGGGAGGAAAGGAGGGGGAGGAAGGAAAGAAAGAAGGGACAGAGGGAAAGAAGGAAGAAGGGATGAGGATGAAGAAGGGAGAGAGGAAGGAAAGAGGGATGAGGAGGGGGAGGGAGAGAGGGAAGGGAGGGACTAAAGATGGGAGGGATGAGGGATGAGAAGACAGGGAGGGAAGGAGGAGGGAGACAGAGGGATGAGGAAGAAAGGGGAAGGGGAAGGGAAGGGAGGGAGGGAGGAAAGGAGGGAGGGATGAGGGAGAGGAGGGACGGAGGAAGGAAGGAAGGAAAGAGGGATGAGGGGGTGGAGGTGTAGGGAAGGAAGGAAGGAGCAGACACTATCATTTAGAACTTCATGCAGCTACATAGAGAAATGTGGAAAACAATTAATTAAGGAGGTTCTGTTCCTCATTGTAATTCTACACTGCTTTTAAGCAGGCCATGAAGGCCACCAATGGTGTCATTACACTGTCCGAGGGCAACAATGTCACCAGAGATCTATAAAGTGGTATGGGTCAATAAAATGATTTCACCAGCAGCAACAAAAGACCTTTGAGAATGAAGAGATGAGCATGCAACTCTAACCAAGTAAGCAATGTGGGCCTAGAGGCGGCCAAAGTCTATTTTTGGCAGCACAATATTTGACAGGCAATAGTGTCATCCTCAGTGTGAGAACAGTATACACCAATTCTCCAGCACTGAGGTTTCAATGGAGCTGGAGAACAACTCCAAAGTTTCCCATTACCACTTATCTGGCTAGATGTTCTGCTAAGGATGGAACAGGGGATGAAGCTATACCTAAGGTGCTCAAGGAGTCTTAATGGCAATATATTGTCATCTCTGTTTCTTTCTTGGAGGAAGAGGAGGATGGGAAGAGGGAGGGGGAAGGGAGAAAGTAAGGGAAAAGAGAGAGAGGAAGGGAGGGGGAGAGGAAGGATGGGGAGGATGGGAAGAGGGAGGGGGAAAGGAGAAAGAAAAGGAAAGGAGAGCGAGGAGGAGGCAGAGAAGGAGAGGGAGGACAGGGAGGATGGGAAGAGGGAATGTAAGGGGAAGGAGGGGGAGAGGAAGAAGGGGGAGCGTGGCAGTGATGGGTTTCAAAAATTTTTGGAACCTCTTCTGTAGGTGTGGCCTGTTTCCGGGTCCACTAGTGGAACCTCTTCTAACCGGTTCGGTTAGAACGGGTGCAAACTGGTAGGAACCCACCTCTGGAAGGTGGGAAGAGGGAGGGGGAAGGGAGAAAGGAACAGGAAGGAGGGAGAAGAGGGGGCAGACTGGGAGAGGGAGGGGTTAAAAGTAAGGGGAAGGAGAGGAGAAATTAAGGGGAAGGAGAGGGAGAGGGATGAGGAGGAGAAAGGGGAAGGAGAAGGTTGATTTCAAAAACTTGGAGTGCTGAGGGAGAAGACCAAAACCACTAATCGCATGATGACATGATAAAGCCTGAACTAGCTTGGACGCATGACATACCTAAGAAGAAAAAGAAATGGTAGTTGGTCTGGTGTCGTTGTAGTTTGAGTTGTCATTCATCAAGTTACACAAAGTATAGGAACCGCACTGGCAAAGAAAATGTCAGAATGTGTCAAATCTCTCCAGGCTAAAGGAAGAATTGACTCGTGAGCAACTCTAATCCAATCCTAATACAGAACTGGATGTGTGATTAAGGTTTCCTCTGACAGTTGGTAGCTGGGTTTTGTTTCATTTTTATTCAGAATGTGAGTTCAGGAATTTGCAGAAGCTGAAGATCTACGTTCCCCTCCTTATTTGATCCTTGACGGCCACATGGAAAAGACATAATTCCAGCAAGGTGGAATTGCATACTGGGGACATAAAACATCTTGCAGATGGTGAAATTTCAAAGCCTATAGATGTCTTATTTGTAGGCATATTTGTAGAACACAAAGAGGTTTTGTCTTGTCTTTTTCATCACTTCAGTTCATTTACATGGTAACTATTTTGTTTATATCACTCAGATTTTATGTGAACTAATCAGGACCCTCAAAGTGACTTGAGACCCAGAACTTTTTACAAATATTCACACACACACGTGCACACACACGCACACACACACACACAGACACACACGAAACCCTAACCCTCATTTTCTATACCAGTAGTGGGTTTCACATTTTGATACCACTGGTTCGCTGCACATGCGCCCGGCCTTCTGTGCATGTAATTTACTCACACATGCATGCCTTCCATGCATGTGCCCGGCCTCAAAAACATGCCTAAATAAGATGGCATAGAGCCGGGGCAGGTGGGCAGGACCACACATGATTTCTGCTACCGGTTCGGATGAACCAGTCCGAACTGGCTGAATACCACCTTTTTCTATACCTATCAATACAGAAAAGGAGAATTTTGAGAGATGTTAAATTCGGCTAACAATAACATAGGGAAACATTTTGAGATGACTCTTCTTGTAAATCTCCAGTTCCTTCCAAGCAGAACCTAAACATGCAGGTAGAAACCAGACTCATTAAGAATGTGTAGAGATAGATACTTAATTGATAATTATGGTAATACTAGTAGTTTTAATCCTTCAGTCATGTTCTACTCTTGTCAAATTCATAGGCAGGTACTCTCCATGCTATCCTGTCAAACACTGCTTCTTTCCATTGTTGGATTTCAACTTTGCATCAGATTTGATCAGGGGTGGTATTCACCTATTTTGGTTCACAAATGTGTGTGAGAAAGTGTGCATACTTCACTCGTATACGCCCCATCCACGCATGGGCTCAGCCTTCCATGCATTCTCTTTGATTGCATGCACCGATTGCACACATGCATGTGGCTTGAAAACATGCCTGAATAGGACCGGGGTGGGTGGGTGGGCGAACCGGTCCGAACTGGCTGAATATCACCTCTGGATTGATGTTACCAAGCCAGTGTTTGCTTGCCCCTTCTTGTTCCACTAACCTTTCCTGGCATCATTTTATTCTCCAATGAATTTCCACCCATGACATGGCCAAAGTAACTCAAACATAGTCTTGTGATTTGGGCTTCTGGTGATATGTCCGGTTTTATAGAATTCCAGCCGTCAGTTCCTCTGGCTGTCCATGGTATATGCAATAATTTATGCCAGCACCACAGTTCAAAGGCATCAATTTTTCTTCGATCAGCTGTTCTTAGTGTCCACCTCTCATACCCATACATCATAATAGGGAAAACTGTTGCTCTAACTAGCCTGCTTTTTTGTATGTACATCAATATCTCTGCTTTTCCACTGCTTGAGCCACGAGTAGTTAGAGTACAGTACTGCAAGCTACTCTCCTGACCGCCAGCTCCCTGCAATTTGGCAGTTCGAATCTTACCAGCTCAAGGTTAACTCAGCCTTCCACCCTTCCGGGGTGGGTAAACTGAAGACCCAGATTGTTGGGGGGCAATATGCTAATGCTATAAACTGCTTAGAGACGGCTGTAAAGCCATGGTGGTGCAGTCGTTAGAATGCAATATTGCAGGCTAATTCTGCCGACTGCCAGCAGTTTGGTCCTGGTTGGCTTAAAGGTTGAATCAGACTACTAAGTGCCGAGGTGGCGCAGTGGTTAAATGCAGCACTGCAGGCTACTTCAGCTGACTGCAGTTCTGCAGTTCGGCTGTTCAAATCTCACCGGCTCAGGGTTGACTCAGCCTTCCATCCTTCCAAGGTGGGTAAAATGAGGACCCAGATTGTTGTTGGGGGCAATATGCTGACTCTGTAAACCGCTTAGAGAGGGCTGAAAGCCCTATGAAGCGGTATATAAGTCTAAACCGCTATTGCTATTGCTACCATCCTTCCGAGGTGAGTAAAATGAGGAGCCAAACTGTTGGGGGCAATAGACTGACCCTGTAAACTGCTGTAAACACTATAACGTGATATATAAGTCTAAGTGCTTTTGCTATTGCTATTTTCCGGATCTTATTCACGTTAGCTACTGCAGCATGGCCTAAGGTTTTCCTGTGTTTGATTTTAGGGGTAGAGCTGCTACTTATGCTACTTATTTTAAAAGGATAGGTAAAAGTTTTGCTATATGCTATCCTATCATGTAACATCTGCATCTTGGAACTTTGTCTCCTGATTGGTGGGAAAGGAAAAGGAGATTGTGAAGCAGCTAAACCAGGGCAGAGAGGTAAAAGAACCAGGTAAACACACCTTGTGCAGTGGTGGTATTCCTTACCTTCCCTATCGGTTTGCAAGTGTGAGCACGCATCATACAGAGCCGAGGTGGCGCAGTGGTTAAATGCAGCACTGCAGGCTACTTCAGCTGACCCTATTGCTATTGCTACATGTGTGCATGCACTTTGGCTAAAATAAAGTGCCTAAATGGGATGGCATAGCTCTGGGGCAGGCGGGTGGGCAGGTGGGTATATAATCCTTAGTGCCGCATAATGGAGTGAGCTCCCATTATTTGTCCCATCTTCTGCCAACCTAGCAGTTCACAAGCATGTAAAAAATGCAAGTAGAAAAATAGGGACCACCTTTGATGGGAAGGTAACAGTGTTCCATGTGCCTTCGGCATTTAGTCATGCTGGCCACATGACCACGGAGACGTCTTCAGGCAGCGCTGGCTCTTCGGCTTTGAAATGGAGATGAGCACCGCCCCCTAGAGTCAGGAACGACTAGCACATATGTGTGAGGGGGAACCTTTGCCTTTACCTTAATCTATGTCTATGTGCAATTTCACAATGGTCTGGAAGAAGGAGAAGGAAAAATAACAAAGAATGAGAGTAACAAAGAATTGGGCCATGCCATGCGTACAAATATTGTTGCAGAAGTCAACAAAGGAAAAATAACAAAGCTTGACGCTCATGGCCTTGTGAAGGAGCATTTCACCGAGGCACTTCAAAATGACAAAAGCAGCATCCTGCCATAAGTCTTGTCCTGTATTCACCTGTGTGTGTGTGTGTGTGTTGTGGCTATGTGCAAAAGTGGGGGGCTTGCACTGTAACATTTTTCACTTGCTCTGTTTTCAACCTGCATTTGGACTTCTTTGATGGATCACTGTACATCTGAGGGTAGAAAATACACGGCAGTTGCTAGGCAACCTCAGGACTTGTTCTCCAGTTGTCCAGCCCTACCTATCATCTCCAGTTGCTTAGCAATAAACAACCACATCTTCAAACCCCTGACTCCCTGACTAGCACAGGTTTTAGTGCAACTCTGCTAGAAGGGATCTTGGATAAATAATGAGAAAAGGAGGAATAGAATAGAATAGAATAGAATAGAATAGAATAGAACAGAACAGAACAGAACAGAACAGAATTCTTAATTGGCCAAGTGTGATTGGATACACAAGGAATTTAATTTTGGTGCATATAGACTCAGTGTACATAAAAAGACAAGATACATTCATCAAGAATCATAAAGTACAACACTTAACGATAGTCATAGGGCACAAATAAGCAATCAGGAAACAACCAATATTAATATAAATCGTAAAGACACAAGTAACAAAGTTACATTCCTGCAGTCATAATTGGGAGGAGATGGGTGATAGGAACGATGAGAAGACTAATAGTAATAGTAATGCAGCCTTAGTGAATAGTTAGTGACAGTGGTGAGGGAATTATTTGTTTAGCAGAGTGGTGGTGTTCGGGAATAAACTGTCCTTGTGTCTAGTTGTTCTGGTGTGCAGTGCTCTATAGCGTCACTTTGAGGGTAAGAGTGGAAACAATTTATATCCAGGATGTGAGGTGTCTGTAGATATTTTCACAGCCCTCTTTTTGACTCGTGCAGTATACAGGTCCTCAATGGAAGGCAGATTGCCAGTAATTGTTTTTTCTGTAGTTCTAATTATCCTCTGAAGTCTGTGACTATCTTGTTAGGTTGCAGAGCCAAACCAGACAGTTATAGAGGCCCAGATGACAGACTCAAATGAAATAAATAAAAATTAATTATTTGAGTAAATATTTTACTCAAATAAAGAGGAGGTAGGGCTTTTTGCTTTGACCTCAGCAGACAGGATGACATAATAGCAAGTGAAATACTAATATGGATAATCTCCATGGTTTTGACTGATGAAGGAAAGTGTTTTGTGGGAAGTCAACCCCCCCCCCCCGTCTTCCTAGAAGAATGGAATATTTTGAGGAATATTTTAAAAAATGCAGGATAAAATATTTCCCCTAAAAGAGAAATAAAAAAATCCTAAGGGAACAGAAAGGCAGAACTTCAGCTCCTTGCCCCCAGCAGATATCTTGTGCCCATTGAGAAGGACTGGGCCAGCCTATCTACAAACCAAAGACCTTCAGCTCCAGGCTGAAGGGATTAAGACATGACTGTTCAGGACATAAAAGGGTTAATTATCCCACTAAGACACAGAACTCACTACACAATCTTCTAAGGACATTGCATCACCCTTAGAAACTTCAACCAAACTTAGCTCAGAAAATGTATAGAGCCAGCTATGACCCCTACATAACCCCTATAACAGCCAATAGAATACATACTCTTGCACAGGAAAAGGAAGCTCAAGTGCAAAGTCCAAGAGAAGGTATGAAAACCCCTCACTCTCAGCTCCATATGGTCAGTTGCCCAGAACCACCCATCTATTTCTACTTCTGCTTCTTCTGTTTCTGCTTCATCAATAAACCATCTTTCCAATCAGCCTCCAGCCTCCATTTTGTCTCCAGTGCCTTTCTTAGAAGGCTTGGAACCGAACCAGGTGAATATTTCTTCCAGCAATTTGAACATCCCTTCTCTTTCTTTTGTGTTGTCTTGCAGAATTGACTCCCAAAATAAACATTTGGAAAAACCAGAAAGAGATTGAAACTCATCTAGAAACTGGTTCAGTCAGGAAAATATTTAAAACTCAGAGCAAATAATGAAGATCAGCCAGTTCTCCAAATTGTTCCCAACTGCATTTGGTCTCTCTCTCTCTCCCTCCCTCTCCCTCTCTCTCTCTCTCTCCCTCCCTCTATCTCTCTCTCTCTCTTTTCTGCTACCCCTCCTGTGCTTTTTTTAAAAAGCTAAATAAAAGGAACAGATGTTAACATGTTTCTGCCAAAATTTCCACGAGCCTCCATAGACAGCCAGAGCAACTGAGCTGAGCTGTCGCCATGGCAGAATTTAATTCCAAAACTAATAAACAAACACCAGGAAAACAATTAGGAAATGAAGTGCATAGGATAAATGCTGTGAAAACTGGCAGAGGGGTTGAAATAAAAAGGCACAACTTTTAGGATCCTGTGTAATCTGGTGCTGAACAATTGATTTTTTTTGTTTTCTTTATAGGAATGGCTTTTGATTTTAGCCAAGCTTGATCATTATTTCAAGTCCTTCTGAGAACATCCGAAGAAACTGAGTCAGATTTATTCCAGGAGCAGAAGCAGAGAGTTGTGTTGGGATTGAAAAAGTCAACATGGCAGCCATAAGGACATGAACATGCTCTCATCTTTTAACAAAATAAAAGAGTTGGAAGGAATCTTGGAGGTCTTCTAGTCCAACCCCCTGCTTGAACAGGAAACCCTCTGCCATTTCTGACAAGTGGTTATCCAGTCTCTTCTTAAAAGCCTCCAGTGATGGAGCATCTGCAACTTTTGGAGGCAAGCCATTGCACTGATTAATAGTTCCGCTAGGAAATTTCTCCTTAATTCCAGGTTGCTTCTCTCCTTGATTAGCTTCCATCCATTTTTTCTTGTCCTACCTTCTGATGCAAAGAAGAGACTCCACTCTTCTTTGTTGCAGCCCCTCAAATATTGGAATGCTGCTATCCTGTCCCTCCTAGTCCTTCTTTTCTCTAGACTGGCCATACCCAATTCTTGCAACCATTATTCATATGTTTTTGTCTCCAGGCCCTTGATCATCTTAATTGCTCTTCTTTGCACTTTTTCCAAAGTCTCAATATCATCTTTGTAATGTGACCAAAACTGGATGCAGTATTCTAAGTGTGGTCTTACTAAGGCTTACTAAGGGAAGGGGGAGAGGGAGAGAGGGAGAGGAGAAGGAGAAGGAGAAGGAGAAGGAGAAGGAGAAGGAGAAGGAGAAGGAGAAGGAGAAGGAGAAGGAGAAGAAGAAGAAGAAGAAGAAGAAGAAGAAGAAGAAGAAGAAGAAGAAGAAGAAGACGACAATTACTTCCATAGAGCTACCAAGGAAAGTCAACTTTGGTTTAAGTGTCTCTATCCTTTCATACTTCATTAGCAATGAGTTGATCAAATTATGCAAATTCCACACTTTAAAAGGTTATAGGTATGCGATTACTCCAGCTTCATAATAGATATTGGAATAAGTGTAGCATCATATCCAAGCCTAATGGCCTAACCCCAGGTAGCACTTTTATCTTTTTTTTTTTTTTTGGCTGTTAGAATTTATCACGGCCCAAAGTGGTATTAAGTAATATTGATCGTTCAGTGTTTCCCACTGAAATCAGTGGCCATTTGAAAAGTCTAATGGAATTGTGCTTGCAATCTTCTCTTAAAATTGAGAAGCAGAAATCTAATGTGCTAAATGATGTATGATGACTGGACACGAAGCAGCATCGCCGTCCAAGAATTTTCAGTCAAGCTTCTCTAATTTTGTATGACAGAGACGAATTTTGCTTTTGTTCAGCTCTTCCCCATGAAAGCATCTTCTCCCCATAGGTATGAACACAGTTGGCCGGTGTCAAAATCATCTACCATTGCTTGTTCTACTACTGGCTACCTATCAGTCTCCGAATCCGCTTCAAGGTGCTGGTCGCTACCTATAAAGCCCTACATGGCATCGGACCTGGGTACCTGAGAGACCGCCTCCTGCCGATTACCTCTCTCAGACCAATTAGATCACACAGGTTGGGTCTCCTCCGGATTCCATCTGCCAGCCAATGTCAGCTGGCGACTCCCCGGGGGAGGGCCTTCTCTGTTGCAGCTCCGGCCCTCTGGAACGAGCTCCCTGTTGAGATCCAGATCCTTACTACCCTCCCGGCCTTCCACAAAGCCACCAAGTCCTGGCTGTTCCAGCAGGCTGGGGGGAGCTGAGAAGCATCTACCTCCACAGAAATTGTGAATGTTGGTTTTGTTTTTAATATGTTGCCTTTGTCTCATTCCCCCCTTTCCCTTGTCTTTTGTGAGCCGCCCGGAGTCCTCCGGGAGTGGGCGGCATACAAGACAAATAAATAAATAAATAAATAAATAAAATAAATACTACTGTTCCATCTTACCCTGACACAGAAATTCAACTGGAAGTTGGGTTAATGTTCTTGTGGAAAGTAAACAACATTTGGGGCTTGCTTTTATAACAATATAAACACAGACCAGGCTTCTGCATTGCTCTTAGAATTCAATTTTTCAATATCCATCACTAGGAACACTATCTTAGGTCATCATTTCCTTGAAGCATTATCTAAACTTGGAATGAGTTAAGATGTTTCTCTGAAGTGACAGGCTTCTTGGACCAAGACTTGGCAGTTAATCTCAGTCTCCCAACCTCTCTTTACTTTACTTGGCTGCTAGAGTCAGATTAACTGATTAACAGAGTTGGAAGGTCCGTGATGGCAAACCAATGACATGAGCCACGTGAGGCATTGTCCTGTCAGCTCCAGCACATGCTGGCCAGCTGATTTTGGGACATTTTTTGCCCTCCGGAGGCTTCCCTGAAGCCTCCAGAAAGAAAAAAACATCCCAACGGGCAACCCAGAAGTCCATTCCTGAACTTTTGATTTTCATGTTGGGCCATTTTTTCTGCCACTTTTCACAAAAACGGGGGCGTTTATGCCTTCCCCAGGCTTGCTGAAGCCTGCAAAGTGCTCCTGGAGGCTGGGGAGGACAAAACCTTTTTTTTCTTACTTACCTCTTCAAAATCTTGGTGCGTTTTATACACCAGTGCATCTTATAGTCTGAAAAATATGGTAGTTTAGATAATGAAACATCTACAGGAAAACAACCACGCTCAGAGAGCACCAAGGACCTCTCAGATCTGAATCTTTATCCCAAGCTAGTCTGAAGCCACATGAAGCTGTTGATTGTCCGCTTTTGGCTAACCCTACAATTCCCATCTTAGGCTCCTTCAATTTAAAGATGATATTTCTTCCACTGATGTTTCCTATATTTTATTGACACCTCAATTCAATTCAAACCTTTATTGTCAGAGTACAACACATGCACAATGAGATTGTACACCCTTCCTGCATCCCCCCTAAAACAATACACAGTGAAAGACAAAAAAAATCCCTAGCCCAGTGAATCTTACTAACAAACACCCAGTCCTATTGCACCACGTGAATTTATTACATGTTGCGCCGTCCCCACAAGTCAATCATACTATCATGCCTGCAGCCATCTTTTCTTTTTGATCTTTGACCTGCCATACTTTCTATTATTCTACTATAGTGTGGGAAAATGGGAAGGGGAATTGTACGGAGTTAGATGCTAGGTAGCCATAGCAAAATTCTTTCTAGAAAGCCAAGGCCATCCTTAGTCTTTTCACCTCTGTACCTGACCGGAACTGGATGGGTGGAACTGCCAGCTTGGCAGTGGGAGATTGGACCATGTGATGGACTTGTGAGTGTGGAGGCAAGATCTTCAACTTTCAATTGGGTGGGGAAAACCGGGAAGCTTTCAGATTCGGGTTTTTCCAGAGGAGCCAACATGACTCTCTTAATAAATTGGAACTTTGAGCAATACTTTGCCTTAGACTCTGATTTACTTTTAGATGTTATTTGGAACCCTGACAGATACTATGTTGTTGTAGAGTTATTTTTCATTCAGGAATCTGACAGCCCACTGATTAAAAAAAACTGTTCTTCAGCCTTTTTGTGTGGGTGCCTATGCTTCTATATCTCCTTTCAGATGGTAGGAGAATAAAGAAGGGCTGACCAGGGTGTGAGTCGTCCCTTTACCTGACTCTTTATGCTTCCGGGTCTTGAAGCCAGGAGGTTTTCGGTTGTTGACAAAACTGACATTTCTGTAATCAAAAATGGCTGATTCTCATATGTTTATATTTTTTAAATAGGTGAAGAAATGCTGAGAAAATTCACACGATCCAGTGGTGAACCAATAAAATAGAAAGACAGATGTACTTACCACATTGATACTGAATTTAAAATAAAGTACAACTGGTAGCAAATTTTAAAGCCCCCTTTTCAGGTGATCTTCCTAATGTCTTACTGTCAGTTGTTTCCTGTGAGAGGCTGCTTCAGGTTGAGTGATGATCTCTATCCCAGTATGGGCTGCTAGCTTTTCCAGACTGTGAAACAAGAAACTTCTAGTGCTGTGATGGCGAACCTATGGCACGCGTGCCAGAGGTGGCACGCAGAGTCCTCTCTGTGGGCATGTACACCATTGTCAGCTGCTCTTCTGGTTTCTGGCGCCGTGCAGCTGGTCTTCGCGGGTGCTGGAGCACTGGAAAAGGGCCTGAAAACAGCCTGAAAAATGGCCAAACACCAGGCCTGAAAATGGCCAAAACAAAGGCACGTGGATGCCAGCCAGCTTCCTTCAGGTTTCCAGTGCTCCCCGCATGCGAAGACCAGCTGGCTGGTGTGTGCATGTGCATCGGACAGCTGGTCTTTGAGTTTCCAGCGCTCCAGCACAAGCACATGCATGTGCATGCATGCACATTCCAGTTTGGGCACTTGATGCCGAAAAGGTTTGACATCACTGTTCTAGTGCATGCTGTTGTGTGCATAAACAAGGAACTAATGACATCTGATCAATGAGTCAGTGGTGTTTTGGGATCACCTGGATTGCTGAAGATGTGAGCATCAGAGTTGGAACCAAGGCTCTGTGAAATGCCAAGACAAAAGTATCAAGTGTGTACAGTCACAGTTCTGTCTTCAGTTGGTGAAGCTGGAATGAGAATGTGAAGAAGCAGTAAAAACTCCTCCCTTTTTAAACCCTGTAATCCCTTAATTCGAGATAGAGTCTTAATTTAGGATCTTAATTTGTGTTGACTGGATGGAGCAGAGCATCTAGTGGCCGAATGCCATTTCTGATGCCATATGGAGTTTTACAGCAGAAATTATCTCTTTGTGTCCTAGGAGAGAAACATCTGCTACCACCTGGAATTGAACTCTCAACCTTCCAAGTGGGAGATGAGAGTCTTCACCACTAGGCCATCAGGCCACTTTATGTGGAGAAACAATAACAGTTAGGAAACTCCAAGGAACTTAAAAGGCTCAGTAAGGAAAGACAAGATGAGTCAACGAAAGAACCTTGTAAGAACAAGATAAAGACAATATAGATAAAGTTATACTGACTCTTGGACCAACAGAGATGTGGTTGGAATGATGAAATACCAGGTAGCTACACTGCCAATCTAGGATTTTGGACAGAAATATTGCATGTTGTTCCTCTTTTCAATGTTTGTTAGTTTGGGCTCTCACATGAATTTCTTCCAATGCAGAGAGACTGTAGTTCTCTCCATTAGCAGATTAAGGGAAGTTACAATTTCTTTTAATTAATTAATTAATTAATTAATTAATTAATTAATTTTTATTTATTTATTTATTTTGTCAAGCCTGTATAAGATAACAGATATAAGTATAAACATGATTATGAATATAGGAAATGGATACAAATAATTAGGGACAGTAGGACAAGGATGGTAGGCACACTGGTGTGCTTATGCATGCCCTTTACAGACCTCTTAGGAATGGGGTGAGGTCAACAGTAAACAGTCTCAGGTTAAAGTTTTGGGGGTTTGGGGAAGAAACCACAGAATCAGGTAGAGCATTCCAGGCATTGACCACTCTGTTGCTGAAGTCGTATTTTCTGCAATCGAAATACAGTTGACCTTGAGTTTGTATCTATTGTGTGCTCGTATTTTGTTGCAGTTGAAGTTGAAGTAGTCATTGTCAGGTAGGACATTGTAGCAGATAATTTTGTGTACTACGCTCAGGTCAGACCGAAGGTAGCATAGTTCGAAGTTGTCTAAGCCCAAAATTTCAAGCCTGGTGTCATAAGGTATTCTGTTGTGAGCAGAGGAGTGGAGGACTCTTCTTGTGAAATACCTCTGGAGTTGCTCAATTGAATTAATGTCCAATATGCAGTGCG
Organism: Thamnophis elegans; assembly: GCF_009769535.1. NCBI lineage: Eukaryota > Metazoa > Chordata > Lepidosauria > Squamata > Natricidae > Thamnophis > Thamnophis elegans. Next base: position 15,178,622 of record NC_045555.1, on the reverse strand, counting down.
GGTTCCAGACAGATGAGCTGTATTCAAGAATTGGTCTTGCAAAGGTTTTGTATGCCCAAGTTTGCAATACAATATTACTGGAGAAGAAGCTTAGCAAGATTAGATTAGGCAACTCTCAATGCCTTTTTGGCAATGTTATTGCAGTAGGCTCTGTAACAGCGTGGCACGACAAAACCGCGGTCCACTAAAGCGCGCCCGATTAAAGCGTGTCGCTGACGTCATCAGCAGCGCGACAACAGCGACCGCGGAGAAAAAAGGGCGCTTTAAAAAGCGCTTTGAAAGCAAGCCGATTCACGTTAAGGTAAGGGTTAGGGTTAGGGTTAGGTTAAGGGTTAGGGTTAGGTTTAGGGTTAGGTTAATCGTTAGGGTTAGGGTTAGGGTTAGGTTAAGGGTTAGCGTTAGGTTTAGCGTTAGGTTAAGGGTTAGGTTTTGGGTTAGGTTTAGGGTTAGGTTAAGGGTTAGGTTTAGGGTTAGGTTTAGGGTTAGGTTTCGGGGGGGTTAGGTTTAGGTTTAGGGGTTAATTTTAGCTTTAGCACTCACAGCGTGCTTTTTTCGTCGCGCTGTGATGACGTCAGGTACGCGGTTTCGTCGAGCGCGCTTTAGTCGAACGCGGTTTTGAGGTGGAACCCTGTAACAGATGCAGTTACAGAGCGCTCTATAACATCTGCAGAAAATACAATTTCTATAATGGAGATCAAAGCAAAGCAAAGGCATCTCATTACAGCTATACCTCAAGAGGCAGAGAAAAGACAAACAAACACAGGGATCCTCCTAGCTCCAGGTTTCATATTCTCCACATTCCTGGAGATGGATCAACACCCAAGGTCCATTTTTTTCTGGGTTTCAGAGATCTACCATATGACACAGAGCCCTAAAGAGGATGCTAGAGCTTCAGCCCAGGGATTCAAAGAGCCAGAAGCCATATGGAAGATGAGAGAAAAATCAAAAAATATGTGGAAAGCATTCATAGATATTTCCCTTGAGATGTCATGTTTCAAGAGCAATATGAAAGGATTTGGAAGTGTGTAGAAAAAAACCCAGCTACTTCTACTATGAAATCATGAATTATGAGTCACACAATTCTTTAATGAAAAGACAAAACGTTCTAAGAAAACAAGGGATGTTTTCAAGTCAGTAGAGGCCATGGAAAAGAAAAAAGAAAGGAGACTACTTATTGTTTCAATAATTATTTAAATGATTGGCAATTGGAACTGCAGCTCCTACACTGGAGATAAACGCAAGTAGATTATCCAAACAATGTATAGTGACTCCAAACCAAGTTTATGGAACAAATAATGTTTTAAATCAGCAGTTATTTAGTAATTTCTAGCCTGTCATGTATGTCATGTATGATAAATTCAAACTTTGCAAAAGAAAGTGTTGTAAACTGAGAAAGGAAGGAAGAAAGGAAGGAATGGGAGAAGAGGTGGGATGGAGGGAGGGAAGGAAGGAAGGAGAGAGGGAGGGAGGAACAAATGAAGGAGGAAGGGAGGGAGCGGGAAGAAGGGAGGAAGGAAGGAAGGAAAAAATCCTAGGAAAAGGAATAGGGAGAGTAATAATTTTTAAAAACTATATAGTAGACTCCAAGCCATATATATTTTATAGCATATTCCTTCCAACGCTGTTGATCAGCTGTTTCACTCTTCCATGAATGGAATCTGCAACGGTAATGTGCATTGTTTCCCTGAGGGCTAGAATTGACATTTTAGTGGTGTGGCAAGCAATTCATAAAGCTAGGAAGAAGATAATATCTAACTTTATGAAATATAAGATTCAGTGATACAATTATTAACAACGATTAAAAAAACCTAAATATATGGAAAAGGGAAACCATGGAAACCATTCCACTGGACTCTGACTTCTCACCCTGAGGCTACTACCAGCAACTGCTCTGTGGAAAAGTTTGTTTTAAAGTCTGTTTTAAAGTATTAATAAATTAATGTAAAGTTATATAAAATTGGTGCTGTTGTTGGTATAAATAACTCTGGATTGCAGTCTTGGACATTGGAAAAAGGGAGAAGGGAGAAGGGACATTGGAAAAAGGGAGAAGGGAGAAGGGGAAGAAGAAGATGAAGAAGAAGAAGAAGAGAAGAAGAAGAAGAAGAAGAAGAGGAGGAGGAGGAGGAGGAGGAGGAGGAGGAGGAGGGAGAAGAAGAGGAAGGGGAGGAGGAAGAAGAAAAAGAAGGAGGAGAAGAAGAATAAGGAGAACCTGTAAATTACTTCAGGAATATTGTTTTTGGGAAAACTGCATAGATGTCTTCATGAAGCCATCAGGAGTGAGCTTAAGGAAAATTTACTTCTTTGTTGATCAACTGAATATATATCTCACTGTAAGATCACAACTCTTTGTAGTTTAAATTAATGACATCTATGGCATAATAAAAGCAAAAGTAAACTGAACAATAAAAGTAACAGCTGGATAGATGGCATCTACCACTGACGAGGTTGGCAATGATGTTTAAAGACAACTCAGCTAAATGTTGGAAGTGACAAAAAATACCTGGATCTTATTATCATATGTGGTGGACATGTGGAAAGGCAAAGAAATATTGGACAAAAATTAAGACATAGTTGGAAAAGATGATACAACAACATATTGAGCTGAAGCAGAAACATTTCTGCTAGGAATTCCACCTGAAATTTATAATAAAGAGAATGTATATTTAATCATTCATGTATTAACCGCAGCTAGAATTGTATTTGCACAACATTGGAAAAGTGTAGAGATTTCTATGGAAGAGAAGGTGATAAGGAAAATATTAGAATGTGCAGAAATGAACGGGTTAACATTAGCAATTAAGGAGAAAGAGGAAACTGAATATTATATGATATGGGAAGTAATTTACCAATGACTGGAGAATAAAAAGGGAGTTTGGAAATGAAGAAGTCTAAAAAATAACTACAAAATATATTAAGATAGAGATATAAGTGAGATGAATTATTAGTATGTGTATGAGGAGAATAATGATATTTAATGTTAATATGGTATCATCACTAGAAGATATTAAGAAGAAAAAAGAGAGTTTTATAATGTTTAAATGTTTAATATAGTATAATATTTTAAGGAAATAATGTGAATATGAATGTGAAAGATGTGGCAAATGAGGAACGATGTTGCACAGAGATGTTTGTACCCAGACAACACGCTGCATAAAGGAAGATGGAATGTTTATCTTTGTGATTGAAAAAAAATTATATAAAAAAAGCAACAGCTGGCTACAGTACATACAATAACCTTAAATTATATTTCAATTAGTTGCATTCAGATCATGAAATTATTGCCTGTGTAACTCTTCCCCCTTTGTCAGTGGTAACATTTGCTATGACTTTGGATATGTTCCAAAAGGTTGGGGAAAAGCTGGGTGACCTCAGGTTCTATATCCTATCTATAGAACTCTGCTGGATTTCTGCAAGTGAGTGGAAATTCAACTCCCTTATATGTTCCATCAAAGCATCTTAACATGGAGAGGTGGAAAACTCAACTCAGCTTGTGGCTTTCATCTTTACGATGATCATCACGTCTAATTCTTCTACCTTAAGGTTACAATGTCATATAGACTTACTAGGTGAAAATCTCATGGAACTTATTATATATATATATATATATATATATATATATATATATATATATATATATATATATATATATATATATATATATTTAATAAGCGTGCTGATATATATATATATATATATATATATATATATATATATATATATATATATATATATATATATATATATATATATATATATCAGCACAAATACAACAAAATGTAACAAAAAGGCAACAGTAAAAATATTGGGTTTCTGCCTGGATGGTCTCTTGTGACGAGCCGAAGGACAGAAATATATATATATATATATATATATATATATATATATATATATATATATATATATATATATAGGGTTGGGAGTCTGATTCATTTGAGGGTTTGTTTTTTCTTTTTATATTTATTTATTTATTTATTATTTTAATTTTATTTTATTTTATTATTTTATTTTATTGTTATTTTATTGTTATTTTTTATTATTTTATTTTTTATTTTTTATTTTATTGTTTTATTTTATTTTTTATTTATTTTTATTTTATTTAGTTTGTCAAACATGTACAAGATACCAGGTATAAATATAAACATGTTTATCCATTGTTTCTTATCTTGCCTCTCTCTCCCCCGCATAATTCTTATGCTACTCAATATCAGATTCAAGGTTTCCGCTCAATGGAACTGGGATAAGAGAGTAATTAGGTGTGTGAAAGAAACAAAGAGAAAGGGGGAGAGAAGAGAGAGGAGAAAGAGAACGAGACAGCGAAACTGAGACAGAGAAAGAGGAGAGAGAGAAGAGAAAGAGAGGAGAAAGAGGAGAGAAAGAGAGGAGAACGAGAATGAGAGAGAAAAACAGTGAGAGGGGAGAGAGAGGAGAGAAGGAGAGAGAGGTGAATGAGAATGACAGAGAGAGACAGAGAGAGGGGACAGAGAGGAGAGAAAGAGAGAGAAGAATGAGAATAAGAGAAAGAGAGACAGAGAGAGGGGAGAGAGAGAAAAGAGAGAGAGAAAGAGAATGAGAGAGAAAGACAGGGGGAGGAGAGAGGTGTGAGAAGGGAAGAGAGAGGGGTGAGGAGAGGAGAGAGAGAGAGAGCGCAATGTAGTCTGTTATTCAGGTGAACATCTACTGCTTGATTGAAAACAGGCTGAAAATCTTCTTAGATGCTTCAGTAGAATAGCAATAGCAATAGCAATAGCAGTTAGACTTATATACCGCTTCATATGGCTTTTCAGTCCTCTCTAAGCAGTTTACAGAGTCAGCATATCGCCCCCACAGTCTGGGTCCTCATTTCACCCACCTCGGAAGGATGGAAGGCTGAGTCAACCTTGAGCCGGTGAGATTAGAACCGCTGAACTGCAGATAACAGTCAGCTGAAGTGGCCTGCAGTACTGCACCCTAACCACTGCGCCACCTCGGCTCTTGCAAAGAATAAGTCAGTATGAAGAAAAAAATAGGTCAGCTAAAAGATTTAAGAACCAATTGGATAGATTTATTTCACTATAAGGTAAAGGTAAAGGTTCCCCTCACACATATGTGCTAGTCATCTCCATTTCAAAGCGGAAGAGCCAGCACTGTCTGAAGACGTTCTCCCTGGTCATGTGGCCGGCATGACTAAATGCCGAAGGCACACAGAACGCTGTTACCTTCCCACCAAAAGTGGTTCCTATTTTTCTGCTTGCATTTTTTCTGTGCTTTTGAATTGCTAGGTTGGCAGAAGCTGGGACAAGTAACAGGAGCTCATTCCATTACACGGTGCTAGGGATTTGAACTGCTAAACTGCTGACCTTTCTGATCAACAAGCTCAGTGTCTTAGCCACTGAGCCTCCACATCCCTCTTATTTCACTATACATTTTCACAAATTAACTCTTTTCAGAAGAATCTGCTCCAACACGTGTTTGGAAGCCACCTGCCTCTTCTGTCTATTGAGAAAGAAGCAACCTATCATAAACCAAAGCAATGTTAATTTCTCCATCAGAGCTTGTGACAGAATTGGTGTAAGTCTTCCTGCTCTTACCAATAGAGGCTTTACTTTAGAGGCTACATTCATTACCTTCTCACACCCCCACCACTTTCCAAGCCCTCAGCCCAGGGATGAAATTAAGCAAGTTCTCACAGGTTCTGGAGAACCAGTAGTGGAAATTCAGAGAACTGGCAAATATCACCTCAGGCTGGCCCCGCCCAAATTTATTCTCTGCCTCCTGAGTCCCAGCTGATCAGGAGGGAATGGAGATTTTACAGTATCCCTCCCCTGGAGTGGGGAAGGACTAGAGATTTTGAAATATCCTTCCACCCACCAAGCCACGCCCACAGAACCGGTAGTAAAAAAATTGAATTTCACCACTGCCTCAGCCTGATGCCTTCTTCCCATTGTGGCAATACAGGCATATGAAATTTCCACCATTTGCAATCCCTCTTTCGATTCATTGCTCTAAAAGGAGAAAAAAACGCTCCTGCCACACTCGAGGACATTTTTTTCCAGGGAAAGGACAAGATCATTAGGAAAGTGTTGGACATCCACCCCTTCTGGAGATTTAATTTGGTTAAGGCTGCTTTTTTAAAGTTGAAAAGCAAAAGGGGTCCGGGTGAGGAGCCAATCCATTTGTTTCGCCCGTAATTCATTTTGTAGTAAACTAGCCCTATTCGCAAGTCCATGAACATCACATACATTACGGCCTCATTTGGTGCTGCAGTACATCAATTTGACATCTCTTCTCAGGGGGGGAAAGGTCTATAGGCTCTCCAAATGGCTTTTCAAATGAAAAATATGTGTGGGAGCTGTTCATCGGGGATACTGCAGGTTCAGTGCTTTGATTAGGTCACTAGTGAAAATGAGTTTCCATGGTCTCGTCCAGCACACCTTGGGGCTCTTGAGAGAAAAGAAAGCTATTTGGCAGGATGGAAATAGATTTATTTTTTGGTTAATGGGTCCAATGAGTTGTGTTAACCGTTCCCTATGAGTACAAGCTGGTGCTCTTCATAATAGGCAGGAGAAAGTGGTGGTCCAAGGGCTACCACTGAAGTTCTCCAGGTGTTCCCTCAATGAAGGTCCGGTAAGTATGTAAGCAAAACTACAGGTGCTCATCACATTTGTTTGACCATGGATCCAACCATTTTAACCCAAAGTAGTTCAAAAACATATTGGATCAATATTCTTAAATGCAGTCCTTCAACACATGAAAGAGGAGGAAGAGGAGGAGGAAGGGGAGGAGAAAGAGAAGGAGACGGAGAGAGTGAGGTGGAGGAGGATTAGAAGGAGGGGAGGGGGAGAGGGAGGGGAGGAGGGAAGGGGAGGAGAAGAGGGAGAGAGGGAGGTGGATGAGAAGGAGAAGCAGAAGGAGGAGGAGCAGAAGGAGAGGGAGGGGAGGAGGGGAGGGAGGTAGAGAAGCAGAAGGAGAAAAAGGGGTAGAGGAGGGGAGGAGGAGGGGAGGGGAGGAGGAGAGGGAGGTAGAGGAGGATGAGAAGGAGAAGCAGAAGCAGAAGGAAGAGGAGGAAGAGCAGAAGGAGAAGGAGAGGGAGGGGAGGAGGAAGATGAGGAAGAGGGAAAGTGGAGAAGTAGAAGGAGAAGGAGGGGGAAGGGGGATGAGGAGGCAGAGAACACAGCCCCCAAATTATCAATGAAGGACCGGCTACAAGAAGTAATCAGAATACTGAGGACTGGAACAGATAGTACAGACAGAATGGCTAAAGCTATGTAAATGGGGTGAATGGTGATAGAACCTGACTAGGCATATTCCAATCTTGTTGAAAAAGGAATAAGTTCTCTTGGATTGCAGGAGGACAACAGTCTGGGTTAGGCCCATGAGAATCATCATCTGATGAGAAGGTTACAGCTCCTGTGGATCTGTATCCTAAAGTCATGAAACAGTTGCCAGCAGTTGGCAACTGAAGGGGAAGTGTCTTTTTGGCATGTACACATCTGCTCAGAAAATCTCAGGGGTCTTCAGAACAGCTGGGCTTCAAGGAACCGCTTCAAGGAACAATCCAAGGAACAGAACATTGATTGATTTGCTGACCTGCGTTAGTTTCAACTAGAGGTGGTATTCAGCCAGTTCGGACCAGTTCACCTGAACCAGTAGTGGAAATCACTGGTGGGCCTGCCTACCGCCCCCCCCCCCAGCTCTGTGCTGTCCCGTTTATGTGCTTTTTTTAGACAAAGCGCATGCGCAGAAGGTTGAGTGCATGCGTGGACGTACATTTGCAAACTGGTAGGGAAGGTAAGTGAATACCACCCTTGGTTTCAAGGGTTCCACCACAAATGCGCGAACAACAAAAGCGCGCCTGACTAAACCGCGGTGACAAAACCACGCTGACAAAACCGCACGACGAATGAGCGACGAATGAGCCCGGAAGCACGCCAACAACAGCGCGCCGACAGAAGCGCGCTGTAACCTAACCCTAAACCTAAACCTAAACCTAACCCTAAACTTAACCCTAAACCTTACCTTAACTTAAATCGCACTTCTGTCGGCGCGCTGTTGTTGGCACGCTGTTGTTGGCGCGCTTTTGACATCGCGGTTTTAGCACCGCGGTTTTGTCAGCGCGCTTATGACGTTCGTGCTTTTGTCGGGTCACGGGTTTCAAGTAATGGGGAATTGAATCCACTCTTGCAGAAAATACTTTTGATTTTACTTCAAGTTATTGTAGAAAGCCAGTGAATACAGATAGTCCTCGACTTGACAATCACAATTGAGCCCAAAATTTCTGTGGCTCAAGGAGACACTGGTGTGTGTGTTTTTTAAAAAATAGTTTTTATTAAACATTTTAACCTTTAAAAACAGGAAAAAAACATACAGAAAAAACAAGACAAACATAACAATATATACAGTTTTACAACCTCCTGTATCGGCATACATATTTAGCTTTTGTAGTTCTCTATTCTACATTGCCTTCTTATCAGTTTTAACATCTGTAATAGTGCAATAACAGTTGTACTAACAATTGTAATAGTATTAATTTTTCATATCACCATTATATTTACATTATGGTCAGTACTTTAAGTTTGATAGTAATTCTATTTCCTGCTTTGGTTTCTGTTTTCTAGCCACTTATATATTCTATTCCATATTTTATAACAATCCGATTCTTCTCTTTCTTTTAACTCCATGGTCATTTTGTCCATCTCTGCACATTCAACTACCTTTCTAATTATTGTTTCATCTGCGGGTGTATTAATTTGTTTCCAGTTTTGTGCAAAAGCAATCCTAGCTGCAATGAGTATGTTTAGTATTATGTATTGAGATTTATTGTCCATTTTTGGGTCTAATATTCCTAATAAGAACGATTCCGGTTTCAGTTCTATCTTTCGCTCCGTAATTTCTTCCAGCCATTTTTGAATTTTGCACCAATATCTCCTTGTGATGGGGCATGTCCACCACATATGGTAGAATGTTCTAGACTTGTGGCTACATCCAAGGAGACACTTGTTAAGTGAGCTATGCCCCATTTTACGACCTTTCTTGCCACTGTTATTAAGTGAATCACTGCATTTGTTAAGTTAGTGACAAATGAAACTGGCTTCCCCACTGATTTTGCTCGTCAGGAGGTCGCAAAAGGGGATCACATGACCCAGGGCACAGCAATGGTTATAAATATGAACCAGATGCCAAGCATCTGAATTTTGTTTGCATAATGGCGGGGATGCTGCAAAGGTCGTAAGTATGAAAAATGCTCATAAATCACTTTTTTTTAGTACTGTGGTAAATTGGAACAATCACTAAACAAACATAAGTTGAGAACTACCTGTTAAGTTAAATGCATTCCATTTAGCAATATATTACTTTTATTATTGATCTATATTTCTCCGGTCTTTAAACCTGCTGGTTTCAGACAACATTCTTTTTTTAAAAAGTTTTCATTAAAAGATTTTATATGTATATGTATAATAAACATATTCAAAGAAAAAGACAGAGAAAAGACTTTTCTGGCCCAGCCTTAGCGGAAACAAGAAACAAAAAAGCCCTCTTTATTTATCTCCTGTGAATTAATTGCATTCACAAACTGAAAAGTCCAGGCAATAATCCTTCAAAAAGTTAACTACAGTAACCGACCTTATCAGTTCCTTGCGCTAATTGCCAGGCCGTGAGCTCCCAGCCAAAAGGCTGCAAATTAAATTCTGTCACGTAGTCTCTGTGGCACAAAACACAATGAGCAAAATCTTCAGAAATACGAACTGTTGTCTCCTATGACAACCACCTTTCCTTCTATTTGTTCCCAAGCCAAGGAGGGGCCAGTCAGCATCCATGTGTGTTTTGCTTCCTGAGTCAACTCCTTGTCCTCAGTTGTTCTCCTCTCCTATCTGCTCTGCACATACGTGCATCTGGAACAGGCCCCAGCTGTTCTTCCTCCCCACTTATCTTAGCCTCCAGAAGCAGCTACCTCTCTGGTGGCTGGGAAATGTCTGACAGCCCTGGCTCTATATCTGTGTCCGATGCAAAGCATCCATCAGAGCCTTCCTCAGACTCCAACACTGGCCCAAGTTCCTCCCCAACCTCCTCATCATCCTAGTCTGCCGCCAACTCCACTGGCAGCTGGTGGGCCACAACAAAAACAAAGAGAAAAGGAGATAGAGAAAAGAGAAAATAAAAGAACAGGAAACACAAAAAGAAATAAAAACAAATACTTCCAATCTTCCTCTTGGATACATAAAATTAAAAGCGAGCCTCACTCTCACTAAAAAATTATAATGGAGCCTGTGTCTCACTAAAATTGCATCAGAATTCCCTTCTTTCTATAACCTATTCTTTCTTATCATCAAAGCAATAAGTCACAAAATCATTTTTCTTTTTTTGCACAAAAAGTCCATAAGGCGTTTCCAATCATTGATGAATGTCAATAATCAGAAGAAGCAGTGATGGCTAAGTTAATGGCCCTCGGGAGAGAAGAATCAGAGAAGAAAACCATCTATAATTGGAAGGCCTTTGTGGACTTTTTGCAAGAGATGAAGAAAAATCAAATTTTGACATATGGATTTGATGATTGTTAACATTTAAAAAGAAAAAAAGATATTTTTTGTCCCTCTTTTCTTTGGGAGAAAAATGGACATTTTATTAGAGTCTTAAACCAAGAAACAAATGTAAGTGTCTTTTAAATTCTTGAAAGATGATGTCAGAAGTCATTTTATATATACTGCATATATTTGTGTTTTCCTTTCTGTATATTTATACCATTTTCCACTTTTCTCCCCTATTCTATTATTATTCTTTATCTTTTCTCTTGAGTATTTCTTTATGCTGTTTTTTTATGCATATACTTTGCAAAATATAATACAATTATTTGACCAGAATGTTCACAATGGCCTTTCTCTAATCTGGAATCAGAGGTGGGTTTCTATCAGTTCCCACTGATTCGGGCAAACTGGTAGTGGTAATTTGGCCTTGGTCTCAGAACTGGCATCTATCTATCTATCTATCTATCTATCTATCTATCTATCTATCTATCTATCTATCTATCTATCTATCTATCTATCTCTCTATCTCTCTCTCTATCTCTCTCTCTCTCTATCTATCTATCTATCTTCTATCTCTATTAATCTCTATATTATTTATCCATCCATCTCTTATCTAGATATCTATCTATTTATCTCTTATCATTCTCTCTAACTATCTATCTGAAAATAGACTCAAAGATAAAACATAGAATAATAGAGTTGAAAGGGACCTTGGAGGTCTTCTAGTCCAACTCCCTGCTCAAGCAGAAAATTCTCTCTCTCTCCCTCACTCCCTCTCTCTCCCTCACTCCCTCTATTTCTATCTCTGTTCTATCTCAATCTCTATTATCTATCTATCTATCTATCTATCTATCTATCTATCTATCTATATCTACCTATTTATCTCTATCTTATCTGTCTGTCTACCATCTCCTATCTACCCGTCTCTCTACCATATAAAATCCAAAACAATAGCCTTGCTGTGATGTATAAAACCTCAACCACAGGAAAATAAATTACATTGCCCTTCAAAAAAAACAAAAACCACACACCACTATACGGATCAGCTATATTGACAATGAAAGGCTCTTGCCTAAATGTCAATTATTAGATATTGCCCAAGATATGAAGAGCTCTTTCACACTTTGATATCTTGTTAATTTGACAGAGCAGTGATATTTAATTGATAAATAAAATGCCCCTCTCTAGTTTGAGTTAACACTAGAAAATGCATTGATTTGAATATGTAGAGTGCAGCTAATTACACAAAGAGCTGGATGTACCTTTTAAGATAATTAGACTTCAATGGGTGCTTTATTTACAGGCTGGGGTACTTAACATGCAACAAATACTTTATTAAAATATAAATGGTCCACTTGGCTGAAGCCCTCACAGAGGCACTTAGCATGGTATCTTTGCAGCAAACCTGGAAAGAAATTCACATTTTCTTAAGCCTTTAAATGTTAAAAACAAAGTACTTTCTAATAAGAGATCCATTAATGTTGTAACGAACATGGCCCTATCATTGCTTTTATCCTACCTTCCTTTCCATACTTTGCATTCAACCAAAACTTAATATGCTTCCTTCTTCTGTTTTACTCTTCCTTCCTCCACTTTTATCCTATAATTTCTATACTGGGCTGGAGAGAGTCCAAACAGAGACATTAGGTGGCTAAGATGCTGAGCTTGTCAATCAGAAAGGTCAGCAGTTCGGCTGTTCAAATCTCTAGCACCGTATAACAGAGTGAGCTCCCGTTACTTGTTCCAGCTTCTGCTAACCTAGCAGTTCGAAAGCATGTAAAAATGCAAGTAGGAAAATAGGGACCACCTTTGGTGGGAAGGTAACAGTGCTCCATGTGCCTTCAGTGTTTAGTCATACCAGCCACATGACCACAGAGATGTCTTTGGACAGTGCTGGCTCTTCGGCTGTGAAACGTAGATGAGCACCACCCCCTAGAGTCGGGAACGACTAGCACATACGTGTGAGGGGAACCTTTACCTTTTTATCCAACCTTCTTTTCCATACTTCATATTCAACCAAAACCCCAAATCCTTCCTTCTTCCATTTGACCCTTTCTTCTTCCACTTTTATCCCATCTGAAGCCCTGAAATCTAGGTATTTTTGAAAGAATGACCATGTTGTTTTCTTCCTTTTTGTTTTTCAAAGCCTTCTCCAAATTTCCGGCTTAAGACTGCAGAATAAATAATAATTGCCACTGTAGGAAGTTATCACCCACCCTTCTCCTAGAAGAATGGAATCTTCTAGGAAATATTAAAAAGGCAAAATATTATATTTCCCTGGATGAGAAATGGAGAAACATGCTTTTTTAAAGAAGCAGACTCACTCTTAATAGGCTCCATCCTCCTCAATAGCCCACAGCACACGTCCTGCGCTTAAGAGATAAAGAGATAGCTATGTCTATTCATAGGCAAATGCCCTCACCCAAGATCCAACAAAGGTAGGATTAGCCCTCTACCCATCTAGCAACTGAAGTCATCACGTAGCACCTGGGGAGATTATATCACCCAGTAAGGATCAACCAAACCTGAACTCAGGACAGCCTACAGAGTTGCCCCATGGAAATCTGACAACCAATCAGACAGTGGTGTGTTTCAAAAATTGTTCGAACCTACTCTGTGGGTGTGGCCTCCTTTGTGGGAGTGGCTTGCCACCCATGTGACCAGATGGGAGTGGCTTGCCGCCCATGTGACGGGATATGAAGATGCCCACGACACTTGTCAGAACCACCTTATATTACCTCACATACAGCACTGGCATGCATAAGAATATGATGTAAACTTGTTTTTTAAAAGGCATCGTTGGTTTGCATTAAAACAACTTCAACACACGCAATGTTCTGATTGCACCACAAACGCAGTAGTCATCCTTACCATTCACAGAGGCACTGAGTTTTATAAAAATGAGCATGATAGTGTAGAATAATCATATCCAAGGACCAGTGGTGGGTTTCAAAAAATTTTGGAACCTCTTCTGTAGGTGTGGCCTGCTTTCCGGGTCCACTGGTGGAACCTCTTCTAACCGGTTCAGTAGATTTGACTAACCAGTTCTACCGAATAGGTGCGAACTGGTAGGAACCCACCTCTGCAATCAGAATACAAGCTCAAATTCAAAAGCCCAGAGAGGGCATAAAACCAGGGCATTCTCAGCATCTCTTCCCTTTTTCCCCCAGGACCTCAAACCATGTGGTCCTGTCCACCATCAATAAAACTTCTTTCCAAGCAACTTCCATGAATCCAGTGTCTTTTTCCCCATTTGGAACTGAACCCAGAAGGACATTTCTTCCAACACCACCAGACTGCCTTCCGTCAAGGGCCTGTGTATTGTGCAGGTCAAAAAGAGGACTGAGAAAATATCATTATTGTTTGATACTCGTATTTTTTCCCTATGTCAGCATATCAGGGATCGCATATTGAACATGTTAATATTTAAATGTTCCGTGGTACAGAGCAATATGCTGCTATCACAGCTGGTAAATAAAAACCAATAGAGGAGAATCCAAGTTTAATTTAAGGACCACACAAAGTATCCTAACCAAAGAAATATGAATTTAGGAATTATAGTATTTCCTAAACAATTCCTGGGAGTGAGGCATTCATTATAATAAAGGTTTCTTGATCCCTGTTTTGCTTAGCATCGTAAACAGCAGTGATAAAAATGAACCACAGTGGAAATAAAATGACACAATCATATTATGAACAGATACGGACTTCAACAGTTAGTTGCCTGCAGAAAAACAATTGCAACCAACTTGCCTTCCATTGAGGACCTATACATTGCACGCATCAGGAAGAGGGCTGAGAAAATAACTATAGACCTTTACATCCTGGACATAAACTGTTTCAACCCCTCCCTTCAGCACACTGCCACAGTTGCATGCCAAAACAACTACACACAAAGACAGTTTTCCCCCCTTTGCCATCACTCTGCTGAACACCTAATTCCCACTGTATTGTCTTATGGCCAAGTACATTCACCCACTTATTATTATTATTATTATTATTATTATTATTATTATTATTATTATTATTATTATTATTATTATTATTATACAATTGTATCACAGCGGCCAGTTGTTTCGCCGGATTTGGCATTGGTTACTAGTCGGGCCCCACCCAGGGGCCTAGGACGTCGTAACGTATTTTCGTAATATGCGTGCAGTTCCAAGCAGTGCGGCTTTTTGCATTTGACTGATGGTGATTTTGTCAATTTTTAACTGTTTCAAATGTAATTCCAGTGCTTTTGGAATAGCACCCAGTGTGCCAATTACCACTGGAATTACCACTGCTGGTTTGTGCCATAGTCGTTGAATTTCGATTTTTAAGTCCTGGTATCTTGCGATTTTTTCATGTTCCTTCTCGGCGACCCTGCTATCACCTGGTATTGCGATGTCTATGATTGTGACCTTATTTTTCTCAACCAGTGTGATGTCTGGTGTATTATGCGCCAGTATTTTGTCGGTTTGTATACGGAAATCCCACAAGATCTTGACCATCTGATTTTCGGTGACTTTTTCAGGCTGATGTTCCCACCAGTTTGTTGCTGTTTTAATATTATAATTTTTGCACAAATTCCAATGGATCATTTGTGCTACTGAATTGTGCCGCAATTTATAATCAGTCTGCGTGATTTTTTTACAGCAGCTGAGTATGTGATCAACAGTTTCGTCAGCTTCTTTGCAAAGTCTGCATTTGGCATCATCAGAGGATTTTTCAATTTTGGCCTTAATGGCATTTGTGCGGATAGCTTGTTCTTGCGCAGCCAGGATTAGTGACTCTGTTTCTTTCTTTAATGTACCTGTTTTTAACCATAACCAAGTTTGTTCACTGTCCACTTTATCTTTTATTTTTTCCAGAAATTGACCATGCAGTGCTTTGTTCTGCCAACTCTCCATTCTTGATTTTATCACATCTTTTCTGTATTCTTGTTTTGTCTGTTGGGCCTTCAGTAGATTTTTGTTCTTTACTTCGATTAATAGATGTTCTTGACTTTCTTTTAAATAATCAGCCAGTGCATGTTTTTCTTCTTCAACTGTTTGCTTCACTTGTAATAATCCTCTGCCACCTGATTTTCGGGGCAGATATAGTCTATCAGTATCACCGCGTGGATGTAAACTGTAGTGCATTGTCATTAGTTTCCTGGTTTTTCGGTCCAAAAGGTCCAAATCAGCTTGTGTCCAGTTAACTATGCCAGCTGTGTATCTTATAACTGGTATTGCCCAGGTATTTATGGCCTTGATTGTATTTCCACCATTCAATTTAGATTTCAAAATTTTCCTAACTCTGTTGGTGTACTCTCGCCTGACAATAGTTTTTACTTCTCCATGCTTGATGTTATCCAACTGCAGAATGCCTAAGTATTTGTAGGCTTCATTTTCTTTGCATTTAATTAGTTGGCCATTGGGCATTTCAATTCCCTCAGATGCAGTGATTTTGCCCCTTTTTATGGATACAGTGGCGCATTTTTCCATGCCAAACTGCATTGAAATATCGGTGCTGAATACTCGGACTGTATTTGTCAATGATTGGATTTCTATTTCTGACTTTCCATAGAGTTTCAAATCATCCATATATAGTAAATGCGAAATTTTTTCAGCTTTTTTGGCTGTTTGGTAGCCTAATTTCATTTTTTTTTAAGATTACTGATAGTGGGATCATTGCGATGATGAAGAGAAGAGGTGAAAGTGAATCACCCTGGAAAATTCCTCGCTTGATATTAACCATTCCGTAGCTCTCATTCCCTATTGCCAACTCAGTTCTCCATTGTTTCATTGCCTTTTCAGTAAAGGATGTAATATTTTTGCTAATGCCAGTTGTTTCTAAGCATTTTATGATCCAACTATGTGGCAGTGAGTCAAATGCCTTTTTGTAATCAATCCAGACCATATTCAAGTTCATTTTTCTGTTCTTACAATTTTCTAATATCATTTTATCAATTAGAAGCTGATCTTTTGTGCCCCTGCTCCTTCTTTTGTTGCCTTTTTGCTCTACTGGCAAGATGTTGTTTGTTTCCAAATAATCCATCATGTTATCTGCAATAATGCCTGTGAGTAATTTGAAGGTTGTTGGTAAGCATGTTATTGGTCTATAGTTTTCAGGTGTTGTTCCTTTAGTTGGATCTTTCTGAATCAAGTATGTTTTTCCAGTTGTCAACCATTCATCAATTTGGCCCTTTTGTAAAATTTCATTCAGTTGCCTGGCCAATATTGCATGTAAACTGGTCAGATATTTGAGCCAGAAACCATGTAATTGGTCCTTTCCAGGTGATGTCCAATTCTTTACCTTTTTAACTCGATTTTTGATCATCTCAGTTGTTATTTCTAATACTTGCATTTGTTTGTTGCCAATGCTTTTCTCAAAGTCATGTATCCACTTTGCTTCCTTGTTGTAGTCCTTTGCATTTTCCCACAATTCTTTCCAGAATTCAACTGTGGCCTGCTTTTCTGGTTTTTCACTTTTGGTGTCACCATTCACATTAAGACTTTGATAAAAACGCCGTTGGTCTGATCGAAATTGCTGATTTTGTTTATATTGGATGATTCGTGCCTCATATCTTTCAATTTTTCTAGCTGTTGCTGTTATCTGCTGTTTTACAATCTCTACAGCTTCATTGATGTTTCTTGTATCCAATCTATATCTTCTGATTAGCCGATCTATGATTTTGTTGTTTTTAAGCCGTTGCTCATGCATGTTCTTTAAGTTACTAGCATCTGCCCTTAATTTTTTGATTTTTTGTTCTAGACGGATTTTCCACTTTGGCTTTGATGCTTTTTCTGTTGTGTGACTAGGTACTTTAATTTTAATGCCTAGTTCATTAGTGACTATTACAGCTGCGCTGTACATTAACTGGTTTGTTTCCAAGATGGATCCCGGTTCCATTGTTGAAAACACTGCATTAACCATTTTCATGATAGGGGCCAAAATTTTCTTAGGCACAGTTTTTAGTGATGGTAAACGTTGTTGTTATTATTATTATTATTATTATTATTATTATTATTATTATTATTATTATTTTTGCAAAATCATACTGGAGAAAAGATCCTTGTGCATTTTCCCTGTAAAAGAAAAAAAATGTGATTGTGAGATGGGGAGAAGGCATAAGCTGATTTTTATTTTTGTAGATCTTAGAAAAACATTTCAGTGAATTATCTCTTTGAAGTGACTACTGCAGAATCTGCTCACCCCTTCTTTTAACCAGTAGCAATGGCACTTTGCTACACTTTTCAAAAGTAAATGTTGAACATGAAAAAATAACCACCCCATTTTTTAAAGCCAAGTGACTGATCAAGGTAGATTGGCCTCACTTTGATGAAGGCATATTGAAGTTTAGGGTTTTTGGTTTTGCTTGGAGACAGGTTGACCGCAATTCAGTCAAGCTTAATATATATAGATGCATAGAATACTGAGGATCCAGTGGCAAGGTGCCAGGCACAGAGATCCTCTCCAGAGGAGGCCTGCCATCAGTTCACACCCTGCTGATGAAAGCCCAGACACTCTGGACAGGTCATGTTGCAAGGATGCTAGACTATTGCATCCCTAAACAGCTCCATATGTTGAGCTGTCTCAAGGACAGTGATCGCACGGGGCACAAAGGAAGCAATACAAAGACACATTAAAAGCCTCCTTCAAGTCCCTGGAAATTGACACCACCTCCTGGGAAGCCCTGGCATGAGATCAATCGACATGGTGCACGTTGATCAGGGGTGGGTTTCTCGCCCCGTTCCAACTGGTTTGGTTGGAACGGGGCCGGCGGCGTCCTCATGCACGCGCGCAGTGCACGCATGCGTACTAGCATCTGTGCAATGCTCCAGCTGCTCCTGGAGGATCGCGCAGGCGCTGTATGCATCCTACGCATGCGTGGAAGCACAGAACTCGTCAAAACCGGGTAAGAAACGCGGGCGGGCGAGTGGACCCTTTGGCGTTCCCGGAAGTTACTTACTTCCAGGTTCGCCGACCAACCAGTTCGCGGGGACCGCCTGAAACCCACCCCTGACGTTGATCCACCAAGGCTGCCAGACATCTGAGGACAGAAGTACAACCACGGCACAAGAGAAGCGAGCACTCCACAAAGCCAGAACTGCAAATGCTGCAACAGTGGTGCCTACAGATGTCTGCCCAATTTGTGGCAGAATATTTCATGCCTGTATAGGCCCCACCAGCCACCTGCGGATACATCGTGAACAGCCCACAACCCGTTAGATGTCAAGGTCCTCATCGAACACGATGGCGGACATGATCAATATGTATAGATGCATGTTTAAAAATAATGACTGCAATACAATCCATTTTTAACAGGAACGGAGACAATGGTTTAGAAACAAGGATCTAGAATATGTCAAAATTGCAAGGATTGACATATTATTCGTTTCCGTGTCAAACTTTTAAAAAACCATGGAAAAATCAACATTTGTCACTAACAGCAATTTTTTATCTGCAAACATTTATATACAGTACAACTCTATATACTTAATGCAGGTGTCCCCAGGCTAATATTTTGAAAAGCACCTCCTGTTATAAATGATTTTTTAAAAAAAAAAAAAAAAATCCAAGATAAGCTTTGTATAAAGGACCTTGATCAGGATGCATGTTGGCAAAATAATTCTTTTGAATTATTTTTTAAGGAGTAATTATGGATGCCATCAGGATTTTGTGCTGCCATTTATCCATTTTGTTTCCATTTTGGTGGTTCACTCTATTTCGGTGTGGGGCGGGGGGGGGGGGTAATCCATAGTGAATATGGTTGATCTCTGTTCAAACATTTTATAACATTATTACCTATCAGGACCACAAGCCATCTTTTCTTTTGGATCTTTGGCCTGTCACACTTTCTATTATTCTATGCATTTTCTATTGTGGGAAAATGGGAGGGGGGATTATATGGAGTTGTGTGATATGTAGCCATAACAAAATTCTTTCTAGAAAGCCAAGGTCATCCTTTGTCTCTGCATCTCTGCACCTGACCAGAATTGAATGGGTGGAACTGTCAGCATGGCAGTGGAAGATTGGACCATGTGATGGACTTGTGGGTGTGGGTTCAAGATCTTCAACTTTCAACTGGGTGAGAAAACTGGGAAGCTTTCAGATTGGGGGTTTCCCAGATGTGCCAACATGGCTCTCTTAATAAATTGGAACTTTGAGGAATCCTCTGATTTACTTTTGGATGCTATTTGGAACCCTGACATTACCTTTAGCAAATCTTATTTACCTTTAACCTGGACTTGGAGTAGCTCATCATCTTAAACCACAGTCCTTTTCTAAGTATGAATCATGCCAAGTAACCAGAGGTGGTATTCAGCAGGTTCTGACCAGTTGTGGAGAAACGGTAGCAGAAAGTTTGAGTAGTTCAGAGAACCAGTAAATACCACCTTTGACTGTCCCTGCCCCCATCTATTCTCTGCCTCCTGAGTCCCAGCTGATTGAGAGGAAATGGGGATTTTGCAGTAACCTTCCCCTGGAGTGCAAAGGGAATGGAGATTTTTACAGTATCCTTCCCCTTCCATGTCCACCAAGCCACACCCACCAAGCCACTCCACGCTCACCAAACCACGGCCACAGAACCAGTAGTAAATAATTATTATTTGTCAGTGCACAACATTATACAATAAGTTTGGTAGAGCTCCCTCGGTGCACCCCACCCTCAACTCACAGTGAAATTTGTAGCTCAGAGTTTAACTTGGTGCTCTCTGAGCTTGGTGGTTTTCTTGCAGACATTTCATTACCCAACTAGGTAACATCATCAGTACTAGAAAGGAGTGGAGCTGAGGGTTCCACCACAAAACCGCGGTCGACTAAAGCGCGCTCGACGAAACCGCGTACCTGACGTCATCACAGCGCGACGAAAAAAGCATGCTGTGATCGGTAAAGCTAAAATTAACGCGTAAACCTAAACCTAACCCCCCCAAACCTAACCCTAAACCTAACCCTAACCCTAAACCTAATCCTTAACCTAACCCTAAACCTAACCCTAAACCTAACCCTTAACCTAACCCTAAACCTAACGCTAACCCTTAACCTAACCCTAAACCTAACCCTAACGCTTAACGTAACCCTAAACCTAACCCTAACCCTTAACCTAACCCTAACCCTAACCCTTACCTTTACATGAATCGGCTTGCTTTAAAAGCGCTTTTTAAAGCGCCCTTTTTTCTCTGCGGTCGTTGTTGTCGCGCTGCTGATGACGTCAGCGACACGCTTTAATCGGGCGCGCTTTAGTGGACCGCGGTTTTGGCGTGCCACGGAGCTGAGAAGGAGGAGGAAGAGGACTGTGGAATCGTTGGTGCTCTCTGAGTTTGATTGTTTTCTTACAAACGTTTCATTACCACAGTGGGTAACATCATCAGTGCTAGAAGGGAATGGGGTTTGCTCTTATTTTTATATGCTAGTGGCAATGTGTATGAGCAGTAATGGAATCCTGCTGGTTTAACAACTGGTTTGGTGTTTGCTTGCAGGCCCACTTGATCATTGGAGCGAACCGGTTCACTTCCAGCTGATCGTCAGATCTACAGGTTCACCTGAACCAGTCCGAATTGGTTGAACCCCACCCCTGATATGAATCATTTTAATCCGGCTGGTTTCCAGATGACTTTGGAGATAGAGTGATGAGCCCTCATTAGGAAGAACCATCTGGATCAGAAAACCAGAATGTTTAATTATCTCCAAGGTGGTATAGAGCTAATTTGAAAAAGTTCATCAATAGATCCCCCAAAAAATGATTCTTTGAGAACAGAAATTCTGGTTGTTGAAGCTGTAGAAGATTATAATCAGTGGTGGGACTCAAATAATTTAACAACCTGCCCTAATGACCAGCTGGGTAGGTGGGGCTTGGTGGTCATGTGACTTGGTGGGCATGGCCAACTCAACGTCACTCACGTCAATGGGAGCTTCGCCTTAGTTGTTACAATGTGATAAGGATTAACCGGAGAGGCAGTTTCCGTAAGCAGGGCAATAAAGATTAGGCTAGAAACAACACCAGAATGTTTCCTTCCTACCTTCCTTACAGTAAAATGGAAAAAACCAAAATGAGATTTCTTCCAATAACCGATTCTCCAAACTGCTTGGAAAGTTAACAACCGGTTCTCCCGAATAAGTGCAAACTGGAATCCCACCACTGATTATAATTAAATGGAACAGACAACAACGTGAAAATTTTACTCCATATATTTTATATGCTGAAAACAGCTGAGCCTGTGCATTGCACATCACATAGTATAAAGCAGTAATCATTCTAATAGGTGGATGCTGAGTTTGATTACAAATTTAGCATGGATAGAATAAATGGACTAGGCAAAAGCTAAAAGCAAGGCAAGATACTTGGAATATATCAGATTTAATCAGCCAAATGTATCCCTCCAGGCTACTTTGGCCTGACCTAAGCTTTCCATAGGGAAGCAGGAGTTCAGAATAGTATTTCTGCAATGTAATTTCAGGTGCCATGAAACCACATTAGGAAAGAAGCATAGAAGCAATTTCTCATTGTTGAGATTTGCATGGCTGGGGAAGTTAACACCTTGCATGCTGGCTGCTTTGAACATCACTGCCAAACATCCAAAGGCTTTTAGCTCCATACCAGCTGAATGATCTCCCACAAGCTGGCTCAAATTAGCAATAGCATTTAGATTCTCAGTGGCTAAAACGCTGAGCTTGTCAATCAGAAAGGTCGGCAGTTCAGAGGTTTGAATCCCTAGTGCCGGATAGTGGAGTGAGCTCCCGTTACTTGTCTCGGCTTCTGCCAACCTAGCACTTTGAAAGCATGTAAAAATGTAAGTAGAAAAATAGGGACCACCTTTGGTGGGAAGATAACAGCTTTCCGTGCCCCTTTGACGTTTAGTCATGCCGGCCAAATGACCACGGAGACATATTCGTGCAGCACTGGCTCTTCGGCTTTGAAACAGAGATGAGCACTGCCCCCTAGAGTCAGAAATGACTAGCACATATGTGCGAGGGAACCTTTACATTTTTTACAGTGCTTTACAGCCCTCTCTAAGCAGCTTACAGAGTCAGCCTATTGCCCCCAACAATTCATTAAGATGAGCATGTGATAAAGCAAAGAAATGTTGGAGTAAGATTCATATTTTAATACAGAAAATTATTCAAATGAAGATCAAGATGAAACCAAAAACTTTCCATGGAAAAAGACTCCCCCCCCTCAAAAAAAATGGAACTTTTTATTATTATTATTATTATTATTGTACAATTGTATCACAGCGGCCAGTTGTTTCGCCGGATTTGGCATTGGTTACTAGTCGGGCCCCACCCAGGGGCCTAGGACGTCGTAACGTATTTTCGTAATATACGTGCAGATCCAAGCAGTGCAGCTTTTTGCATTTGACTGATGGTGATTTTGTCAATTTTTAACTGTTTTAAATGTAATTCCAGTGCTTTTGGAATAATAATAATTATTATTATTATTATTATTATTATTATTATTATTATTATTATTATTATTTTAATATTTTAATTTTATCAATTTCATATATACATTCACAATTATATGATGTCATAACTGTTATTAATAATATGTATTTATAACAATTTTTCCCTACTGTTGACAATATACTTGAAGATTGCTTTTTTAACATCCCATAGATCCATCTTATCTTACAACGGTCCTACTTCTTCTTCCCTCCCTCCCTCCCTCTTTCCTTCCCTCGTTTCTTCTCTCCTACTCCCCTTCCTTCCCTCCCTCCTTCCCCTTCCCTCCTTCTCTCCTTTCCTCCTTCCTTCCCTCCTTCCTTCCTTCCCTCCTTTCTTTTCTCCTTCTCTCCTTCCTTTCCCCCTTCCTTTCCTCCTTCCTTCCCCCTTCCCCCCTTCCTTCTCTCCTACATTCCCTCCTTCCTTCCCTCCTTTCTTCTCTCCTTCTCTCCTTCCTTCCCTCCTTCCTTCCCTCCTTTCTTCTCTCCTCTCCTTCCTTCCCTCCTTCCTTCCCTCCTTGCTTCCCTCCTTCCCTCCCTCCTTCCTACCCCCCTTTCTTCTCTTTCTTCTCTTCTTCCTTCCTTCCTCCTCTCCTTTCCCTTCTCTCCTTCCCCTTCCTCCCCTTTACCCTTCCCCTCTTCTTCCCAAAAAATGGAACTTTGATATGTTGACGGCAACAAAAATGGAAGGGGATTTTGATCCCCACCATGGACGAATGGCTACAGAAGCTGATGGAGTTGGCAGAGATGGCTACATTGACCATTATGATCAAAGAAAAGAACACGTCCTTTTGTTACTATTTGGTATTTGGTATTTTGGTATTTATTAATATTTGTATGCTGCCCTTTTCCCTGGGGGGACTCAGGGCGGCTCACAGTTCAAGGGGAGGGGAGGACAAACCAAGTTACATATAGGACAATACATCGTTAAAAGCACAACATTCATACTATTCGGGTAGGGTAAAGGTCTTTAGCCCCAGGCCTGTCGGGACAGCCAGGTTTTAAGGGCTATGCGGAAGGTCTGGAGGGTGGTGAGGGTACGAATCTCCACGGGGAGTTTGTTCCACAGGGTCGGAGCTGCCACAGAGAAGGCTCTCCTCCGCGTGGTTGCCAGTCGACATTGACTGGCTGATGGGACTCGGGGGAGGCCTAGTCTGTGGGATCTAATTGGTCGAGTGGAGGTAATTGGCAGTAGGCGGTCTCTCAAGTACCCAGATCCAATACCATGAAGGGCTTTGTAGGTGACAACTAGCACTTTGAAGCGTACCCGGAGATCAACAGGTAGCCAGTGCAGCTCGCGGAGGATAGGTGTTACGTGGGTGAAACGAGGTGCACCCACAATCGCTCGCGCGGCCGCATTCTGGACTAGCTGAAGTCGCCGAATACTCTTCAAGGGCAGCCCCATGTAGAGCACGAGGAAACCGCTTCTGCACGCATGCTCGTCTGTGCCACGATCAGGAAGAGAAACTGCCCAGAGGGCATGCATGTACCGGAAAATGAACTTCCGGTTTCCAGCACACTCATGCGCACCAATCAGCAAGTCTTCAGGTTACTGACATGTATACGCATGCACTGAACAGCTGGCCGGTGCATATGCTCTTCCAGTTTTCAGCACTGCCGCATGCACAAAGGCCAGCTGATCATTGCATGTGCATGCGTGCCAGTAACCCAGAAGAGGAACGGGTGACACTGCACATGCCAGGTGACATGGTTCCGCATACCACTTTGGGTATGCATGGCATAGGTTCGCCATCAGGGCACTATCAGATGCCTGGAAGGTGTTTTTGTGTATATATATCAGGACCTTTGTATGCAGTGGTTGCCCCATAAATTTCTGTACCAATTTAGACCCTCCAAAGTTTTGATTTGTTTCAAAGAAAGAACTACTGCTGAAGCCAATGCCAAATCCTGGTGACCAAATTTCCTTGGATAAGGGCATTTTTTTTGGCTGACCGCACCACTCTTTGCTTAAGCCTGACCATTTCAGTTGAAAGACATGCATCTGGAACTGAAGATACAATGGAAGGTGAGACCCAAATTGAATAACTCATCTTTTCTCACTTTAGACAACAGCAGCAACTGAAAACAGAACTTTCTCCCTAATTGGGTACTTGCAATCTTCCAATCAGAGGCCACTTCAAACTCACTTCTCTTCATCAGCAACTTTTAATGACCCCATAATAATCCCTTGCTGGGTGGAGTCTGGGCAACTGAATGGAGCTAGCAGTGTGTTTAATGGCCAGATGCCCTTCCTGTCGCCAATATGGAGTTTTTTTCGGCAGATCTATTCCCATTGCACCCAGAGAGAGAAATATCTGCCTCTACCTAGGATCGAACTCACAGCTCCTGATTGTGAGGCGAGAGCTCCATCTCTAGGCCACTGCACCGCTCACCTAAAATTCAATTCTGAAGCTGCAATCTAATTGTGCAGCTCAAGAACACCTTTTCCAATGTAGGATGTGCTGGAATTCCACAGATTCAAACTGAATCTTCAATTTCCTATGCCCAGCCACCAGCACTCCATTCTTAACATATCATCTGATGGAGGGAGGTTTTGGTCTGTCTGAATGGAGGGGTCAGCACTTGAAGGCAGTGCAAAGAAGCAATGGATGGAAACTACTCAAGGAGAGAACCAACCTAGAACTAAGGGGAAATTTCTGACAGTGAGAACAATTAACCAGTAGAACGACTTGCCTCCAGGAGGTAGCTCTATTATTGGAGGTTTTTAAGAAGAGGTTGGACAACCATTTGTTCTATATGGTAGAGAGACGTGATGGCAAATCTTTGGCACATGTGCACGAAGTGGCATGTGGAGCCATGTCGGCTGGCACGTGCAATGTTGCTCATTCCTTTTCTGGGTTTCTGGCATGCATGCTCACATGATGATCAGCTGTCCTTTGTGCATACGGCAGTGCTGGAAACTGGAAGAGCTGGTCTTCCATTCTCCAGTGTGAGCATGCATGCCAGTAACCATAAATCTAGCTGGCCGGCATGCATGCGCCCACCAGAAATCAGAAGTGCGTTTTCCAGTGTGTGCATGCCCCCAGGCAGGTCCTCTTCCTGTTAGCATCCCAGATGAGCGTGCACATGCGGGGGCTCCCTTTTCAGCACTCAGTGCCAAAAAGGTTCGCCATCATTGGTATAGGGTCTCTGTTCTTACCTCCCCCTTCTCCGTCCAGGAACAAAAGCCAAAACAGACGTACAAAAGAATATTTTAATCAGTCCAGACTCTTGTTGGCTGCAAGCCCAAAATAAACAGAGATAAGCTCTCTGGCAGCAATTAAACAAGCTTCTCACAGCAAACCACTTATCCAAGTTGGTTTCTCTGAATCATGAACGTGAACGTTGACTCCTGCAACCAGGGCGTGGCACAAACAGTCTCTTTTATACTCAGGAGAGGATCTTAATCAGCATCAGCTAAGCACAATAATCTCCTACAATTACGCAGTTGTTCCTTCCGTCGAGTAGCCCTTTGTCTGCATGCATCCTGAAACAACTCACAAGTGTTTTCCTGAACATTCCCTTTGATCCAATGCTCTGCCGCCACCTGGTGGCCAACCAGTCTCTCCTCACCCTGCTCGGAGTTGACACCTTGTCCAGGGTCCTCCACCTCCTCCAAGGCTGACTCATAAGACCCCTCGCTGTCAGAGTCTGGCGGCAGCTCCAACGGCTCCTGCCGGGCCACAACAGGTCTCCTTCCTGAATAGTGGGTTGGACAAGAAGACCTCCCAGGTCCTTTCCAACTCTGTTATTCTATTCTATTCATACGAGCTACCACACCATTAGCAATTTTAAAGTTATTGGTAGACAGGTAATTGACCTATAGTTGCCTGGGGACAGTGGTGGGTTGCTGCGGGTACAGCCCTGTATGGCCATTTCGGTAATGGCCTGGAGCAGCTGAGAGCGTACCAGTATGGTGGCTCGTTTGGCCCGCCTGCCCGCCCGCGCTCTATAGCTGTATTTATGCCAAAAGGTACACGTGTGCAGCGTGTGGTGCCTGCGCAAGCCCCAACAAGCAGCTGATTGTACCAGGGGTGGTGGATTGCCCATGCGTGCACATCACATGTCAGGCGCGTGCACAGCGCACATCAGTGGCCAAGATCAGCGTACCGGTAGCGACAGTAAGAACAACCCACCACTACCTGGGGATGCCCCTTACATTAATGGAACTTACTAATGGAACCTACGTTAGAGTTCCAAGCACCCCACCAGCACCCCACAGGAAGAGACTTCCAAAGTCCTTTCCAACTCTGTTATTCTGGTATTGATGCAACATACATGTAAGTCAAGAAGATCTGGTGGAGTGATCGATATTTCTTTCCTCATTGCTTGCATGATTTTTTAGAATCATGTGCTGCTACTCTTTCATTCTTGATTGATCTCTCCAGGTAAAAAAGAAAAAGAAAGAAATAAATAAAGAAAGAAAGAAAGAAAGAAAGAAAGAAAGAAGGAAGAAAGAAAGAAAGAAAGAAAGAAGAAAGAAAGAAAGAAAGAAAGACAGAAAGAAAGAAGAAAGAAAGAAAGAAAGAAAGAAAGAAAGAAAGAAAGAAAGAAAGAAAGAAAGAAAGAAAGAAAGGGGGAGAAAGCAACCCGATCATATTTTCAAACTTGCTTCAGATCCAGGACATTTAATCTGAACAAGGGAAGACTTGATATTTGCATTAAAGCCAGAGACATTTGATAGTCCTCTCTCTTCTTGTGATAAGCTCTGTGACAGCAAAGAACTGATAAAGCAAGAAGAAAGGAAATGGGGGGAAGAGGAGAGAGAGTCATTATATCAACACAACTAGAGGGTAACATGAAAAAAAAAACAATAATCCTCTTTAGCCGAAAATGCCAGTCTTTACTTCATACCGAGCTGCTCCAATTTTTCTGCCTCCGATTTGTTTTGGATTTGCAATTGGATTTATTAATGCACACACACTGTTCATGCAGCCATGCATTCAGCTATTCGGTATAAATAATTTATCTGCAAGCCGACTTGGCTGGTGATGCTTACATAATTGAAAGCCAATCCCACTCAGTTTATTGTGGAAGCTTTATGGCAAGTGAGCAGGCTTACCTCCCGAAACGAGAACTCACAAGCTATTTTCCTGGGGGCACATTTCCAGAAAGGAAGTGAGTAGGTAGGTAGGTAGGTAGGTAGGTAGGTAGGTAGGTAGGTAGGTATAGAGACAGAGACAGAGACAGAGACAGAGACAGAGACAGAGACAGAGACAGAGACAGAGACAGAGATAGAGATATACGGATATATATATATAGGCTGAGTGCCAAAGAATTGAGGTCTTTGAACTATGGTGCTGGAGAAGGCAATCAAACCAGTGAGTCCTAGAGGAGATTGCTCTTTAGAAAGCCAGATCCTGAAGATGAACCTTGGCCACCTAATGAATAGGAAGGACTCACTGGAGAAGAGCCTAATGCTGGGAAAGATTGAAGGCAAAAGAAGAAGGGGACGACAGAGAAGGAGGTGGCTGGATGGACTCACCGAAGCATTATGTGAACTTAAATGGACTCCGGGGGGTGGTAGAGGACAGAAAGGCCTGGAGGAACATTATCCATGGTGTCACGATGGGTCAGACATGACTTCACAACTAACAACAACAGCATATAAATTACTATATATTTCTTGCTCCCAAGGACTGAAAAAATATTTTTTCAAAAAGTATCTTCCAAACAATTGTTCGCATATATTCAAATGTATCTTAGCTGGGTGTATGATAATTGTCTTCCAGGATTTGAGCAGCTGTCACAAAAAGAGGGGATTGGACTTATTCTCCAGGGCACCAGAGGGCAGGACAAGAAGAAATGGGTGGAAGTTTGTTAAGACAGATCCAATTTAGAAGTAAGAAGAAATTTTCTGACAGTGAGAACAATTAATTAGTCGAATAGCTTGCCTCCTCAGGTTGTGGGTGCCCCATTACTGAAGGTTTTCCAAAATAGACTGGACCATGATTCGATTGGGGTGGTATAAGGCTCCTGCCTTGAGCAGAGGGTTAGACTAGAATAACAGTTACCAACTGGTGGTTTGTGGACCACTGGTGGTCCGCAAGGAAATTTTGATGGTCCGCAGAAAAATTATTTGCATTTTTTATATTGCACTAAATCAGGGATCTACAAACTACAGCCCCTGGGCCAGATACATGTAATTAATGTTTGTGCTGCTGCAGAGAGTCTCCTCCTTCAGGGTCTTTTTGTGTGGGTCAAAGGTGGGTAGAAATTCGGACTTGGGGTCTGCTTCAGCCTTCTGGTGTGGGGCTTTGGGAAAAGGCTGGAGGGAAGGGCTCCTGGTGGTGAAGAGCCAGAGGGCCTTGTTCCTTGATACTGCATCATGGGCTGGAACTGGCTGACCATCTTAGCCCACTGAGCCTCCAGGCACCAGTACTGGCCTTGCACTCCTACAAGTCTTCCTTCTGCTTGGAAAGCCTAAGCTCGTAATCCTCAGTGAGGTGCTTCTGCTGAGCCTCCTTCTCGGTCAGATCCAATTTGAACTGAGCCACTTGTTTTGCCAACTCTTTCTCAAGGTGGCTGCTTAGCTCCTACAACTGCTTCCTTTTGGGGCCCTAAGAAGCCCGGGTGGGCAGACGAGGTGTGGCTTGGAGGGGAGGGGCAAGTAGAGGCCAGCAAGGTGCCCCTTGCCATGAGTAACATCAAGGTGGCCACTCCTACCCAGTCACATGACCACCTAGCCACACCCACCCAGCTGATCATTAGGCAGATCATATTAGTGGTCTGCGGGATTTAAAATTATGAATTTAGTGGTCCCTGAGGTCCGAAAGATTGGTCACCTCTGGACTAGAAGACTTCCAAGGTTCCCACCAGCCCTATTAGTCTATCTTCCAAACAACAGTTCACACATATCCTTCATCTCAAAGCTGCTTTCTGCTTGCCTTGATTTCCACATGCATTTTCTAGATTTGCATGAAAATTCATCTTCCCAGCTCACCAGAATCTAGGCATCTGTCTGGATAGTTTTACAAATTATCCTTTAAAAACAATATATCAGTATTTAAAATTAAAAAACCAACTTTAGAAAGTGCATCAGCACTTGACACTTCCAGTGTGGTTTAAGGGAATAACCGGAGAATTATTTGTTTTTCTGTCATAGCTTTGCTACTGCTCAGATGCCTAGCTCTCTTAGCTGGCAAGAAGTTCTAGGAACTTTAAAAGAACTAAGAACTTTTCTGACCTGGGCAGGAGAAAGCTCAGTCCTCATGTCATTTCTTTCAATCCTTGATCATTTTTTACGAGTTTAGCTTTTCAGACTGCAAGTCTACGGGATTATTCCTAGATTGAGTTAAGACAGCATGAAAGATTTTGGTTTCTTCTTTTGATGGCTTTAAGCACCTAGATGACTTTTCACACATCATGAAATACTTGAATCGCAGATGACCAGAAAATGCCTCCACTTATTTATTTATTTATTTATTTAAATATTCAGACAAAATATTTTCTGGATTATTATTGGCAAGAAAACACGAAATATACTTGCCCAGCAGATTATCAGAGCAAAACATATTATAAATGATTGTCTGGTCAAATGGCAACACATCATCTGGATGATGAACTTCTAGAACTGGAAGCCATGTTAGATACATACAGGTACATGCCTACATAGATTACCTATCAGCAATCTAGTTCTTCACTTTACATTTTACTTTACAGTACACTGTCCCTACAAGGGCTTGGAGCCTGACAGCGTAAAAATATCCTGATTGTTCTAGCTGTTCCTATCTGTTGTGGCCCGCAAGCGTGAGGAAGCTGGGGAGCAATATGAGTCACTCCTGGAGTCTGGGGAAGGCTCTGATGGAGCCGAGGTGGCGCAGTGGTTAGGGTGCAGTACTGAAGGCCACTACAGCTGACTGTTATCTGCAGTTCAGCAGTTCTAATCTCACCGGCTCAAGGTTAACTCAGCCTTCCATCCTTCCGAGGTGGGTGAAATGAGGACCCAGACTGTGTGGGCGATATGCTGACTCTGTAAACTGCTTAGAGAGGGCTGAAAGCCCTATGAAGCGGTATATAAGTCTAACTGCTATTGCTATTACTCTGTGTCAAAGGCAGAAAGGGGGCCAGGGCCATCTGACAGTTATCAGCTGCCTTCAGAGTCAGACATCAGTGGGGCAGAAGAACAGCTGGAGCCTGTTCCCAATGTGCGCATGTGCACAGTTGCCAGACAAAGGGAACAGCTAAGGAACAAGGGTCAACTTGGGAGTAAGGCCACAGGTGGATGGTGAATGGCCCCTCTCATAAGGAATTAAAGAGGAGAGAAAAGGGAGGGGAGTTTGCAGGAGACCATTAGTTCATTCCTGCATTCTTGCCAAGTATTGCAACGTCTGAAAGATATCAGCCTGCCCACTCTCCAAGCCTGATAAAGGTCGGTAACTGTGAACTATCTTTTAATATTTAATATTAAGATTTATAGGCCGCCCTTTTCCCTGAGGGGACTCAGGGCGGCTTACAATCACAGGGAAGGGGGTGCAATATCAGAAGACAAACAATGTGCGAACAGAAGAAAATAATAAAACACAACTTTCATTCAACAGTCAACACTCGGGCGAGTAAATTGGGAACCTATCCCCAGGCCTGATGGGAGAGCCAGGTCTTGAGGGCTGCGCGGAAGGTCTGGATGGTGGTGAGGGTACGGATCTCGACGGGGAGATCATTCCACAGGGTCGGAGCTGCAACAGAAAAGGCTCTCCTCCGTGTAGTCGCCAGTCGACATTGACTGGCAGATGGGATTCGGAGGAGGCCCAGTCTGTGCGATCTAATCGGTCGGAGGGAGGTAATCGGCAGAAGGCGGTCTCTCAAGTACCCAGATCCACTACCATGGAGTGCTTTAAAGGTGGTCATCAGTACCCTGAAGCGCACCCGGAGATCGACAGGTAGCCAGTGCAGCTCGCGGAGGATGGGTGTAACGTGGGCGAACCGCGGTGCGCCCACTATCACTCGCGCGGCTGCATTCTGGACTAACTGCAGTCGCCGGATGCACTTCAAGGGCAACCCCATGTAGAGCCCATTGCAGTATTCCAGCCTAGAGATCACAAGGGCTTGAGTGACTGTTGCGAGAGCCTCCCGGTTTAGGTAGGGCCGCAACTGACGGACCAGGCGAACCTGGGCAAATGCCCCCCTGGTCACAGCTGACAACTGGTGGTCAAAAGTCAGCTGTGGATCCAGGAGGACTCCTAGGTTGCGGACCCTATCTGAGGGGTATAAAATTTGACCCCCCAGCCTAAGTGTTGGAACATTGGCCAAATTGTTGGGAGGGAAACACAACAGCCACTCGGTCTTGTCCGGGTTGAGCACCAGTTTGTTAGCGCTCATCCAGTTCTTAACGGCCTCAAGACCCTGGTTCATCACGTCCACCGCTTCATTGAGTTGGCACGGGGCGGACAGATACAGTTGCGTATAGTCCGCATATTGGTGGTATTTTATCCCGTGCCTCCGAATGATCTCGCCCAGCGGTTTCATGTATATGTTAAATAGTAGGGGGGATAAGACCGAACCCTGCGGCACCCCGCATGTTAGGGGCCTCAGGGACGATCTCTGCCCCCCCGACCAACACCGACTGCGACCTGTCCGAGAGGTAGGAGGAGAACCACTTCAAAACAGTGCCTCCCACCCCCACCTCCCGCAGTCGTCGCAGAAGGATACCATGGTCGATGGTATCGAAAGCCGCTGAGAGGTCAAGGAGAACCAGGATGGACGCATAGCCTCCATCTCTGGCCCTCCAGAGATCATCGGTCAATGCGACCAAAGCGGTTTCTGTGCTGTAAC
This sequence comes from Thamnophis elegans, assembly GCF_009769535.1. NCBI lineage: Eukaryota > Metazoa > Chordata > Lepidosauria > Squamata > Natricidae > Thamnophis > Thamnophis elegans. The sequence continues at coordinate 15,145,945 of NC_045555.1, read as the reverse complement.
CAGGTCTGAAGCCGGACTGGAAGGGGTCAAGATAACTAGCTTCCTCCAAGGCCCATTGAAGCTGGAATAAAGGGGAGGTTGGAAACAGGACGAAAGTTGTTTAAAATGGCTGGATCCAAGGATGGTTTCTTCAGGAGGGGTCTCACCACTGCCGTTTTGAGTACGGCGGGGAAGTGCCCCTCCCAAAGGGAGGCGGTCACGACCGCCTGGATCCAGCCATGTGTCACCTCACTGCTGTTGGCAACCAGCCAGGAGGGACACGGGTCCATAATACAGGTGGAGGCACTTACAGCTCGAATGGCCTTGTCCACATCCCCAGAGGCAACATCCTGGAACTCAACCCAGAGATGATTTGCCAAGTAATCCTCCTGTGTCTCGGCTGGGTCTACTGCGGTGGAGTCCAAGTCCGACCGAAACCGAGCCACTTTGTCCGCCAAGAACTGAGCATAGTCCTCAGCCCTACCCTGCAAGGAGTCTCCCGCATCCCTCCTATTAAGGAGGGAGCGGGTGATCCTAAACAGGGCGGCTGGGCATGACTCGGCGGATGCTACCAAGGCGGAGATGTGTGTTCTTTTGGCAGCTCTTAGTGCCCGGACGTAGTCCTTGGTGCAGGTAGTCAGAAGTGCTCGGTTCGCCTCGGACTTATCGGACCTCCACAGGTGCTCTAGGCGTCTCCTCCGGCGTTTCTTCTCCCGGAGCTCCTCGGTGAACCAAGGAGGTCTCCGGGATCCGCTGACCCAGAGGGGCCATAGTGGCGCAATCCGATCAAGAGACTCCGCCGCCGCCGAATACCAGGCGGCAACCAGAGTCTCCGCCGAACTGTGGGCGAGAGTATCAGGAATAACCCCAAGCTCCGTCTGGAACCTCAAAGGGTCCATAAGTCGCCTGGGGCGGAACCACCTGGTCGGTTCCTCCTCCCTACGGTGGGGGTTTGGCCTCCGGAAGTCAAGCCTCAGTAGGCAGTGGTCTGACCATGACAGGGGTATGATCTCATTACCCCTCAGACCAAGATCACACATCCACTGCTCCGAGAGGAATACGAGGTCGAGCATGTGACCCGCTGCATGGGTTGGGCCCCGAATTACCTGGGTCAAGCCCATGGCTGTCATGGAAGCCATGAACTCCTGCGCCCCATCAGAGCGTTCACCGAGCGATGGCAAATTAAAGTCCCCCAGAACTATAAGCCTGGGGAACTCAACTGCCAGCTCGGCTACTGACTCGAGGAGCGAGGGGAGGGATGCTGCAACACAGTTGGGAGGCAGGTACGTTAGCAGCAAACCCACTTGACCCTTGAGGTCCAACTTTATCAGCAGGGACTCACACCCGACAAGCTCCGGAGCAGGGACCCTATGAGGTAACAGAGACTCCCGGATAACAATAGCCACACCGCCACCCCTTCCCTGGGCTCTCGGCTGATGAAGCACCTGAAATCCCTCTGGGCACATCTCTACAAGGGGGACTCCTCCTTCTGTGCCCAGCCAGGTTTCAGTAATACATGCCAGGTCTGCCCTCTCGTCAACAATTAAGTCCCGGACGAGGGGAGCTTTGTGTACAACAGACCTGGCATTTAGCGACAACAGCCTGAGACCAGGGTCCTGACTACTCGCGCCATCTGGTCTTGGAGTGGGACTCATAGGGCCGGAAGGAGGGATCTCTGTGATGTAGCGAACCCTCCTTCCCCGGTAATGGCTAGCCCTAAAGTCCCCGCCATGTCTGCCCCTCCCTGTAATGACCGTAATGCTCCGACCCACTCCCGTAGCAGTAGTCCCCCCCAACCACCCCACTGACCCCCGCCTTCCCCGGCAGGCCCTCCGAGTCAAACATTCTCATTTATCCACCCTAGCAGTTCCCACGTAATATTTAAAAAACATATAAAAATACAATAGTAACAGAATAATAAAAGTGGGCCATTCATTCAATTCCAGCCAACTCCCATATACTCATCATACTATTTTAAAATTGCACAATTATAATGTGTAGTAATGTGGAAAGGGTGGAGGGAGCGGTGATCCGCTCCTCTCCCTTCTTATGTCCTGGGGAGACGTCCTTGGCCACCAAGTCAAAAGTGCATGATATATAAGGTGGCCGTATACAAGCAGGATTGGTTATAAAAATCCAAAATTCATGGGCGGCAACCATGCAGTCTTACCCTTCCAATGAAGGTTAGCGGGCTGTATATTTAAAAGTCTCTTTCCTGAGGATGGATAAGGGCCCCAATCTAGGGGGCCAAAGTTCGAGGCTGACTTGTGCCACTCTAGCAGATGGGGGGGGAAGTACTGGTGTTTTCGGAGCTCAGTCCTCGCCACTGCAGCCGCCATCCTCTATTGCTCCCACGCCAGCTCAGCCACAGTCCTACTCCTCCTAATGGTTAAGCAAGGCCCAGGAGCAAAGTCCGGAGGAGGCTACAATGACGCAGGGCTCAGTTCAAGGATCATCCTCTTCCCTGCCCGAGTAAGCACACCAGTCAGCCTAGGACGGCCAGATCTTTCCTAGGGGCCGCAGGAGCAGGCAGCAGATAGTAGATAGTGGGATAGGTAACAGATAGCGAGGTGAGCAGAGATAGATCCGAGGGGGGGGGGCGTCTGGGGCGGCAGCGAACACAACCATTCAGTCCGTCGCTCCGCGGTCTCAATGCAGCCTCCGACAACCCCCTTTCTTTAAGATGAAAAGTTAGGTTGAGAATTCCCCTCCCACAGTTGAAAGACTGTGGGAGGGGAAAGACTTTGCTGGAGAGGAATTCACTGTAAATTAAATAAAAGGGGTTTATCAGGACGAGGACTCGCTTCGTGCTACTGGGGAAGCCTAAATCAGAACACTATCTTTGATTAGCCTTGGGTGATTCTTGGCTTTGTGTCTCCTGAGATTGACATTCCACAGGTTCTGCTGGAGTCTCCTCCTCAACGTCCATGGTATCATTTCTCTCACCATTTTTGTAAAGGAAGCAGTCATATCAATTCATCTCCCCAATGGATATTTTCCATTTCTCTGGAAAGGATCACAAGATGCTTATTTTTGCAATGAATTCTAATGCTGTTTGGGTGGCTTCTACAGAACTTCTCAGATGTTAGTTGGTGCAAAAAATAAGGGTGTCCCATTATTCATGCAGCTGACAGTTGGTGGTGTTGTCCTTCCAAATAGAAAGGGAATATGTTGCCTAAACAAAAACATAGCTGTTTTCTTTCGCTTCATTCAAGCATTTCATGGATTTCAGGAGGAGAGTTCATCAACAGATGGATTCCTGAAATATATATATATATAATGCATTCTTTGGAAATGTTCCTCTTTCTAGTTCCAAGTTCCTGAATCTGGGAATTACCAAGAGAAATACAAACTATTTTTGGAGAAATAGATGCAGTTACTCAGAGTTGCTTCAAACTGCAAGATAGGCAGCAAATTTGATAATAATAATCCATTGGTCAATTGCAAAAATAGTTTTACTTAGAACACCTTACATCAGGGGTGTTGTGGCCTGCCAATGGCCAGTGGAGTTGGTGGCAGACTCGGCAGTGAGGAGGTTGGGAAGGAATATGGGCCAGACCTGGAGTCTGGGGAAGGCTCTGATGAGGGCTCTGTGTCAGAGGCAGAGATGGGGCCAGGGTCATCCAACAGTTATCAACTACCTTCGGAGTTGGATATAAGTGGGGCAAAAGAGTAGCTGGAGCCTGTTCCTGATGCGTGCATGCACAGAGCTGTCAGGAGAAGGAAACAATTAAAGAATAGGGGTCAACTCAGGAGTAAAGGCACAAGTGAACGCTGGATAGCCCCTCCCAGAGGGAATAAATGGGAGCAAAAGTGGAGTGGTGTTTGCAGGAGACAATTAGTTCATTTATTAGTGTGAAGATTTGCTTATTTGAGTTATGCCTCAAAGAGACTCCTTGCCAGGTATTTCATTCTACAGCATTGCACCTGGAAGCTATCGGCTTGGCAACTATCCAAGGACTGATAAGGTCTGTTCTTGCAATTCACCCTTGAAAGACGTTATTGCTGGGACTTTTCTGTATGTGAATGCTAGAAATTCACATTAGTCAAATAAAAAGGGGGGTTTTAGGGCAAGGATTCTGTTTCATGATTTTATGAAGCCTAAGTCAGAACAAGGGGTCCCCAATCACTGGTTCATGGACCAGTACTGGGCTGCAGCATGCCAACAGCTGGACCATGCAAACAAGTGAAGCCCCATCCATGGGATGCAGGCAGCATGTGAAAACATGCCCCCTCCAGTCTGTGGAAAAACCTGTCTTCATGGAAATGGCCACTGGTGCCCAAGAAACTGGGGACCACTTATTTGCCTCTTGTTCTCAACTCTGAAGTGAACCTGGCTGGAGCCATTTTGGAGGCTTTAGGGTTGCCACAGTGCAAAGAAGGTATAGGGGGGGGAACATAGTTACTATAGAGAGGGATTCATAGCCAAAACAAAATAGTTTCCTGTGGGAACCAAGGACATTCCAACAGGTGAATGGAGAGAGGAGGAGCACACTATTGAGGCAACCAGCCAGCACTTTGATTGGACAATGTTTGGGGAAAGGATGAGTTTTCACTTTTTAATCAGGTGAAAACCGTGGGAACTTTCAAAGTCAGTTTTCACCAGCTTGCGCCAATACGATATCTCCCATAAAATTGTTTTTGAGAAACTTGTCTGCCTCAGCGATCTGCTTTCTATTACTTGGAACTCTGACACTTGTAACAACATCTATAACACCATCAAGGATCAACATGTGCATATCCCAGGTCCATGAGAAGGACTCAAAAGGTGGATAAAAATGCCAAATTTGCTCTGAACATTTGGCTGGTTATGCAACGACCCATCATAAGGCACTGTTACATTTGCAACATCAAAACTGACCAGCAGTGTTATTGTGGATATAAACTACAATGAAACAAGCAAAAGAAATTCATATCAGGCGTAGTTAATGACATTAAATGGTCAAGTTGCACAATATTTTTTTAATAACAGTCCAGCAGCAAAAAAGAACAATGCCACAAAAAAGAGGTGATCAGACTATTTTCCAAAGCATCTGAAGGGAGGATAAGAAACAATAAATGCTGTTGGACATGCAACAATGGATTGTCAAGGAGAGGAGCAACCTAAAACTAAGGGGAAAAATACTGACAGTGAGGACAATTAACCAGTGGAACAGTTTGCCTTCAGAAGTTGTGGGTGCTTCATCACTGGAAGCTTTTAAGAAGAGACTGAACAGCCATTTTCTGAAATGGTACAGGTTCTCCTGTTTGAACAGTGGGTTGGTCTAAAAGACTTAGAAAATCTCCAAGGTCTTTCCAACTCTGTTATTCTGAAATCTTCATTTGCTAACATAATAACTGGTGTTCAAACATGCTTCTCTGGGTAAAAAATCAGGCTTAGCAAATATCACAGCTCTTGTTTTGAGGATAATATCTCAGATAATCTCTTGGTAGAACAGAGATTTATGAGAACATAAGATTTGGGAAAGAGTTGAGACTTCCTAAAGTTAGAGTGGTATGGATTTTGATCTCTCTCTCTCTCTCTTTCTCTCTCTTTCTCTCTTTTAATTTTACTTGTCAGGATGGGACAACTCACCACGGCCAACTTGGCATGACCAACTCAACCACAGCCGACTCGCTACAGGACAATTCAACATGGCCAATTCACCATGGGACAACTCAATTCAACAATTCAATTTAATGCACCTAGAGAGGCGTGACTGAGAAACATCTCCAGTTGGGACCATGTGATGGACATGTGGGAGCAGGGGAAGGGACTTTGATTTTCCTTTGCGTGGGGAAAACCTGGAAACTTTCAGATTCGGATTTTCCCAGATGTGTCAATATGGCATCTCTAATAAAATGGAACTTTGAGGAAAATATCTGCCTGAGTTTTACTTCTGTTGGCGGTGTTACTTGGAATCCTGACACCTTTTTTATTTCAATTATTAGACTCGTTTTAAGTATCATATTTTCTCTTTTTAATGTAAGATGTTCTGGACTAGGGAAAAACAAAACAAATTCTCCAGATGTTTCACAGTTCACCTTCTTGTCGTCAACAACACTGAGCTCGAACAAGGGGAGGGGGATGCTATTAGAGCAGGATGACACTTTCTTTTACAGACTTTTTTTTCTCAGATAAAGAGAACAGAAAATGATGAAATCAAGGAATTCAACTCTGTGGCCCATGAGACTCTCTTTACTCAACTGGGACATATTTTTGACCTTGAGGCATGAACGTAGGGACTCCACTTATCAAAGCCCCAGTGAAATTGGATCTTGGCTTCAAATAATGAATTTTGCCAGGTCGCCAAGTTGTAATTCATATGTCACAGCTCTGCCAGTTACCTTGCTTTCCAAAGCTACCTAATCGCTTTTTTGAATCTTTCTCCACCTTGGGGGCTAGGAACAGGAGGGAAGGGAGGGAGTGAAAAAACGGCCATTTGCAGTTGAGCATACAATGTTATCACAACATACCATAGTTTTCAGAGTATAAGATGCATCTTTCTCCCCCTAAAAAAGAGGGTGAAAATCTGGGTGCATCTTATACACTGAATACAGCATTTTTGGCCTACCAAAACCCCGCCCCCTTTGCAAAAATGTATGTGCATAGCCTTTAGAAGGCTTCCCGGATGCTCCTGGGGGCTGGGGCGAGCAAAAATAAACAAAAAATGAAGCAGAGGGTTTGGAAAACCTGCAGAGTGCAAAAACCTTTTTTTAAATTTACCTCTTCAAAATCATGATGTGTTTTATAGTCCAAAAAATAGGGTACTCTCCAGTTCTATAAAATGGCCGTCATTGAAAGTAAACCCTTTCCCATTTGCAAATGATATGTTCTTTATTTGTTTGTTTGTTTGTCAAACATGTACAAGATAACAAGTATAGCAGGGGTGGGTTGCTAATCCCGTTCCAACTGGTTCGGTTGGAACGGGGCCGGCGGCGTCTTCGTGCACGTGTGCAGTTCACACATGCATCTTAGTGCCTGCGCGATGCTCCAGCTGCTCGCGGAGACTCGCGCAGGCGCTGTATGTGCCATCCAGCTGCTCGCGGAGAATCGCGCAGGCGCTGTACGTGCCATGCGCCTGCGTGGAAGCGCAGAAGCCTTCAAAGACCGGTAAGGAGCGCAGGCAGGCGGGTGGGCCCTTCGCCATTCCTGGAAGTTACTTACTTCTGGGTTCGCCAACCAACCGGTTCGCGGGGACCGCCGCGAACCGGTTGAAACCCACCCCTGAAGTATAGGTATGAACATAAAGATAAACAAAGGAAGTAAATACAGATAAAAGGTGACAATAAGGCAGGGACTGTATGCACACTGGTGTGCTTATGCATGCCCCCTTTACAGACCTCTTAAGAAGGGGGTGAGGTCTGTTTAACAGATTAACAGAGTTGGAAGCAGAGGTGGGTTCCTACCAGTTCGCACCTATTCGGTAGAACCGGTTCGTCAAATCTACCGAACCGGTTAGAAGCGGTTCCACCAGTGGACCCAGAAAGCAGGCCACACCTACAGAAGAGGTTCCAAAATTTTTTGAAACCCACCACTGGTCCTTGGATATGATTATTCTACACTATAATGCTCATATTTATAAAACTCAGTGCTCTGTGAAAGGTAAGGGTGACTACTGTGTTTGTGGTGCAATCAGAACATTGCGTGTGTTGAAGTTGTTTTAACGCAAACCAAAGATGCCTTTTAAAAAACAAGTTTACATCATATTCTTATGCATGCCAGTGCTGTGTGTGAGGTAATTTAAGGTGACTCTGACAAGTGTCGTCGGCATCTTCATATCCGGTCACATGGGCGGCAAGCCACTCCCACAAAAGAGGCCACACCCACAGAGTAGGTTCGAACAATTTTTGAAACCCACCACTGGTTGGAAGGGACCTTGAAGATCATCTAGTCCGACCCCCACACCCAAGCAGGAGACCCTACAACATTTCTGACAGATGGCAATCCAGTCTCTTCTTGAAGGCTTCCATTGATGAAGTTGACTTCCGTTGGGTTTGACAGAAGGTTTTCTCAGCTCACTCAGAGGCTCGCTCCTTTGTCTGCAAGGCATGGTTAAGTCTGCTGCAAATTTACCCCATTTGGCAAATATCATAATTCAGTGTATTAGGTGAACCCAGGAAATGGATTTGGTTAGTAATCCGGTCAAGAAGATTTTTGGAACTGACATGTGCCTGCTTTTCTGGGGAACTTCTCCTGGATCAAAAGCTGGATTAACTGGAGACAGAAAGGAGACAATAAACAAGGCAAATTCATAATATTCTGAGCAATGAACAGCTTCCCACATTTATATAGCACATCAAGTCATAATGAGACACTTTGAGATTGAAGCTGTGAGGGTTTGAGGCTGTAACAACGGAGTCGGGTAGAGCATTCCAGGCATTGACCACTCTGTTGCTGAAGTCGTATTTTTTGCATTCTAGTTTGGAGCGCTTTACCTTGAGTTTGTATGGATTGTTTGCCCGTGTATTATTGTGGTTGAAGCTGAAGAAGTCATTGAAGGCAAGACCTTGTAGCAGACAGTTTTGTGTACTATGCTTTAGATCGAACCACAGTCGGTGCAGTTCCAGATTGTCCAAGCCCAGAATTTCAAGCCTGGAGGCCTAGGGAATTCATTCCCCAACAAAGCAATTTCACGGGTCGTAGAAGTCACTCCCTCTAGTTGTTACTGGGTTCTGTGGAGATGGCCTTGACTTTGGCGAGGATGTGCTTGTTTTGACTGAGGTGCAAATTCCTCGATGCAGCTGTGAGCCTCGATTCCCCATCCCCCACTGCCTATGGCAACTCGGGAGCAGGTTAGGGAAGCTTTGTGTGTGGATACCTTACTTATTTACATACTGCCTCTTAAGTGGACTTTTTAGATATAGCACTAAAGGTAAAGGTTCCCCTCGCACATACGTACTAGTTGTTCCCAACTCTAGGGGGCGGTGCTCATCTCCGTTTCAAAGCCAAAGAGCCAGCGCTGTCTGAAGACATCTCCGTGATCACGTGGCCAGCATGATTAAACGCCAAAGGTGCACGGAACATTGTTACCTTCCCACCATGCTGGTTCCTATTTTTCTACTTGCATTTTTATATGCTTTCAAACTGCTAGGCTAGCAGAAGCTGGAACAAGTAATGGAAACTCACTCCGTTATGCAGCGCTGGGTATTCGAACCGCTGAACTGCCGGCCTTTCTGATCGACAAGCTCAGCATCTTAGCCACTGAGCCAGCGTGTCCCTTTTTAAATATAGCACTTTTTAGATATAGAATGCCTACATAAATCAACTACCTGAATAGGAAGGTGTTGGGATCTACTGGAAGCAATGACAAAAGAGCGGGTTTAGCTGGCCACAACTACCTGCATTTGTAACCAACAACTGAAGGCTAAGCAGTCAGAGGAATTGCAAGTCCACTTTATCCAGAAATCCCCCGCTTGTGCAGCCAAAATGCTGCAGGGAAATCATTTGCCATGTCTGAACTTACCACTGATGGAAGCAGCTTTGTAATGTTTGGTATCGTATCAACTGGAGTTTGGTTTTGTGAAGGACACCCGTGCTCCTCTTCAGTGAGTCAATCTCAACTAAAATAACACAGATAGTCTTTTAACTTCCTTACCAGGTACGCGCTAGCTACCATCCTTTTGGTTGCTCCCATCATCAGTCATCTCCATCCTCCATCTATTTTTCCTCGTTTCAGAAAGCATGCGCTACAACACTAAGAAATGCAGTCCTTTCAAAGGAACCTATTGGAGCTTCCTCCAAAGCACACCGAAGGCTCCATGCAGGGATTTCATTTCCACTGTTTCATGTCAGGCCATTATCTGCTGGAGCTAAATCAATGCAACAGGTAAAACAAATTGCAACTGCCTCCATTCTAATCCAATAATGCGGCAGAATTAATAGCCTTCTCTCAGCCCACCAGAGGGTTGCAGCTATTAAAACCTAAATTAAGGGTGTTCTGTTTTGCATGATGCACTGCAGAGCCTGCCAGGGGAAGCGGATCAATTGATTTTCAAACCAGTCTCTGCCTCTTGTTTCACTTTTTCACTGTTATTCAGGAAATTTTCCCTCCTTCTATTAACCTTTCTGACTTAATAACAGAACAACAGAGTTGGAAGGGATCTTGGAGGTCTTGTAGTCCAATTCCCTGCTTAGGCAGGAAACCCTACACCACTTCAGACAAATGATTGTGCAACATCTTCTTAAAAACTTCCAGTGTTGGAGCATTAATAACTTCAGGAGGCAAGTTGTTCCACTGTTTAATTGTTCTACATGTCAGGAAATTTTTCCTTAGTTCTAAGTTGCTTCTCTTTCTTGATTAGCTTCCACCCATTGCTTCTTGTCCTACCCTCAGGGGCTTTGGAGAATAGTTTGACTCCCTCTTCTTTGTGGCAACCCCTGAAATATTGGAACACTGCTATCACGTCTCCCCTAGACCTTCTTTTCATTAAACTACACATACCCAATTCCAGCAACTGTTCTTTATATGTTTTAGCCTCCAGCTCCCTAATCATCTTTGTTTCTCTTCTCTGCACTCTTTCCAGAGTCTTCTTTTTTACATCATGGCGACCAAAGCTGAATGCAGTATTCTAAATGAGAGCTTAACAAGACGTTATAAAGTGGTATCAACATTTGATCTTGATTCTATCCCTCTGTTAATGTAGCCTAGGACTGCCTTGGCTAATATTTGGTTCCCTTCTGGCCAAAACTATTTGTAGTTTACAGAAGGAAATGTGGAAGTCAGTTGTTGGGTACCATCAAATAGATAGTTCTGCCTGAGATATCTTGCCAATAAATGTGTGTGTGTGTGTGTGTGTGTGTGTGTGTGTGTGTTGTGTCACAACCCCTGGTATGCCCAAAGCGGCTCATCACAAGAGACCATCATGACAGAAAGCCATAATTTTTTACTGTTGCCTTTGTTTCATTTGTGTTGTATTTGTGCTGATAAATAAATAAAGGGAGACTAGCATAGATCTATTTCAAGCTATTTAGCTCTCATCAGCTAGCCATACCCTTACTGGAATTAGAACCTGTACTGTATTACATCTTAGGCAGATGTGTTAACCACTAAGCCACAAGGTTCTCCTCCTTTATCAGCTGAGCCAGGGAAATAGGTATGTATTTAGTGTCACAACCCCTGGTATGCCCAAATATGGGAGAAAGCATACTGCTTCCTTTCTCTGTCTATCGGCTCATCACAAGAGACCATCATGACAGAAAGCCATAATTTTTTACTGTTGCCTTTGTTACATTTGTGTTAGAGAGCCATATTTTTTTACTGTTGCCTTTGTTACATTTGTGTTGTATTTGTGCTGATAAATAAATAAAGGGAGACTAGTATAGATCTATTTCAAGCTATTTAGCTCTCATCAGCTAGCCACTATGGCTTAGTGGCTAATACAACTGCCTGATATGTAATACAGCCCAGGTTCGATTCCCAGTAAGGGTATGGCTAGCTGAGCACAAATACAACATATATATATCTTCCAATATCGAAGGAGCTGCCACAACGAAAGTGCTATTCTTCAAAGCACCTGAATATTTTAAATAAAGTTACCATGTATTTAAAGGGGTCAGACTAGTTTAAAATAAGGACTAGTGGGGACATGATAACTACTTTCCAATGTCTAAGAGAGTGCCACAAAAGAGAGGGGCCAACCTATTCTCCAAAAACACTAGAAGGCAGGACAAGAAGTAATGAGTGGAAACCAATGAAGGAGACATCCAACCCATAAATAAGGAGATATTTCCTGTCAGCACAATTCAATTAATCAGTAGGACAGCTTTCATTCAGAAGTTGTGGATGCTCCATCAATGAAGGTATTTAAAAAGAGATTGGCCAACCATTTGTGTAAAAAAAATAGGGTCTCTTGCTTGAGCAGGGGGTTGGACTAGAAGACTCCAAGGTCGCCTCCAATTCTGTATTTCAAGATCTCTTCCAATTCTGTATTTTCTGCAAAGTTTATTTTCAAAGAGGAATAGAATAGAATAGAATAGAATAGAATAGAATAGAATAGAATAGAATAGAATTCTTTATTAGCCAAGTGTGATTGGACACACAAAGAATTTGTCTTTGGTCCATATGCTCTCATTGTACATAAAAAGACAAGATGCATTTGTCAAGAATCATAAGGTACAACAATGTACTAAACTATGTAGCAGAATTGTCCACAGTTGGTCCAAGTTTCAAGAACCAGCTTGTCATCCCATCCAAGGGTTTAAGGTTCAAAAGTAGAATTGCATGCATGAAAACACATGAGGCAGATGTTATTTCCAGGAAAGAGAACAGAGGTAAAGTGAGTATTTTTTTTAAACAGGCTGAAGCCAGCTGTCACTAATCAGAATGTTTACTCTATTGCTTGGCAAGTCACCAAATAGATTTCCGCTGTTTGGCTCTACTTCCTACTCATTTGGAATGGACGCCTTATGTCATCCTCACCTGGCAGGTTGAGATGCTCACATGATGCTTATGGTTGATCAATCTCAGGTAATATCTGGTTTTATCCTTCCTGGGGCTGATATTGCACAAGTTCAGACTCAGCATCTGAGTCCAGATGCTGGGCCAACACAAGTTGCATTCTTTGTGATGTACGCAGGGAGGATTTAGTCGCCATCAAATAAAGATGCAATAGAAATATCAACTTTAACATATTCTAGGACAGGGGTCCCAAACCCCCAGTCTGGACTGGCACAGGTCCGTGGCATGTCAAAAGCCATGTCGCACAAAGCAAAGCTCCATCCATGGGATTCAGGCAGCACATGAAACCACACCCACTCCACTCCACAGAAAAATTGCTCTCCACGGAATCACGCCATGGTGCCCAAAAGGTTGGGGGGCACTTATCTCGATGCGGCTTTTTCGACGGGAGGAGGAATAGTCTTTTTTGCCAGGTGGAAAGCCTGCCCTATTTCAGAATCAGTACTGTAGAGTCAACGCTGCTTGAGAAGGAGCTTGTGAAGTTCTTCCAGATGATGGCACTCAGGTGGCATGACCCCCATTTCAGTTCTATCACTGTGTCACTGAGGTTCAGAGGTGGTATTCAGCCGGTTCAGACTGGTTTGGGTGAATGGGTAGCGCTGATGATCAGTTGGCCTTGCCCACCCGCTCCTGCCAGGGCCGGATTTAGATGAAAAGGGGCCCTAGGCTATTCCACTTATGAGGCCCTTTCACCTCCCATTTTTAAGTTTGTAAATTACATGAGAGACAATAAAATACATCATTACTGTGATATATATCAATATATATCAATATATATAGCTGGCCTCCCGACGGAGGGCGGCTCTGCTCTGCGGCAAAGGCAGCGAGGCCAGCCGCCTCCCCTGCTGCGCTCAGCTGCCCAGCTCGGTCCCCTCGCCCTCACCTGCCTGGCCGCTGGTGGGCTCCGCATCGACAGGGCAGCTACTGGGAGTGGCCGCGCCTCTCGCCCGACCGCCAGTGCTGGGAACGTGGGCAGGCTCCCCAACTGCCGCGGCGCTGGAACGATCTTAACCAATACATTTTTATGTTTATTAGTCATATGCGTAGAATTTCTCCTTATTTTCGGTTCAGTGTTTTAGTGTTCACTGTTTTTAGAATAGTGTAATTTTAATTTTGATAACAATTTGAATGTAGGCCCCTCTTGATCTTGAGGCCCTAGGCTGAAGCCTAGTTAGCCTATAGGAAAATTTGGCCCTGGCTCCTGCCCTATCCTATCCTTTATTTCCTGCATTCTAGCTCATCTCAATTGCATGGCACAGCTGATTTCCTCCCCTCACTGTTCTACTTACTGTTGCTGACTTGGAAGGTAAGCAGCTGAGCTTCTAAATACTCCATTTTCAGTGCTGCACACAAACGCTTTAGGCACACAAAGCATGCGCTCACCAAACTGGTTGTTAAACTGGCAGCATCCCACCACTGGTGAGATTGTGTGACTCTGACCTCTCCTTGGGCCAGGCCTTTTTGATTTTGAATAGGAAGTGCCATCTCAGCCTAGTGATTGACCCTTTAGAAATAGCATCATCTTGCTGCTTGTGCTTTGAGAGGCAATCTGCACTCCCATTGATGGGACTATCTTACTATCTTCTGCCTGCTGGTTCTTAGAATCCCATCATAACATCTTAGCAATAGCAATAGCACCTAGACTTATATACCGCTTCATAGGGCTTTCAGCCCTCTCTAAGCGGTTTACAGAGTCAGCATATTGCCCCCAACAACAATCTGGGTCCTCATTTTACCCACCTTGGAAGGATGGAAGGCTGAGTCAACCCTGAGCTGGTGAGATTTGAACAGCCAAACTGCAGGACTGCAGTCAGCTGAAGTAGCCTGCAGTGCTGCATTTAACCACTGCGCCACCTCGGCTCTTGCTGAGGTGGCTACTATTTCAAGTGAGAGAAAGACAATGAGAAGTCCCTGCTATACAACTAAGAAGTTGTTCTGAGCTAGGCTTCCCCAAATCACAAAGCAGACTCCTTGTCCTGACAAAACCCCTTTTTATTAAGTTACTGTGAATCCTCCTATCCAGCAACTCTTTCAAAGGTGAATTTACAGTCACAGATCTTATCTGGTTTGGAGAGCTGCCAGGCCAATATCTTTAAAACGCAATGTTGTAATTGGCAAGAAGTCAGGAACAGATTTTCACCCTAATGAATTGAACTAATAGTCTCCTGCAAACTCCACTCCCCTTTTGCTCCTATTTATTTCATATAGGGGCCATTCACCATCCACCTGTGGCTTTACTCCCAAGTCAACCCTTGTTCCTTAGCCGTTCCCTTCTCCTACAAGCTCTGCACAAGCACACATCAGGAACAGGCTCCAGCTGTTCTTCTGCCCCACTGATATCCAACTATGAAGGCAGCTAATAATTGTTGGATGGCCCTGGCCCATCTCTGTCTCTGATGCAGAGCCCTCATCAAAGCCTTCTCCAGACTCCAGGACTGGTCCATATTCTTCCCCAACCTCCTCACTGTCTGTGTCTGCCACCAACTCAGCTGGTCATTGGTAGGCCACAACAGAAGTGTTCAAGAATTTTCACTCAATTTTTAATAACCCATCTTCCTTTCCAGAGTTTCTCCTCAAAGTATTTCAGGAATCTCCCCCTCTTCCATCTTCATTTGGCCCAACTGAAATTTGCTATCTACAGTCTGGCAATTTCATTCTGAGCAGAACCTGGGCATGTACGAAGTGAAAAAGATCTTTGAACTTCATGGCTTCTTGCATGGAGTTGGCAGGTGGGACGAATGGAGGAACCAGAAAGAGAGATTTTTTTAAAAAAAAGTCCAAATGTGTCTGAAATGCTCCGAAATTGGGTGGATTCACATGCAAGGGAAATCAGGATAGGAGGTATGGATCGATCCTAAGCAATAACTACAGGAAAAGCTGAAACAATGCCAGAAAAAGTAGTAGTCGAAATGAGGAGCTGGAAAACAGCCAAGGAAAGAAGGTGGCAGTGGGTGGAGGAGGAAAAAAACCCAGTCAGAATGGCAGACAACTTATCCTGGTTTAGGAAATGAGTCTCAGCAGGGATCGGAAGCATTTAAATCAGTCTCTAGTTTTCTCCTCTTTTTTATTTCCTTTAAATGATGTGCTCAGTTCCTTCCAGCCTCCCTCCCCATCTGCATCCATAATTGAGTTTCATTTTTATCCTCTTAACTCACAAGGGTACAATGAAACGTCATTTTATGCCGAAGATGGTCCTTGGGAATATTTTTCCCAGTTTTCTGGCTTGTTTCTGTCCATCAAAGAGATTGATGATGTTTTGAAGAAAGCAAAGTCCACATTTTGGACAGAGAGGACTGCTGATTTTAAAGAGGGAGTCAAAGAGACCATCTATGTCAAAATTGAACAGCTTTCTCTCAGCAAAGGGGGAGGAATATGACCTCATTTATCTCCAGTCTACAACACAGTCCTTTAAGCAGTTCCAAGAAGGCTCCACACCCATTTGCACCACTCAGGTGACCCCCAAGGACACAGACAAACCTCCAGGTGGCCTCAAAAAAGATGCAAATGACCAGCGGTCTGCAAGGAGTATAAATCTTTCCATTCCCTACCATCCAGTCAAAGCTGAAGAAGCTTCTTGGCTGAGAAGCAAAATGTCTTCAAGGAAAAGCAAGGAAGTCCAGTTGCCTCTTGAAAAAAGCACCTTTGGGGTGGACTATATTTAATGCTGCATATTTTAATGGCGGAAACATTGGATTTTGCACAAAAATGGAAAAATAAAGAGACTCCCTCGGAACAAAAAATAATAAATAAGATACTGATGTGCGCAGAACTGACTCTAGAGCTCAAAGACAAGAGACGGAATATCACGAAATCTGGGACAAATTGTACCGATGGTTAGAAAGGAGGGGAAAAAGGCCGGGACAGAAAAACACAGAGACGTTAAGAATTGGAAAATATGGTATTAAGAAGGTGAGATAAGTAGTAATTGGATATGTATTTGTATGGTTAGTAATTATATAAAAGAAAGGATCAATGGACAGGTAATCTGACTGACTATACATACCTATGTAATGGATATAAAATGTAACCGTTGTAAGATCCAATCACCATATGGAAACTTTTATGCCAGAAATATCGCACTATGTCCAATGTTTTTAATGTTAATCTAATAAAAAAACTTTTTTTAAAAAAAAAGAAAGAAAAAAGCACCTTTGGGCACAACCATGACCTGGATGACTGAGAACCTCTACAGACTTTTAGCTATACAATTTGGAATGAACAACCTTCAAATGGTGGTGGCAGTAGGAACAGATTTCCAGAAAAATTGCAGACTCTAGGAACCATTTGCACTACTCATATGACCCTGAGGATACAGATAAATCTCCAAGTGGCTTCAATGATCCTCTAAAAGAATGCAAATGACCAGCTGTCTGCAAGGACATCCATTCCCCACCATCCAGTCAGAGCTGAAGGAGTATGTTGGATGAGAAGCAAAACATCTTCAAAGAAAGTCCAGGTGCCTCTTGAAAAAGCATCTTGGGGATAAAAGCCATGGGGATAGTTGGACAAAAACTGGTTTTCTGTCTTCTTAAGACCACCTGAAATGATCTCAGTCAATAGCAAGCAATTGCTGTAGTGTGTCCTGTAATTAATAAATGGGACCCCACCTTCAACAAGCATTAACATTTTAAGTTGAATCACTGCCTGTATCCTTAATGGCTTGTCATTATGCAGACCTAACAACCCTCTCTCTGCCTTTTCCCCCAGCTCCTGAAAGGCAGCAGTATCTATAAATGAACGAGTTGGAAGGTGCAGGAGAGTGAAAAACTCACATTGGAAACAGCTCCCTTCCCATCCCTTTATTGCTCTCACATTATTATCCACACAGCCAGTACCTCCTTTAATCAATTTAACATAATATGACCTATGAGTTAATCTTCCCTAATGAGAAGGCCACCTTCACTCCATTAAGGAATAGATATATCATCCACTTTCCATCTTCCAGATGAAGAAGGCAATTATGAAGGGAGCCTGGAAAGCTAACAGAAGAGAAAAGATGTGACTGGAAGAAGATGCTCAAAAGAAAGAAGAAAATGATATGCAAAGCGAAGTCTTAGGATGCGCAGAGGACATGCGAAGTCTCTTCCAAATTGACTTGACCAACTCAGGCTGAGCCAATGTGCAGACCAGGGCTTTAATAGCCTGTGGATTTCACGTTGCCCAAACATTTCACTGAAAATTGGCCCTATATATTTCCCAAACGTTGCATTAGAAAAGTACATAGAATTACAGATAAAATTATGACTGCTTTGTTGACTTAAATTTGGTTGCCACAGTATAAAACATATGTTGAGAGCCTAGAACAGGGGTGTCAAATTCACATTGTCACAGCGGCGTCACGGGACATATCAGGATTTCCCCCCCTTTCATTAAACCGGGGGTGGACATGGCCAGCATGTCCATGTCAGGGTTCCAAATATCATCCAAAATTAAATCAGAGTCCAAGGCAAAATATTCCTCAAAGTTCCAATTTATTAAGAGAGACACATTGGCACATCTGTGAAAACCCGAATCTGAAAGCTTCCCCGCTTTTCCCACCCAGTTGAAAGTTCATGATCTTGCCCCCACACCCACAAGTTCCAGTTCCGGTCAGGCTCAGAGGTGTAGAGAGCAAAAGATGACCTTGGATTCTAGAAAGGAATTTTATTTTGACAACAACACATTCTACTCCTTAATATTCCCCCTCCCAATTCCCCACTAATGAAACAGCATAGTAAAATAAGAGAGAGTGTGGCAGGCCAAAGATTCTAAAAGGAACCGGCTGCAAGCCTGACAGTCCGTCAGTTTGACACCCCTGTCATAGAAAGAGTGCAGAGAAGAGCAACAAAGATTATTAGGGGGCTGCAGGCTAAAACACACAAAGAACTGTTACAGGAACTGGGGTACATCTAGTCTACTGAAAAGAAGGACTGGGGGTGACATGATAGCATTGTTCCAATATTTGAGGGGTTGCCACAAAGAAGATGGGATCAACCTATTTTCCAAAGCTCCTGAAAGGCAGGATAAGAAGCAAGGGATGGAAACTAATCAAGGAGAGAAGCAACCTAGAACTCAGGTGGAATTTCCAGACAGTTAGAACAATCAACCAGTGGAACAGCTTGCCTATAGAAGTTGTAGGTGCTCCAACCCTGGAGGTTTTTAAAAAAGAGTTTGGACAACCATTTGTCTGAAATGTTATAGGGTTTCCAGTTTGAGCAGGGAGTTACCAGGACCTTAGAACACAACCAAGGCAGTGGTGGGTTGCCAATTTTTTTACTACCGGTTCAGGCATGCTCCTGCATGCACGTGATGCTTCTGTGCATGCAGAAGCATCTGGGCAGGTGGGCGGAGCCTCCCACCACCGCTACTACCGGTTCGCCCAAACCAGGCTGAACCAGGAGCAACCCACTTCTGCTCCAAGGTCCCTTCCAACTCTGTTATTGTGTTATTCTGAATGCAGATGTGTAAGAAATAAACATGAATGAAGGGATGGAAAAGGCAAGTGAAAAGAACAAGACACTCAGAGAGCTAGTTACATGGGGACATTATGTCATTCTTTTCTACAATAAGGAATATCTAATTATAGAATAGGGTACAGCTTTCCACAAGGCTAGAAATTATATAGGTTTTTATTCAATAAATATGTGTATGGAATGTCACCTATTTCCAAGTAAACTATTTTTGGTTTTCCATGGAGTTGTGATGGACAGGAGCTACTTTCGATCCTGTCACACTGATGACAAAATAACAGAGTTGGAAGGGACCTTCAAGGTCTTCTAATCCAATCCCTTGCTCATGCAGGAGACCTTATACCAGGGGTATCAAACTCAAGGCCTGGAAATATCAAAGGGCTGGCCTGCAGTGCCTCTGTTGGCCAAAACGGGCCACATGCAGCCCATCTGCAGCCCTTTTTTTGCCTCCCCGGCCTCCTGCAACACACTACCAGGCAAAGTGGGCCACATGGGGGGCCTCCATGCATCCTGTTTTTGGCCAGCCGAGTGCTGCTGGAGGCTGGAGAGGCCCAAAATAGGGCACAGGGGGCCATGTCATCACCCCATACCCCATTTTGGCCAGCAGGATGCTGCAGGATGCATCCATCCCATAACCCCACCCTCTCCCCCCCACTGGGCCCATGAAGGAGAACTTCAATGCTGATCCAGCCTTCGAAGAAATCCAGTTTGACATCCCTGCCCTATACCATTCTGGACAATCTCTTCTTGAAAACCTCCAGTGGTGGAGCACCCACGGCTTCTGAAGTCTGTAAATGTTTTCTGCAGGAAAAAGGCCATCCAAACCATTTCCCAAAACACAAATAGGAAAAAATGCAAAATTAAAACCAATTCTTCCTATAAAAGCAGAAAGGGCATCAGCTTGTGTAGAGAGAGACGCCACTCTGGATCACTTTTTTTAAATGCCAACCAGTTGCACGCCCATTGTACTTTAATCCACCGATAGTGCCTCTGTTAAATCACAAATTCCTTTGGCTATTCCTTTGGCTATGGGATGACATCTGGTTTTGTTTAACGTCGCTCCATTACGCTAACCACATTTTGGAACAATCAATGGTTCCCTGGTGGAAATTCGACTGAGAGTTTTTGGGTGGGGGTGTGATTTATGACAGGTCCATATCGGGATCCGATGAGCCATTTAGAAGACGTTTGTTTGAGTGCTGAGGAAATATGAACATTACAGAATGGCTTTAAAGTATAAAAGCAAAGGAACAAAAACATTACTCCCCATTGTTGAGTGAGAAATGAAATACACAGGGGCACATACTTAGGAATGAAAGGAGGAGGATTGGAAAAGAATGCAAAGATCTCCTTCTTTAGTATTGTCCATTCAATATGTCCTACAGTAGGGGTGTCAAACTCAAGGTGCAGTGCTTAAATCTGGCCCATAGGGCCAGCCTGGAAATACCAAAGGATCAGCCCATGATGACTCTATCAACCAAAATGGGCCAGCCTGTTTTCAGCCTTCACGGCTTCCTACAGCACTCTGCCAGCCAAAAACGAGCTGGGGATGGCTCCATATGGTCCACTTTTGGCAAAGTGCTACTGGAGGCTGGGGAGGCCAAAAACGAGGCAGAGGGGGCCGTGCGCAGCCCCCTGTGCCCCATTTTGATGGCAGCATGCTGCAGGAGGAGTCCGTCCCAGAGATGGGTCCTACCAGTTCAGATCGGTTCAGCTGAATAGGTAGTAACTTGGCCTGCCACGCCCCTGAACCAATTCTCTTGGCAGTGCCATAGGGACAATCATCTTGTTTTTTGTATTTTTTTTAGTACTGCACATTTTTTTAGTAATGTGCATGCACGCTTAGCATGCATCAAACGTGTACGATTGCACAGGGCATCCCTGAGTAAACTGGCTGTAGCAGTAGCCGGAACCTACCCCTGGTCCATCCCATCTCCCTCCCACCGCTCCCCCTGGTCCATCCCATCTCCCTCCCACTGCTCCCCCAGCCCACGGGGTTACATGGGGAGATGATGTCTCTCCATGCTGGTCCGTCCCTCAAAGAAATACGGTTTGACACCCTTGTCCTATGCTATTATGCACATTTCTCTGTTCAAACACAGCCAAAAAGAGTTTTCTTTTCCCAAATAGCTCGGCAGATTTATGGTTTCAGACCCCACATGCCATCACGAAGCCTCTGTCCGTTAGGAATGCCAAATATCTGAAACATTTCTGAAGCCATATTTCTGAGGCATTATGCCTCCGAAAAGCATGTGCTGTTCTGTACTCAAATTCCTGGTCCAGAACAAGAAAGATATGGCTGCCAAGGTACTTTGAAGCCAGGAGGCGAGAATTTAACAGGGTGGATATTTGGTCATTTAGAAACAGGTCAAAAGAGATGGATGACAGAGAGATGATTTAACTACTCCATCTACTGGCAAATGGCTAAATGGAGTCTGCAGATAGAAGATGGGGCACTGGGTACAAGGACCTATGCCCGAAGAGAATGTTCTCAGAGTTTCTTCCACACTTATCCTGGTTTGTTTTTGCTTCTCCTCCCACAATGCACAGACAGATGGTTCTGGATTTAACTGGATCCATTTGGGCAGCTCAGGTTAAAAAAAAAAACTCTGATACAGCAAGCAGGACAATTTGCTATGGTTATAGCTGTACACTTTGTACGTACCTGGAATTAGAAAACATCTTGTAAATTATTTCTTCTTCTATGCAGTTTTCTTGACAACAATATTCCTGAACTGATTTACAGGTTCTCCTTCCCCTTCCACTTCCCCTTCTTATCCATCATTTCCTTCTCCTTCTTCTTCCCTTTCTTGTCCACTACTTCTCCTCCTCCTCCTTCTCCTTCTCCTCCATCGCCTTCTCCTCTTCCTCCTTGTCCTTCTCCTCCTTCCCCTTCTTGTCCACTACTTCTCCTTCCCTTCTTCCTCCTTCTCCTTCTCCCCCATCTCCTTCTCCTCTTCCTCCTTGTCCTCCTCCTCCTTCCCCTTCTTGTCCACCACTTCTCCTTCTCTTCTCTTTCCCCTTCTCCTCCTCCTTCATCTCCTCTTCCTCCTTGTCCTCCTCCTCCTTCCCCTTCTTGTCCACCACTTCTCCTTCCCTTCCCCTTCTTGTCCACCATTTCTTCTTCTTCTTCCTCCTCCTCCTCCTCCTCCTTCTCTTTCCCTTTCTTGTCCACCTCTTCTCCTTCTCCTCCTCCTTTGTTCAAGCCAACAGTTATGCATATTGATTCTTCTATTCAAAAAACCTTCTTCCTTCCTGCTGTACTCTTTTTGCAAAGGTGATAGGAGAGATTGTGGAGGAATTACATGATAGACCAGTCCTTGAGTCCCAAAGTTTGTGGCTGCATCAACTGCTGTTCTTAGGAGATTTGAAGTGATGTTTTGAACTTATCATAAGGCTGCTCAGTTTTCAAAAAAATATTTCTGGTTATTATATAAATTATATTTGAATAATGGTTGGCATGATAGTTGTCTTCCAGTCCTTGTGGGTCTTTCACAGAAAGAAGAGGCTCAATGTACCATATTTTTCAGAATATCAGGCACACTTCCCCCCATAAAAGAGGCTGAAAATTTGAGTGCATCTTATACATTGAATGTAGTCCTGCCCACCTTTGGCCTCTTCCTCCCAACAATTTGCCTCCTTGCAGCAAACAGCAAACAGCCTGTTTCAGCTTCAGCATAGCTTGATTAGCACAAGCAGCTGATTGTCAGTTGGATTGGCCTCCCAACCATCAGCTGTTTCATGCTGCAGGGATTGCCATTGCCTATTCCTGCCTCCATTCCGATCCCCGCCACCCGGAATGGCCAAAAATGGGGTGTGTGGAGGCAGCAATAGGCTATGGCAATCCCTGCAGCCTGAAACAGCTGATCATCAGGTGGTTGATCCAACCTACAATCAGCTGCTTGTGCTAATCAGGCTGTGCTGAAATTGGAACTGAAACACACTGTTTGCAATATTCTCCAAAGTCCCTGAAGGCAGGGCAAAAAGCAATGGGTGGAAGCTCATCAGAGGGAGACCCAACCTAGAAATAAGAAGGCATCTCCTGACAGTGAGAACAATTAATCAATGAAAAAGCTCCCTCCTAGAGTTGTGGGTGGTGGTCTTCAAGAAAGGATTGGACAGCCATTTGTCTGGGATGGTATAAATTCTCCTGCCTGGTGCCTATGGAGATTCTCAGTCAACCAGGTCTTGGTTGTTCCAATGGTGCTTTTTCAAAAGGCAACTGGATTTTCTTTGGTTTTGCTTGAAGACGTTTCATTTCTCAACCAAGAAAAATTCACTGAAGAAGCATCTTGGAAGAGAAGCAAAACTTCTTCAAGGAAAAACAAAGAAACAGCACCTTTGAGGTTTCCTGCCTTGGACAGGGGGTTGTACTAGAAGACCTCCAATGTTCCTTCCAGCTCTGGGATATTATGTTCTACTGTATGTTCCAATGGACTTACATGTCAACTGTTCAATTAGTGAACCCAAAACAAGGAAACACTCTCGGCAGAATTGAATTCCCAAAAATAAAACCTATTGTTGGAAGTTTTGAAGCCCACCCCTGGACATTACATTTGTGTGGCTGAAATTTTCTGGGTTCCCTTCTGTTTCCTCATTTAATCAGAAGTCTTTGTAGTCTTTTGAGACTTCTGTTCTGAGTACTTGCCTAGATTTTCAACAGTGAAACTAAGTGAAATTAAAAAATTATAAAGGAGGGGAGATCTTGAAGGCTGCAGTCTATGCCAAGATGGTGGGCTGAGTGCAAGGCAATTATGTTTACTTTTTCCTGCTAATCTTGTACAGTTGCCAGCTGTGATATGATTTGAGTCAAGAGGTTTTGCCTGCCACTAATCATTAAACACACTGGTATCTTAATGGCCTTTGTGTTGCTATAAAGGCATTGCTTTGGAATAGGGAGGCCCTTTAATTATTACCTATCAAAATGTGCCTCCATGCAGATATATTTTCCTGAAGTTCTTACCACTTTCACTTCTACTTTTAAAATTATGTGAAACGTAAATATTATATCTGATGTATGCCAGTTGAACATGTCCAATGAAAGGGAGATCATAATTTGTCTGGAAAATTCCTCCCATTAGTTAAAGCATTCTTAGGAAGCTTCTTCTAACATTCAGCCACAATGGACCTCTCAGTGACTTAAATCAATTATTCTATGTCGTGCACTCTAGAACATAACAGAACAAGTCCTGACCTTCTGTGTGATATCCTGTGAAGTATTTAAAAGGTGTTCTTCTCTTATCTTAGTGTTTTGATCTCAAAGCTGAATACTATAGATGCTTTCTAAATTTCTTGGGAGGGTGCTTTATGTCTAATCCTCTAGTAATCTTATTTACACTTCTCTGGACTTAAAAGAAGAGGGGATCAAACTATTTTCCAAAGCACCAAAAAGCAAGACTGGAAACTCACCAAGGAGAGAAGCAACCTAGAACTAAGGAGAAATTTCCTAATGGTGGGAGCAATCAACCACTGGTATAGAGGTCTTCAGATCTTGTGGGTGCTCCACTTTCAAAAAGACACTGGACAACCATTTATCTGAAATGGTGCAGGTTCTCAAGCAGCGGGTGGACTAGAAGACTTCCAAGGTCTTTCCAACTCTATTATTTTATGTTCCATATTCTATTTCAGTTTCTCTTAATCTTTATTAAAGTGTTGTGACCCCAGCTGGCCATCAGTGTGACATGATCTAATGTAGCTCTCGTTCATCACAACTCCATGGAAAACCAAAAATTGCATTTGCATTTGCAATTCGTTTATTTTATTTGTTTATTTATTCATTTTGTTTGTCACCCATCTCACCACGAACAAGAAATGCTACTTTAGATGTGCAGAATAGAGAATAACAGAGTTGGAATGGACCTTGGAGGTCTTCTAGTCCAATCCCCTGTTTAGTGTAGGAAACTCTACACCACTTCAGAAAAAAGGTTATCCAATCTCATCTTTAAAACTTCCAGTGTTGGAGCATTCAGGACTTCTGGAGGCAAGTTGTTCCACTGATTAATTGTTCTCACTGTCAGGAAATTTCTCCTTAGTTTTATATTGCTTCTCTCCTTCATTAGTTTCCACCCATTGTTTCTTGTCCTTCCCTCAGGTGCTTTGGAGAATAGCTTGACTCCCTCTTCTTTGTGGCAACCCTACGATATTGGAAGACTGCTATCATGTCTCCCCTAGTCCTTCTTTTCATTAAACTAGACATACCAAATTCCAGTAATCATTCTTTATATGTTTTAGCCTCCAGTCCCCCTAATCCTCTTTGTTGCTCTTCTCTGCACTCTTTCTGGAGTCTCCACATCTTTTTTACATCGTGGCAAGTATGTTCATGTTCTTATTCTCTACATTTCTTGATCTACACTCACATATTTCAGCCTATCTATTTTTTTTAAACAAGCCATTTTATTCCTCTGGGTTCCTCCTCAGAAGAAAAGGAGGTGATGCCAGGAGACTTGGACAAGGACCCACATTTGGGGGCAACATGGAGTGGCAATCCTGAGATGTCTTTTTGATATCTCTGATTCTTTCACAATCCTAAATAGCAGTATTAAATGGCAGAATAATCAGGATTCTTAGGAGAAAAAGTGCATGGAGGGGGTAAAGTGATGGTTGGATGGTTGCTTGTCAGAAGTTCGCAAAAGGGGATAACATGACCCCTGGGATGCTGCAATGGTCATAAGTACATGCCAAGTATCTGGATTTTTATCATGTGACCCTGGAAATGCTGCAACCATCTTAAGTGTGAAAATCATTATGTCACTTTTTCAATGTCATTCTAACTTCAAACAGTCACTAAATGAACTGTTGTAAGTTGAGGACTACCTGTAATTCATTGGTTCTAGTATTTCTGTAAAAGTGATCCTTTGACTTTCAAATGTCTCCTTAAGAGAATAACAGAGTTGGAAGGGACCTTGGAGGTCTTCTAGTCCAATCCCCTGCTTAGGTAGGAAACCCTACACCACTTCAGACAAATGGTTATCCAACATCTTCTTAAAAACTCCCATCGTTGGAGCATTTGCAACTTCTGGAGGCAAGTTGTTCCACTGATTAATTGTTTTCACTGTCAGGAAATTTCTCCTTGGTTCTAGGTTGCTTCTCTTCTTGATTAGTTTCCACCCATTGCTTCTTGTCCTGCCCTCTGGTGCTTTGAGGAATAGCTTGACTCCCTCTTCTTTGTGGCAACCCCTGAGATATTGGAAGACTGCTATCATGTCAGAAACCTTCTCTGTCTCTGAGATATAGCAAGAAGGTGCATTTGGTAAAGTATATTTGGAAATGATCCTTGAAAAGGTTAATAAAGGAAGATGCCATATAAAGAGGCAGACAGAGTCCAGACACAATCACACGCCACCCATTCAGTTATTAACTTACCTCTTCAGATATAGTTGGATGAGCATTTTGGCTCAACCAATTAAAATATATCCTAAATGGCTTCAATCAGAGGTTTTTTTTTCATCACTGTACCTCTTGGGAATGAAGCATTGGTTGATCTTTGAGTATGGCATGCAAAACTGTATCCGGGGATAGAATGTTCTTCAAAATACATCCTGGGTAATCTTAAATGTCTTCATGGATTCCTCACTGAAAATGTTACCACTGTCAGACATTATGAATCATCGTCTCGTGGAACAGAGGAAGTGAGCTGAATAGTTCATGGAAGACACACAAAATGGTTTTAAAAAATGTTGCTTATTGACTATAGAAATAAAGTCAGTTGCCTTTGAAAGCATCTTTTTTCAACGTAAAAATCTCTCTGTCTCTGTCTGTCTGTCTGTCTGTCTCTCTCTCTCCCTCCCTCCCTCTCCCTCTCCCTCCTTCCCTTTCTCTTTCTCTCTCTCCCTCCCTTTCTCTCTCCCTCCCTCCCTTTCTCCCTCCCTTTCCCTCTCTTTCCCTCTCTCTTTTTCTTTCTGTATGTGTCTCTCTGTCCTTTCTTCCTCCCTCCCTCTTTCTCTCTTTCCCTCTCTCCCTCTCTTTCTCTCTCTTTCCTCTTTTCTCTCTCTCTCTTTTTCTCTCTCGCTCTCTTCTCTCTCTCTCCATCCTTCTCTCCCTTTCTCCTTCTTTCCCTTTCTCCTTCTCCTTCTCCTTGCCTCTCCCTCTTCTTTCTCCCCCCCTCCTTCTGTTTTTCTCTCCCTCTTTCTCTCTCCCCCCTCCATCCTTCTCTCTTCCCCTCTCCCTTTTTCTTTCTCTCTTTCACTCTCCCTCCTTCTCCCTTTCTCTCCCCTTCCCCTCCTCTCTGTGTCTGTCTGTCTTTCTATGTCAGTGTGTGTGTCTTTTATGGGGAAAAATTGAAGGTGAAGTTTCAATCCGCTGGTCTCAAAGGTGCATTTTCAAAAGGCAATTGGATTTTCTGTTTCTCCCTAAAGACATTTTGCTTCTCATCCAAGAAGCTTCATCTGTTCTAGCAGAATGGTGGAGGGGAATGAAAGGATTAGTCCTGAAGCAAAAGACCTTCAAGGTAAAAGCAAGAAAATAAAACTGAATTTGACGATATATGCTACATATAGAAATTAGAAATAACAAATGGAAAATGAAATGATAAAGTTGGTATATTTCTTTCTGGAAAGGCGAAAAATGATTTTGTTTTATGTGTAAGAAAAATTTAAATTTAAGATGGCAATATGGGAAGAAAATATGGGGCCGAAATTGGAAATGATAATGTGATGTGAATTAATTATGTATAAGAGATAATGTAAAAGGGGGGGGGGACTCGGACAATACTTTGATTGTAAAGAAGTTTTAAAATTTGTAACAAAAAATAAAAAAACTTTATTGCAGGAAAAAAGAGTAAAAGCAAGAAAGTACAGCTGCCTTTTGGAAAAGCACCTTTGAGACCCATGACCTCAATGACTGAAAATCTTTGTAGACATTTCAATTCTCTTTTTAACTTTGCAGTGAGATCTGAGGCTGATTTACCAGCGGGGTAGGGAAAGATGGGAATAGATTCAAGGCAACATTATTTGCAAGCAATATGTGCACCTGCACATATCTTTGAGAACACATGTATGTATAGTTGCATTCTATAGCCATAGTGGTGCAATGATTAAAATGCAGTATTGCAGGCAAACTCTGCCCACTACCAGAGGTTTGAACCTCACTAGCTCAAGTTTGATTCAGCCCTCCCTCCTTCCAAGGTCAGTAAAAGGAGGACCCAGATTGTTTGGGGGTAATAGGCTGACTCTGTAAACCGCTTAGACAGAGCTGTGAAACACTGTGAAGTGGTATATAAGTTTAAGTGCTATTGCTATTATTTTTCCCAGTGTGCTGTACTGTGCAAAGCTAAGGTGAGATGCAACACAACTTGTAAGGTATCTTTGTTTCTTTTCTTAAAAAAACTTTGGGCGAAACACCAGCCTCTTATGGAAATTGTTAGCACTATTTTGTTGTCTTTGTGTATGTGTGTTTATGTGTATGTGTGAGCCTGTTTATACTCTATGCTCTTTTGTTCGAAGTGGAGTTCCCTGTTTCCTTTTATAGTTAAGCAGTAAAGCAGTAAAGCACATGGTGACTGTACTCTTTGTTTTCTCTGTGGTGCTATATATAAACAAAATTTCTAACGGAGACAGAGGGGGGATTAGGGTTGTGCAGTACTTTGGGTTGAAATAGAAATGGTACTTCAGAGTGCCTAGAGTTTTAAACACAAAACCATCTACAACTCTTCAAGCCTGCATATACTCTATGCTCTTTTGTTCGAAGTGGAGTTTCCTGTTTCCTTTTATAGTTAAGCAATAAAGCAGTAAAGCACATGGTGACTGTACTCTTTATTTTCTCTGTGGTGCTATATATAAACAAAATTTCTAACAGAGACAGAGGGGGGATTAGGGTTGTGCAGTACTTTGGGTTGAAAAAGAAATGGTACTTCAGAGTGCCTAGAGTTTTAAACACAAAACCATCTACAACTCTTCAAGCCTGCATATACTCTATGCTCTTTTGTTCTAAGTGGAGTTCCCTGTTTCCTTTTATAGTTAAGCAGTAAAGCACATAGTGACTGTACTCTTTATTTTCTCTGTGGTGCTATATATAAATAAAATTTCTAACGGAGACAGAGGGGGGATTAGGGTTGAGCAGTACTTTGGATTGAAAAAGAAATGGTACTTCGGAGTGCCTAGAATTTTAAACACAAAACCATCTACAACTCTTCAAGGCTGCATCTTTTTCCACGATTCCACTAGGGCTGAGGAAGATAATACAGTACTATTTTCCCCTTTTTATGATCTTTTTTATTACGGTGAAGTTGCGGTGACTGAATAGAGTTCAGTGGTTACTGGCCAGATGCCCTTCCTGATGCTTATGCGGTGTTCACAGCAGATAGAGAAACATCAGTTGCTGCCTATGATGGAACTCTCAGCCTCCCAAAAACAAAAACATCAAATTCTTCTGAGTAATGCTCAGCTTACATTGAATATAAAAACATGCAGAAATGAAATCCCTACTGATCAGTTAAAAGTACCATTGAATTATCTACATGAAGTTAGAAACTGACACATAACTGGAATCAATAGCTGCCACTAAGATAACTATAGTACTGTATTTTTACTACCTAAAACAAAACAAAAAGAAATAAACTCCTTTATCTGTGTTTCCTTTCCCCTTTTTCGTTCCACACTTTGGAGATGGGCACCCTTCTCAGCCCCCTTCCCTGAGGGGCCGCTCGGCCGCTCTTACCTCTGCCTCAAGGTTTTTGCTGCTGGAGCAGGCGGGAGAAAGCCGAGGCAGCTGGGCGAGTCTAGTCTAGGTGAGTGAGGAGGAGATTGGTGAAGGAAGGCAGTTGAGGTAGAGAGCTGGGCCATGGCCTCCCCATAGTAGGCTGCACCGGAAGGCAGGCAAGTGGGCTGGGCCATTTGGGAGGAATCTAGGCTGGAATTTGGGCCTTGCTCGTAAGTTCACCCAGGCAGATCACAGCCACTGCGTGGGATGTAGCCATGGCAGCGAAGGCTGTTTCCTTTCATGTGTGTGTTTGTATGTGTGTGTGAGAGAGGGGGGGGAGATATGATAGATGATGATAGACAGACTGATCTACCTATCATCCATATATATCTACCTATTTATCAACCTAACCACCCATCCACCCACCCACCCACCCACCCATCCATCCATCCATCCATCCATCTATCATCATCATCATCTCTACCTACCTACAGTATCTATCTATCTATCTATCTATCTATCTATCTATCTATCTATCTATTTCTTTATATGTGTGTGTGTGTGTGTGTTGTATTTACCAGGGGTTGTGACTTTATATATATATATATATATATATATATATATATATATATATATATGTTGTATTTGTGCTGATATATATATATATATATATATATATATATATATATATATATATATATATATATATATATAATCTCTACCTACCGACCTACAGTATGTATCTACATCTATCTATCTACCTATCTATCTACCTATCTATCTATCTATCTCTATCTATCTATCTATCATCTATCATCTATCATCTGTCTACCACATCTATCTATCCTGTTTAAAATTCCACTCAGTAACAGTCCAATCTGAGACCATCAGCCAGAGCTGAAATGAGGCAGGCAGAAGGAAGGGGGAATAGCTTTCCCACAACCATAATTAGTTCTTCCATGCCCTCAGCAGCCTCTGAATTTTGCATTCCAACCTCATACTCCTCACCACCACCACCACCCCTTGGAAATGCTATCAGGCACATTCAAAATAATCTCATGGGAAATTCTTGATCCAATTCATTTAAAGAGACATCTGTGCATAGAAATAACCTTTTGCTTGCATAGCCAAAGCAGATACAATCCATGCTGCAGCAATCATTGGGGTGCTTCCAAACTCCCAATTTGGAATTAATTTTGATCTATGGTGGATCCAATGTACTAGTTTCCCTAGATAGATAGATGATACATTAGATAAATAGATAGATAGATGATAGATAGATAGATAGATAGATAGATAGATAGATAGATAGATAGATGATAGATGGATGGATAGATGGATAGATAGATGATGGATGGATGGATGGATGGATGGATGGATGATAGATGATAGATGATAGATGATAGATGATAGATGATAGATGATAGATGATAGATGATAGATGATAGATGATAGATGATAGATGATAGATGATAGATGATAGATGATAGATGATAGATGATAGATGATAGATGATAGATGATAGATGGGTGGGTGGGTGGGTGGGTGGGTGGGTGGGTGGATGGATGGATAGATAGATAGATAGATAGATAGATAGATAGATAGATAGATAGATAGATAGATAGATGGTAGATGATAGTTAGTTGGATGGATGGATGGGTAAGGTAGGTAGATAGATGATAGATAGATAGATAGATAGATAGATAGATAGATAGATAGATAGATAGATAGATAGATAGAAAGCTAGATACTGAGATAGCAAGACAGAGTGATAGATATACAGACAGACAGATATGGTAGGGAGGGAGGGAGAGAGAGAGAGAGAATATAGATGGTATATATATCTCTCCCTCCCTCCCTCCCTCCCCCCTTCTCTTCCTGATGAAATGAGATGCAGAAACTATCAGATAAAAGAGGCAGGATCCCTCCAGTGGCTTAACAGTTGGAGGAAGAAACTTAGGAAGGATCCATCCTGATGGATCAAGCAGTTGAAAGTGGCGGCCATAGCTTTGTACCTTCAGATTTGCAAGATTCAGTTAAAGTAGCCTTACAATAAAATAGAATTCATTCATTTAGTCATGTTTTCATTCATTTAATGTAATGTGATGATATAGATAGAGAGATAAGAAATAGAGAGATGATAGACAGACAGACAGACAGAGAGTGAGTAAGTGAGATAACAAGACAGAGAAATACAGAGATAGTCTTAGTGATAGAGAGATAAGAGAGAGAGGTGATAGAGAGAGATGATAGAGAGTCATAGAGACAAAGAGAGAGAGAGGTGATAGCTAAAGAGATAGAGGGTTAAGAGATAGAGACACAGAGAGACAGAGAGTAAAATATCGAGGTGGAAAGGAGTTAGTGAGATACAGAGAGAGAAAGAGAGAGAGAGAAAGGGATAAAGACTTACAAGAGAGAAGTTACCCTGGGCTATATATTCTATATGGAATGTAAGTGGTTATTTATCTGAAATGTGTATTTTAATTAATTATTAGGGGCCTTGCTGTAAATAGTCTACACCTTTCCTTGCTAGCAGCAATAATTATAAATATAGTGGTAATAATGATGAATCTGACATATCTAACCATCCCCCCTTGATCACTAGTTACTAAGGGTAGTCAAAAAAAAATGTTGATAAAATGGAATAGGATGGAATCCAGAGCAGAGGCATTAACTGAACCTGGAATAAAATAAGGTGACGGACATAGGGTGAAACATTCACCTGCATGTGAACTTAGAGGATCAGTACAGAAATGTTTGAAGAAAAGCAAAGGGTATAAATAATTGGAATCTTACTGTGAAGTGAGCTAGGCAGATAGCACACATTTTAAAATTCCGCTTTCGCAGAGAACAGTGTTATTTCAGAGCTACTTACTAATATTTAAATGTACCTGTCCCATCAGATCTGGCAGGGGAGGTTTGTTGTGGGTCACACACGGCCCGGTTGCAAATAGGCCATGGCCCAGTAGTCAGCTGGGGCTCCAAGGATGGGGACCTCTGATGTTTAACATTCTAATTTTAATCCATTTGCAATCTAGTGTTGTGGCCCACCAGTGGCCAGTGGAGCTGGTGGCAGACTCAGAAAGTGGGGAGGTTGGGGAGGAACATGGGCCAGTCCTGGAGTCTGGGGAAGGCTCTGATGAGGGCTCTGTGTCAGAGGCAGAAATGGGGCCAGGGCTGTCTGACAGTTATCAGCTTTCTTCGGATTTGGAGATCAGTGGGGCAGAGGAACAGCTGGAGCCTGTTCCCGATGTGTGCACAAGCTCAGAGTTGTCAGGAGAAGGGAACAGTTAAGGAACAAGAGCCGACTCGGGAGTGAAGGCACAAGTGGACGGTGAATGGCCCCTCCCATAGGGAATAAAGAGGAGCGAAAAGGAAGTGGAGTTTGCAGGAGACAATTAGTTTGCTGAATTAGTGTGAAGATTTGTTCGTGACTCTCAGAGACTCCTTGCCAAGTATTTTCTTGTACAACGTTGTGCTTGGAAGATATCAGCCTGGCAGCTCTCCAAGCCTGATAAGGTCTGTGGTTATAAATTCACCCTTGAAAGACTGTTTGCTGGGACTTTGCTGGATGTGAATGAGAGGAATTCACATTAGCTT
This sequence comes from Thamnophis elegans, assembly GCF_009769535.1. Lineage (NCBI taxonomy): Eukaryota > Metazoa > Chordata > Lepidosauria > Squamata > Natricidae > Thamnophis > Thamnophis elegans. Next base: position 15,112,842 of record NC_045555.1, on the reverse strand, counting down.
AATAAAAAGGGGTTTTGTCAGGACAAGGAGTCTGCTTCGTGATTTGGTGAAACCTCAGTCAGAATGTCTTGTTCTTGCTTATGTTGAATTAATTTAATGATTTTAAGAGTATTTTTTTATGATAGGGTTTAATTGTTGGTTTTTATTGTTTCTTACCTTGAGTGAGATGGGCGGACATATAAATTTGACAAATAAACAATACATTAAAGGAGAATATTTGTGGTTAGGGATTAAAATGAGGGGTCGTTGGTGCTCTCTTAGCTTGGTTGTAGGTGCTGATCATAGTAAGCTAGTTTGGTAATGAAATGTCTGCAAGGATCAGAGAGCATCACATTCCATGATTTCAGAACTGTTTCCATATGGAAGCAAAGAATTTTCATCTCAGTTCGTTCCTCAGCTAATCTTTTCTGCAATAGATTGTTTCATGACATCAAAATTAGGTGCCTGATGGTGGTCTCAGGGAGGTCCATGCACAAAATGATGACAGGCAATGTAATTAGTTGGATCAAATGAAAGATTTTGCCAGTGACTCCGATAGGAAGGATGAATGTCACTTTACATTCTCTTTCTCCATTCCTCTGGGTGGAATAAGATTGTTTTGAGCTGAAAGTCAAAATGGGGAGGGGGGGTGGCGATATTCAATGAAACCCTTATTCAGAGAATTCATATGGGATTGCACAAGTGACTCATTCTCTTAATAAAAAAAAAAGTTAGGGAAAGAAAACATTCCAAAATGGCTAAGAAAAAAATGTAACTGTTTTCTACTTTGCTGCACATATTTTTTTCCCTCCAGCTTTGCTTTGGGAAGATCAAAAAGGATTTATGTTAGTCTTCATCTTTCCACCCATCTCGTCTCTCTCTTCCTTTCTCTGTCAACAAACAAATGCTTGAACACTTGTCCCAACAATGAACATTCCTTCTCCTCAAAAATTTTATTCAAGAAAATTCCTCCCTCACCCCCTCCCTCTCTCTTTCATCCTCTCCCTCTCTTTTTTGTCCTCTCCCTCAATCTTTCCCTCTCCCTCACCCTCTCCTCTCTCTCTCATCCTCTCCCTCACCCTCTCTTTTATCCTCACCCCCGCCCTCTCCTTCTCCCTCACCCTCTCCTTCTCCCCCAACTCTCTCCCTCATCCTCTCCCAACTCTCCCCCTCTCTCTCCCTCCCTCCTAATTTGTCTACCCATAAGATTCCTCATTTTGGCAGCCATAACTTTTTATGTGCAGGTTTTATAATATTGGATGCATTTCTCAGAGAAAAATGTCAATACCAGATTAAGAAGGATTCTGTTACAATGAATTATGCACTGGATTTTATTCATTTTTTTCTGTTTCCTCCCACATTGTCATGTTCCTGCATCAGGAGACGACAGGCAAACTTGAACATTTCCACCTGTTCCACCCCCCAAGATCTATTGTAGCTTGTTCTTTTTGTTGGGCTAATCTTCTCTTTTTCTTACAAGACTACGGAAGTAGGTATAACTTCTTTCTTCTGAGATGTTCTCCTGACTTTCTAGCTTTGATTGCAGCCCAGAAATGTTCCACTTGGATGGGACACAAGCAGTGGTGGGTTCCAACAGCTGCTATAGCCAGTTCACTCAGGTATGTTTCACACATGCGCTTGATGCGCTCTGCGTGAGCATCCACAGTAGAACAAAAACCGCTCCGCGCATGCGCAGAAGCCAAAAACAAGATGGCGGCTCATATGGTTCTGCCCAGAGAACTGGTTCAGGGGCGCTGCCGGTTCCAGCGACCCACGCCACCAAGTTCAAACCAGTAGGAACCCACCACTGGACACAAGCATTAAACAGGTCCTGTTCTTCCTAGCTTCTTCAAAATCAACTCTTGTAAGTCTTTTCAGGAACAATATAAGCAAATAACATTGTTCTTCCTTATTCAAATAAACAATCAGTGCCTTTCAGACCAGTGGTTGGTTCCTACCGGTTTGGACCAGTTCAGTCAAACTGGTAATGGTTTGGCAGCCTGTGTCGCTGGAACCCAGGCCTGCCAGGCCCCCGAACCAGTTCCCTGTTCGGCGCTGTTGGTGCTGCCATTTTGTTTTTCAGTTCTGCAGATGCGCAGAACAATTTTAATTGCACTGTGCATGCGCAAACATGCAAAGGACGCACATGAGCGAACTGGCAGTAGTGCCTGCCAGAACCCACCCCTGCATCAGGCTATCATGCCATCAAATCTGTCCCACTTTACTTTGGCAAGATTCATGGGTGAAATGAAATACTTTGTACTACCTGATGTTGCTCCAAAATTATTTGCAGAATGTAACTCATAGCAGGCGTAGCAACTGCTTTGGGATCCACTGTGAAAATTACAACCGTTTGTAAGGACCTTGAGGGAGAGAGAATAGGATGACTGATTTCTGATATACTTTTCTCTTTTTAACTGACCTTTCTCCTGCATTTTAGGACTGTGAGCTGTGAAAACCTTGCAAATAGTTGCATATATTATTTGCGTGATCAACATAAGGCAAATCCATACAGACAATCGGTAAAAACATAGAAAAGAAAGAGAAAGGAAGGAAGAATTAAAGAAGGAAGGAAAAAAAGAAAAAGAAAGAAAGAAAGAAAGAAAGAAAGAAAGAAAGAAAGAAAGAAAGAAAGAAAGAAAGAAGAGAGAGAGAGAAAGAAAGGAAGGAAGGAAGGAAATTAATTTAAAAAAAGGAAGAGAAAGAGAGGAGAAGGAAGGAAGGAAGGAAGGAAGGAAGGAAGGAAGGAAGGAAGGTGTTTTTATCAATTGAATTCCATTTCTCTCCTGCATCCAGTCATTTAACAGTTATGAAGTTTCTGCTTAGCCCATAGCCCTTTTTATTTCTCCTCTTCCATTCAGGGTAGGGTGTGTGTGTGTGCGCATATGTTTGTTTGTGTGTGTGTCTGTGTGTGTGTGCGCGCGCTAGCGTTTGACAATATTAAGATGGCCCCACACAACTGAAGTTCCACCTTTTCTTTTTTACATGGATAACATATACACCCCAGTTATTATTTTGACTTTTAAGACACACTTGCATCTATTTCTACTGTAGGATGATATCATATACTCTGTGATAATTAAAAAATGTATACAAATATTTGAATGCAGGTAGTCCTCAACGTATGACTACAATTGAAACTGGAAATCTGGCCATAAGTCATTATAGTCATAAATCGAGGCACCTATGTGACTGGAAGTATTTTTTTGCCACTTTTCTGGCAGTCATTAAGCAAACCATGAAGACATTAAGCAAATCCATTCATTCGAACGAGTGGTGGGGTGGGGTTTGCCAGAAACCTATGCACAGCATTGAAAACCATAGTCATGTGACCACAAAATATCGCAAGCAGTCATAAAGTTGACTCACCTTCACAGTCATGTCATCACAGGAGATGATGTTGTGACCACTTGCAATAGCTTTGCTTTAGGTACAACAAAGCATGTGTTCCACAGCTGTTGTAACTTTGACCAGTTGTGAAATAAACGGTAGTAAGTTTAGTAAGGCCACACCTGGAATAGCTGCATCCAGTTTTGGCCACTGCATTACAAAAAAGACATTGAGACTTCGGAAAAATAAGTTCAGAGAAGAGCAACTAAGATGATTAAAGGCCTGGAGACTAAAACATATGAAGAACGGTTGCAGGAATTGGGTATGGCCAGTCTAGAGACAAGGTAAACTAGGGGGAACATAATAGCAGTCTTCCAGTATTTGAGAGGCTGCCACAAAAAAAGAGGGGATCAACTTACTTTCCACAGCACCAGAAGGCAGGACAAGAAACAATGGATGGAAACTAATGAAGGAGATAAGCAACCTGGAATTAAAACGAAATTTCCTAACAGTGAGAAACAATTAACCAGTGGAATAGCTTGGCTCCAGAAGTTGTAGGTGCTTCATCACTGGAGGTTTTTAAGAAAAGACTGGATAGTCACTTGTCTGAAATAGTATAGGCTCTCCTTTTTGAGCAGAGGGCTAGACTAGAAGACCTCCAAGGTCCCTTCCAGTTCTCTTCTGATTGATTGAGGACTACCTATAGCATCCATTTTGGCCAGTTTCCAAAAGCCACAAATATCAGACAATCCTCAAAACGCCAAGAAATAGATAGGTAGGTAGGTAGGTAGGTAGGTAGGTAGGTAGGTAGGTAGGCAGGCAGGCAGGCAGGCAGGCAGGCAGGCAGGCAGGCAGGCAGGCAGGCATAGATATGGATATGGATGTGCATGTGCATGTGTGTGCGTGCGTGTGTGTGTGTATAAAAACTACATTCTTATCCTGGAAGTGGCCCATCCACTCTCATTACTGCTGAAAGCACAACAGGACAAGATGATCTTAGCAAACCTCATGAAATGTTAGCAGTTTAAGGGCCCCAATTCTTTAAGGACCATTTTATTCCACGATGCGTGAAAATAGCACAGTGTGAAGCTACTGAATGCCGGAACTGCACCACACTTTAATCTTCTAACAGTGATCCAAGATCCACCTGCCTTTCACCTTCTACCAGTGGACGAGCGTCTTTATTTTCGACTTTCCTTAGATCCCTGTGATTCTTTCAAAACCAGTAACAATGTCTTGCTACGCTTCCTCCCCAGTCCATTATATTGAACCATCTGTGAATAACAACGACAGGATGACCTACTTCTGCTACATTGCCGTTGTGCTAATTACCTACAAAAATATGGATGGGCTGCCTGCTGTTGCAATAGTTATCAGACCCCAGAAGGTAATTCTCAGTAGGAAAGAAGGAAGGTTTGCAAGATATTAAAGAGCCCGTTGCTTCAAAACATCTCCAAGTCCTTGTTGTGGCCCACCAGCAGCCAGAGGAACTGGCAGCAGATTCAGAAAGTGAGGAGGTTGGGGAGGAACATGGGCCAGTCCTGGAGTCTGGGGAAGGCTCTGATGAGGGCTCTGTGTCAGGCAGAGAGGGGGCCAGAGCTGTATGCCAGTTCCCTTCAGAGGCAGATATCAGTGAGGCAGACAAACAGCTGGAGCTTGTTCCCAGTGTGCGCATGCACAGAATTGCCGGATGAAGGGAACAAATAAAGACAGGGGTCAACTTGGGAGTAAAGCCAGACGATGCATGGCCCCTCCCAGAGGAAATAAAAGAGGAGTGAAAGGAGAGTGGAGTTTGCAGGAGACAATTAGTTCGCTTAACTGGTTCGTGATTCTCCAAGACTCCTTGCCAAGTTTTGCAGATATTGTCCTCTCAGCTCTCCAAGCTCTCCAAGCCAGATAAGGTCTGTGATTGTAAATCCTCCCTTGAAAGACATTGCTGGATGTGAATGAGCAGAATTTACAGCAAATTAATAAAAGGGGGTTTTGCCGGGACAAGGAGTTTGCATCATGCAAACTGTTCTGTTGGTCAGAACAGTTCTTCATGCTTCTGCCAGATCAAAAGAATGGATTTGCTTTACAGAAGGAGAACTGAAAATCTGCTTCCCTAAAACAATGGATGCTGACTGGCCCCTCCCTGGCTGGGGAATAAATAGAAGGAAAGGAGAGTGGAAGTCGTAGTAGACAACAGTTCGTATTTCTGAAGATTTTGCTCATTGTGTTTAGTGCCACAGACTGCTTGACAGAACTTAATTTACAGACTGTCTGCTGGGAGCACACGGCCTTGCAATTATTGTACTGAACTGATAAGATCTGCTGCTACAATTAACTCCTTGCAGGACTCTTGCGTGGACTTTTGGTGGGTGAATACAATTAATTCACAAGAGGTAAATAAAGAGGGGTTTTTTCTTTGTGAGGAGTCTGTTTCTTGCTTCTGCAAAAGCAAAAGAAAGACAAAAGAAGTTTAGTGAAGCGTGTAACAGCCCTACAGTTTTGCACGTTAGATCTGAGAAATTCCCTATCCTTATTTTGCCTTCAAACAGTCTTTACTGTAGGTATCTTCTCCCTGATTGTGGATTATGCATTTGGCTTCTGTCATTCAAGTTTTGAGTAAGTGATCATTTACTTTTGATAATCCTTTAGAGCTGCCAAGAAATGTAAGGTGACAGCCGGTGATGGATGAGTGTTTAGCACTTGATTGTATTACAAGTGAGTATCTCAGTGACCAGAGATTTGATTATTGTGGAGAAGACAAATGGAGATCTGAATGAATGATATCAGAATTACAGAATAACAGATGTGGAAGGGACCTTGAAGTTCTTCTAGTCCAACCCGCCGCTCAGGCAGGAAACCCTATACCATTTCAGACCAATGGCTGTCCAGTCTCTTCTTAAAAGATTAATGTTTATTCTATTGAAGGCTAGTCTATGAAAAGTGGGCATGGCTAGTTTATGAAAAGAAGGATTAGTGGTGACATGATAGCAGTGATCAGGGGTGGGATTCAGCCAGTTTGGACCAGTTCAGAGGAACCAGAACACGCACCCCAAGGGATTTTAGGAGTGTCTTACCCCCCACAGTATTTGTTTCCAGAGAGTAAGTCATCTGTGTACTAAGTTTGGTTGAAATTGCTTGGGGCGTTCCAGAGATATGCTGGAACATACACACAGAGAGACATTCATGTGTGTGTGTGTGTGTGAGAGAGAGAGAGAGAGAGAGGGAGGGAGGGAGGGAGGGAGAGGGAGAGGGAGAGGGAGAGGGAGAGAGATTGATTATATTGGAAGTAAAAACAAAAATGCTGCATCATTCAGATATTGCTCTGACTGTGAAGCCGAAGTGGGAGCTTTGGATAAGTCAATGTCTTTAATCCTATCTTGTGGCAGTTCTAGGGATTAAAAATACACTGGACAAGAGCCTTTAGAAGATAAGCTGCATGCAGTGATGATCAATAAAGCCTTAATTTCTGGTAGGAAACAACAGCCAGCAGTGTCCATGGCAACTGCTCCCTACTTGTAGGAAGTTAATAGACTTCCAATAGAACTACTGAAAAGTCTTTGGTGCTGTTACATATCTCCACTCCCAATCTTACAGACTTTTTTTTTTAATCTTGAGTACAGCAAAAAAAAATAATCCCAATTTAACTGTCCTATTTGTCTGCTTCAAAGAAAGTCCATTTTCAGCAGTTCTTCCAGCAGCCGCTGCCAGATCCAGGCCTACCCACATTAAGGTAATAAATACTTTGCTGAATCAAAAAGCAAAGTATTTTGCATATCATTAGCAACAGCCTTGGCAACCCCTGGAATCTAATTTGTATTATTTCCCCTTACACACACCCATAGGTCACAGCCAACTCACCATGGCCAACTCACTGGGGCCAACTCACCGGGGCAACTTGGTCAGAGTTTGTTGCTAAAAAATCAAATCCAGAAAGCACACACAGATAACTGATTTAGCTGGATTCATTAACTTTTTAATGTACATAATAATAGATGAATAAATGTACAATACCAACAGGTGGTTCTTCTGAGTAAACACAAGGCGGGAGAGTTACAGGCAAACCCAAGCAGTTAGTTTCATATCAGCAGACAAGCCCAGACAGACTGCTAGTTTACTTCTCAGAGCAGCAGACTGATTAAGTGTTTTTTCAGCACGGAGCTTAATACAGCTAAGACTTCTTACTTAAGTTTCTGTTTCAATTCTCTGCACAGACTCAGATCTGTTTAAGCTCCCATTGGCTGAAATAATCGCTATGCCTATTCATTGGCTGACCTTGTTCCCATGTCTCTCCTAGTCATGAATATTCTAAAAAATTTGTGTGAGGCAACTCTTCATAGCCAACTCTCCATGGAACACCTCACCGCGGGACAACTATTACACTAATATAAAAAGAAATAGTGGAATGGAACCATGTGCCATGGTAGCGCAGTGGTTAGAGTGCAATACTGCAGGCTACTTTTACTGCTTGCTGGCTGCCTGCAATTTGGCAGTTCAAATGTCACCAGGCTCAAGGTTGACTCAGCCTTCCATCCTTCTGAGGTCGGTAAAATGAGGACCCAGATTGTTGGAAGCAATTATGCTGACTCTGTAAACTGCTTATATACACTGCTATTGCTATTGCTATTAAATAAAGGATGCAAAAGAAGGGAGAAATGAAATGTGAATGACAAAAATTAAAACTTGTTTTAAATTACTTTAAATAATAAATTTAAAGGGGGCAGAGAACCTGTTGCTGAAATTTATGAAGCCCGCCCCTACATGTATGATATGCCATAGCTGAATGAATGAATGAATAAATTATACTTAGGCATAAGACAAATACTGTGGAAATGCAGCACTCCCTCTTTTTAATGCTTTCATCAGATATAAAATAGGAATCTCTTTCACAAACACATTTTCTCTCTCTCCAAATACTACTTTAAATGGCAAAGGTTAAGAACTGGCGAGAAAGAACAGGATGCCTTTCTGGCCCATTCATTTCAAGCAGAGGGCAAGCTCGGGAAATCCTCAGAAATACAGCAACGCATTTTTAAAAAAATCTATAACCAGCGATTTAACAAACCACCAAATAAAAGGAGAGTCTCTGATTGTATGAAATTGCCAAGTAGACCCCAAGAAATGCTATTACAGTTTCTGCAATTGCTCGCAGACTGCACTTCCCTGCAAAAGCCATTATTTTCCTCCCAAATTATTCTTTCAGCAATCTGAAGATAAAAAGGCGAAAGAGCAGGAGGAAAATATTACTTATTTGCAATCATCTTAATTTTTTTTCTTTTTCACAGTTCGGCGCAAGATGATTGTCCTTGCGCAGGACAAGAAGCTATGGATGGAAACTAAACAAAGCAACCTAGAACTAAGAAGAATTTTTTCCTGACAATTAGAATAATTAATCAGTGGAACAACTTGCCTCCAGAAGTTGTGAATACTCCAACACTGGAATGCATGTGTGACACACACACATGTGCGCCCTACCCCCCCTGCGCATGCGCACATGATCCTCCATGGTCTCCTGCCCCACCCCACCCCATGCATGTGCGTGTCCCCCCATGCCCTATTTGGGGGCTAACAGGCCATCCTGAAGTCTCCTGGGACCAAAAACAGGGAGTGCCACACTGCCTGCAACCCCACCCCCCACACATGCATTCACAATCCCCTGAGCCCCCTACTCATGTGCACACATCTCCCACATGCATGGCAAAGAGACCTGAAAATCAGCTGGACCATGGGAGGCACCCATGCATGTGCAGTGGAGCTAAGGTGGGCAATGGCTCACATACCCACAGAGAGGGCTCTGTGTGCCACCTGTGGTACGCGAGCCATAAGTTCACTATCACAGGTATAGGATCTCCTGCCTAAGCAGGGGGTTGGACTAGAAGACCTCCAAGGTCCCTTCCAACTCTTATTCTACATTCTATTCTATTTTCTGTCTGTTGGAAGAAATATCCATCAGGTTCAGTTCCAAGTTGGGAGAAAGACACTGGAAACATGGAGGCTTATTGGAAAGATAGTTTATTGATGGACAGGAGCACATAGGTTTGAGGTCTTTGGCAGCTGAGCACCTGGAGTGGAGAGTGAGAGGTATTTATATCTTCTCTTGGGCTTTGAACTTCAGCTTCCTGTTCCTGTGCAAGAATATGTATTCTATTGGCTGTAGCCAGACTCCCATGTGGAGTCATGTTTGTCTAAATCAAGTTTGGTTGAACCTTGGCCTGATGTAATGTCCACAGGTGATTTCACAATGCAGTGAGACCTGCTGCTAGATAACCCTATAATGTCCTGGAGGGTCATGTCTTAATCTCATCACCCTGGAGATGAAGGTCTTTTGTTTTGTAGATAGGCTGGCCCAGTCCTTCTCAATGGCCACCCACTATCTTCTGGGGGCAGGGAGGTAAAGCTCTGAGTTTCTGTCTCCCTTAATATTTCTATTTCTCTTTTAGGGGAAATATTCTGCTTTCCTAATATTTCCCAAAGTATTTCATTCTTGTAGGAAAGGGGTGAGTGCTACCTTTCTACATATCTAAACATTCAACCTGATGTGGTGGTTATGCAAGAAGACCCCGATGTTACAAAAATTTCACTGAATGAAAATCTGTGTCTGACTCTAGGGCATGGTGCGCATCTCCGTTTCTTAGCTGAGGGATCCAGCATCGTCTGAAGGCACTTTCCATGGTCATATGGCCAGCATGGCTGTACGCGAAAGGCACAGAATGCTATTAGTTTCCCACCAAAGTGGTACCTATTAATCTACTCACATTTGCATGTTTCCAAACTGCCAGATGGGCTGGAGCAAGGAACAAGAGCTCACCCTGTCGCACAGCCCTTGGGTCTCAAACCCAGACCGTCAGCTTTCCAGCTGGCAAGCTCACTATCTTTAACCACTGAGCCATTGAGTCCCATGAAGAGCACCTAAAAACCTTGCAACATAATCTTCTAAGCCCAATATTTTTATTAGGTCTGATCAGGGGTGGGTTCCAGATTCTTTTACTGCTGGTTTGCTCAGGGATGTGCTTTGCACGTGCATGCCCACTAGTGAAAAAACAAGATGGTGGCACCTATGGTACCATTGATAGAACCGATTCAGAGGCTGAATTACTACCTACTCAGTCGAACTGGGCCAAAGCGGTAAAAACCCACCTCTGGGTCTGATCCCAGAGAATATAAGTGAAAAGTATCACAATTTTGTGGCCCGACAAAACCGCGCTCGTCAAAATAGCGGCGACCAAACCGCGTCACTAAAGCGACAGAAGGGCGCTTTAAAACAGTGTGGCGGCAGAAAGCCGATTTAAATTAAGGTAAGGGTTAGGATTAGGTTTAGGGGTTTGGTTTAGGGTTAAGTTTAGGATTAGGTTTAGGGTTAGGGTTAGGTTAGGGTTAGGTTTGGGTTAGGTTTAGGGTTAGGTTTAGGGTTAGGTTAGGGTTAGGGTTAGGGTTAGGTTTAGGGTTAGGTTTAGGGTTAGGTTTAGGGTGCTGAGTGCTTCGGAAGGCGCGGATTTGCCCTCCGCGATTATGTCGTCGCGCTAGGGTAGAAGCTTATGTCGGCGCGGATAAGGGCTTCGCGGTTTTGTCGGTGAACCTCACAATTTATTTATATGCCGAGAATGGCAAGAATCCCATCAGACTAAATACTAGGAAATTCCTATCACCTTAGAGTAAAACACATGAAATCCATCCTTTTTATTACAGAAAACAATGCAAGAAAGGCATGCAACCCCTTGGTAATTGATCCAACTTCAACAATAGAAGGAATTGCACCGAAATATAAGCAAAGAAAAACTACAAATTATACCAGTCACACCGCAGGATCAGATCGCTAGATAGATCTTGTTTGGCATTAATTGTGCGCTAGAAAAATCAAACAAAACAAACCTTATTTGTTTCGTGAAAACCAGCGGGAATTCCAATCGATGAGTAGCAAATGAATTTTCCTTGAGTAAGTTCTTTGTTTCGTTTGGGCCTCCATCCATTTGAATTGGAGCGCAACACATAGTGGAAAAGTTAACAAAGGAAAAGAAAAGTAGGAAACAAATGGATTGGAAAACTGTCTAGTCTGTATCCCAAGAAGCATTTTAGCCCTGAAAGGTTTCTAACCCGTATTATCATAGAGAGTGCTTCCTAATCATACGATGGTGACCTGCAGCTTGATATATTTGCTGCTCGTGGGGATGATATAATGCAATGGGAGGACAAAGAAGAAAAGGGAAACAACCCCAGGATGTGACTTTAGCTGCAAAACTTAGTTTTCATATTCCCCGCACCCACCCCTTCATAAGAGTTAATGTATTGTTCACAAAGTCATTTGCCCTTGTATCTATCAGATGCAGTTGGGAATGAATTGGCCTCTAGCAGAAACATCTGGATGGGAATCTAAGTGGACAATCCAGGTCTTTGGTACATGTTGATCTCCCATGCATTGTGTGGGACAGCAGATATAAAGACATGTAGTATGGATCTTCCTCCTCCTCCTCCTCTTCCTCCTCCTCCTCCTCCTCCTCCTCCTCCTCTTCTCCTCCACCTCCTCCTCCTTCTTTTCTCCTCCTTCTCCTTCTCCTCCTTCTCTCCCTCCAGTGGTGGGATTCAAATTATTTTACTACCAGTTCTGTGGGCGTGGTTTGGTGGGCGTGGCGTCTCTTGGTGGGCATGGCAGGGGAAGGATACTGTAAAATCTCCATTCCCTCTCCAGTCCAGGGCAAGGACACTGCAAAATCCCCATTTCCTCCCGATCAGCTGGGACTCGGGAGGCAGAGAATAGATGGGGGCGAGGCCAGTCAGAGGTGGTATTTCCCAGTTCTCTGAACTACTCAAAATTTCTGCTACCGATTCTCCAGAACTGGTCAGAATCTACTGAATACCACCTCTGTCTCCCTCCTTTCCTCATCTGTGAACCTTATTCCCTTCTAGCACTGCGTGACCCGACAAAAGCGTGAACGTCATAAGCACGCCGACAACACCGCGGCACTAAAACCGCGATGTCAAAAGTGCACCGACAACAGCACACCGACAACAGCGCGCCGACAGAAGCGCAATTTAATTTAAGGTAAGATTTACATTTAGGTTTAGGGTTAGGTTTAGGGTTAGGTTTAGGGTTATGTTACAGCGTGTTTCTGTCAGCGCGCTTTTGTTGGCGCGCTTTAGGGCTAATTAGTCGCTCATTCGGCGCACGGTTTTGTCACCGCGCTTTAGACACCACGGTTTAGTCAGGCACGCTTTTGTTGTGCGCGCATTTGTGGTAGAACCCTACTGATTTATTTATTTTATTTCGTCAAGCATGTATTAGACAACATTTAGATGTATAAACATGATTTTGGATACATGAAATGGATACGAATAAAAAGAAACACTAGGACAGGAATGGTAGGCACGTTGGTGCGCTTATGCATGCCCCTGATGATGTTCTCTAGCTGAGTAATGAAACGTTTGCAAAAAAAAAACCCTGCAACCAATAACCCACAATCACTTGGCTTCTTGCAGCAAGAATTAAATAACAGAGAGAAGAAAATGACTCGAGGACAAAAAGGAGAAGAGATGAAACTAAAAAGAAAAGCATAAAAGCCAATGCTGAAACTTGCTCCGTCTGGGAAACTACTTGCAAACCTGGATGGAAGCAGGCACAAAATGGTTTCAGCACAGCCTAGATCATCTTTAAGGCAGCCCTAAGCAAGTCCATTGTCTATAGGGAGAAAGTAAAAGTAATATTCTTGCAGGATTCAGAGATGAAAAGCCTCTGTCCCTCAAAGCCAGGACAAGTTGTACTTTGCAAACATTTAGCAGCCAATATAAGAATACAAATAAGCAAAGCACAGCTTTCATCTTAAAAAGAAATAGTGGCCTGTCTCTTATTTCTCAACTTCTACCCGTTTCATATTTCAACATCTGGATATATTTTTCCTGATGTGTGTGTGTGGGGGGGTGGGTTTGTGTGTGTGTGCCTGTGCCTGTGTGCGTGTGTGTATTGTTTTAATGAACTGGGTTGTGTTGTTTTTTTCAGAAGCAGCAGCAAAAATTAGGAGGGCAGGTAACAGAATCTCCAGCCAAGCTTCAAATTGCTAATAAAGACGAAAAGCAGAAAGAATATGGTCAGAAGGGGAAAAAAAAACAGGTCTTATACTCCTGTGCTAATGGATTTCATGCTCCTTTCTAAGAATCAGTACCAGAGAGACCAGGTTCTGTGCATGTTAGGGCTACTTAGGAATAGAAGGACACCTCTGAGTAAAAAGGAAGCTTCTGGAGAAATTCTGCTCGCTTTCAAATAAACAAGACCTTAGAACTGCCCAAATATGCTTGAGAAGAGCAGCTTTGAGTGGGTGGGCATCCCAAAAATATGCACAATCCTGCTGGAGTTTTGCATAGATGAAAAATTTGCAGAAGTCAAGTCAAAAGCAAATAAACGAAGAAGCTAGGGCAGCATTGTATAGTTCATTCAATATGGGAGTGATTAATAATTCCGTGTTCTGTTATCTATAGGGGACAGATATTTGTTTGTATCAGGGATAATAAATACGGTTTAAGCATTGTTGGAGCCAGCTAGTTCGCCTTCCTTTTGGAATTATTATTATTATTATTTTTGAAAGAAGAATGGAAAACAGAAAGCCATTGATCCAAAACAAAGGGTTTTACTCAATGTTCCTTAGACTGGATTCCAATTTGAGGGACCAAGCGGAGTCAGGTTTCAACCCCTAACCTCTGAAGCATCACCTCCTCGCTTTGATACTTGATCCCCAGTCTGGCTGCGATCCCCAGGAAATCTGCCAAAGTAAAAAAAAAACATCTGCACCGCATACCAAACCAAATAGATCTGTGAAGCTTAGACCCCGAACCTGTTCTCCATGACCCATGGAAGTCAGTAAGCAAATATATTGGAAAGCCAGGACCAAGGGGAAGGGGCTTATCCTAAATGAAAGACCATTGTGTATGAATGCTCCAGGTGAGACCCGTTTTCCATCATTGCATCGAGGACATCTGCTTTCAGGCAAGGGACAAAGCCCATGGGTTTGCCACCATTGGCTGCATACACAAATGTCTGCAGGGAAGCCACATTCACTAGAGAGCCATTGATCATTAGAAAGAGTGTGTGTGTGTGTGTGTGTGTGTGTGTGTGTGTGTGTGTGTGTGTGTGGACTTGGCCAGCTGTTGTCTGCATGTGGATACTCCAGTTTTCCAGCATCTCAACACCGTCACTGCACTTAATGTGTTCCGCAAAGCGTATTTTTCAGACTATAAGATGCAACAGAGTATAAGACCCACCAGAGGTAAATGAAGAGGAAAATTTTAAAAAAGTGTTTGCACTTTGCAGGCCTCCCAAACCATCTGCACACCTCATTTCTTGTGAAAAACAGGGCATGAAGAGAATTTGAGGCCTGAAAGTGCTCCTGGGGGCTGGGGGGGGCACAAACAAGCAAAAAATGGGTCTGTTTTTTGCAAAAAAAAAAAACAGGGCATGCATAGGCTTTGGGAGGCTTGTAGAGTGCTCCTGAGGATTGGGGGGCAAAAACGAGCAAAAAAACAGCCGTTTTGTTCGTTTTTTCCCTCCCCAGCCCCAGGAGTACTTTGCAGGACTTCCAAACCCTCTGCATATACATTTTTCCAAAGGGAGCAGGGTTTCAGGAGGCCAAAAATGCTGTATTCAGTGTATAAGATGCACCCATGTTTTCAACCTTTTTTGGAGTAAAATGGTGCATCTTATACTCTGAAAATTATGGTACATTACCTTGTGCAGCACATTTTTGCTGAAATATTATTGATTTTGTCCTATGGAAGGAGGACTGAGATTACACTGAATTCACTCTAGAGGTATGATTCTTCCCCCCCCCCCCCTTCTTCAGTGGTTAAATGCAGCACTGCAGGCTACTTCAGCTGACTGCAGTTCTGCAGTTCGGCTGTTCAAATCTCACCAGCTCAAGGTTGACTCAGCCTTCCATCCTTCTGAGGTGGGTAAAATGAGGACCCGGATTGTTGTTGGGGGCAATATGCTGACTCCGTAAACCGCTTAGAGAGGGCTGAAAGCCCTATGAAGCGGTATATAAGTCTAACTGCTATTGCTATTGCTATTCATTAGATCTGAGGTCTTGAAAACCAAAATAAGTCTTGCGAGATATGCACAGCTTTGGGTTTGAAAAAGGGGAGTGACAGATTAAGCCACACAATGCACCCAGTAAGGAGCAAAAAATCTACAAAATAAACTAGTTTCATCACATTACATGAAACTGAATGAAGCAGTATGAGGGAAGTTAACATAAGGCCATGAGTTCTTATAACCACAGAGTAAAAACAGAGTTGGAAGGAACTTTGAGCAAGTGATGAAATCTAAAAAAATTTACTACCGGTTCTGTGGGCATAGCTTGGCATGGCTTGGTGAGGTCATGTGACTGGGTGGGTGTGGTTATGTAGTCGTGTAATTGGGGGATCGAAAGACTCACTTAACAATGTCCTGCTGGAGCAGGGTTGGACTAGATGAACTTCCAGGTCCCTTCCAGCCCTGTGATTATCCTCTGAAGCTGTGTCTAGTTCTAGGTTTATAGCCCTTCGTTCCTCTCCCGTTTTCCCTCCCTCCCTTTCTTTTTCTTTCTTTCTCCTTTCGTTCTCACTATCCTTCCTTCCTTTCCTTCCTTCCTTCCCTTTCTTTCTTTCTCAGCATCCCCCACCCCCTGTTTTTGGCCTAGCAGCTTCAGGGAAGCCTGCTGGGAACAAAATGGCCCCCCACCCCACATTTCTGGAGAAGCTGTAATTTAAAAAATACTTTAAGCATTTTTGTTTAAGTTCCAAAGATCAGCTGTGCGACATGCGATTGTCAGAATATTTTGTTAAACTTTTTTTAGCATTTTTTAACTACCGTTCTGCGAACCAGTAGTACTTTGTACTACTGGTTTGGGGCGAATCAGCCCAAACCGTAGCATTTCACCCCTGCTTTGAAGGGTCTTTCCACCCAACCTCCTGCTTAAGCAGGAGCCCTATACCCGTGATGGTGAATGAATCCCTCTCCGTGGGCACATGCGCTGTTGCCACTGCTCTTCTGGTTTTCTGGCATCTGCGTGCTGGAACGCTGGAAAACCCAAAGATCAGCTGGCCAGCAGATGCATGCAAACTGGCCGGCTGATCTTCAGGTTTCTGGGTCTCCAGTGCATGCATGTACACGCATTCTAATTTGGGCACTTGGTGCTGAAAAGTTTCACCATCACTGTGCTAGAAGCTTGATTTTATAATGTATGTACGAGGTGAACAGCTATAATAATAGCAGTTGTTCCATGATCAGATTTATTTTTTCTAAGTAAGTCTATGCTGACCCCAAGAAGATGCCTTCTTAAGACCACCAATAGTGCAAAGGCTAAACAAACACCCACCCCACCCCGTTCTTTCTTAAGAACTCAAAACTATTGTCAGACTAGGACAAACCTGCACTCAATTTCCTTAGAAATATAGCAGAATCTCTTCTTCAACAGAGAAATCATGTTGGGCCCCTGAGGCATTGGAGGGAGGAAGAAAAGCAAGTTAGCTGCAGGAAAACAACCAGCTCAGAGAACACCAAGTTCCATGGGTGTATCCCCCACCCCATGGAAGGAAAGGGGAGTGGTGGTCATAGGAGACAACAGTTGGTATTTCGGGAGATTTTGCTCATTGTGTTTCGTGCATCAAGACTGCTTGTGTTCTTGAGAGGAAGAGGGAAATCTCACCATTCGATGCCTGTTGAGAGGAGCTTTCTCCCAGCACTATTTCTGTTGCCCACAATTTACTTTTTTTTAAGAGACAGAGAAGCAAAACTCAAAAAGTTTGATTTTGTCGTTTTTATTTTTCTCCCCTTTTGTTGTGGCCTGCCAGCTACCAGCGGAGCTGGTGGCAGACTTGGACAATGAGGAGGTTGGGGAGGAACTTGGGCCCGTGCTGGAGCATGGGGAAGAGACTCTGATGGATGATCTTCATCGGATGCAGAGACAGAGCCAGGGCTTTCTGGCATTTCCCAGCCACCGGAGAAGCAGCTGCCATTGGAGGCTGAGATGAGTGAGGAGGAAGAACAGCTGCGGCCTGTTCCAAATGCACATGCACAGAGCTGTTAGGAGAGGTGAACAACGGAGGATAAGGAGTCGACTGGGGAAGCAAGGCACATGTGGATGCTGAATGGCCCCTCCCTGGCTGGGGTATAAACAGAAGGAAACGGGAGTAGTGGTCGTAGGAGACAACAGTTTGTATTTCAGGAGATTTTGCTCATTGTTCCTTTCGGCTGTGAGCTCAGGGCCTTGAGATTATCCCAAGGAACTGATAAGGTCTCCTTCTGCAGTTAAC